>NW_024884253.1:52762577-53079687 GCF_019232065.1 Centrocercus urophasianus
ACACACACACACACTATTCACATGGCACACTGCACACATTTCACTTACAGAGAGATAAGTACGTGTATTAGTTTGGTCTTAACCATCTTCAGACTCATCATGAGTCCCTGAAAAAAAAATAATTATTTTAGTCACAAGTACTCAGATAATTAGGTTGATATTCTTAATGTTTCCTATACCTATATTTCTGTTTACAGATGTACATTGGTTGCTCCTAAGTAACGCCTCCTATTTATTTCTATCATAATAGATAGAACACAGCACAGTAACATTTGATGGAGAAAATTCTCAGCTACAAAATGATTTGTTTTCAACATAGTCACTGACCTTAGCTGTGCATTTTCACCGGTAATGAACAAGAACCTGCATGTTACACTCCTCAAAATCTGCACAGCTATCTGGAAAGTAGCTTGTATTTCATGTAGCTGCCTCTAAATTGACAACATATGGCCACAATATTTTTTATGTTAACTTTTCCACCACCAATTTTAATTAAAGGAAACGTCAGCAAATTATTGACTGCCGAGGAACAAGTTATTGTCCAGGCAATAGGATACTTTCTGTACCTGTTGTAGTCCCTGGAACTTAGACAACTATGCTGAAACGTACGTAGCAGCTTCTCAAATGTACATTAGCTGCTGCAATGCAGCACTAAGAAAGCCTTCTATTCTTAGAATTGTCCTTCAGTGATCTGTTCAGTGGCCATCATCAAACAAATCATATCAATCATAGCGTGTATGTGTAACCTCTAATATAAATAAATATTTTTGTTCCACTATTCACATTTCTCACATGGCCTGTTCAGATTCTTTAAGTCATTAGCATGTTTCTGTCTTGTTTACTTGAAAATCCAGAGAGGAAGTCATTTCAGAAATAGTGAAATGCATGAAGATGACAAGATTTTTTTATTATTTAGAACGTTCATACTTATCTTTTGAAATAAGTAGTAGTCTAATAGCATTTCTGAATCCATTGTGTAAGGTATAGCTATTGATAAGAAAATAAATTTGATTTTGTGAGATAAGGTATGCAAACATGTCCCCACTCCTAGAATGAAAACAAAACCTGACATACCATATTAAGAAAAAAACTAAGCAGTTCCCAAGAAACTTCCTTTTTCAGATAAAAAATGTAGCAACTTCATTATTCATATGCCTGCAGATAATTTAGTGCAACTATTAAGCTTCATAACTCATCGGGGAGTAATGTTAAGTCTATTTCACAGAAATCATTGTTATGAAGCACTCAGTGACAACACCGCATGCCAGATACACTTGCTTATGATTATTGTCATTCTCTTCCTAAACTCAAAGACAATGGAACAATCCTGGAAAAGTATCTTATTTTAAACAGCATCAGGTTTAAGAAGTTGCACCACCTATTCATTCTGCCAGTCTCCCAGCAGCCACTGTGCTCAGATGGAAAAAAAAAGTCTGAAATGTTATGTGCCTATTTAAGAGCCCCAACAGCCAACAGCAGTACCTTAGACATTAATCTGTCTTCGGTCTTAACAACCATCTAGACTCCTTTTGTGCACTAATAGTCAAAAGCAATATTTACTGCACTAACCTCAGGCCAACAGCTTTTGTTGTTTTTTTTGTTGTTGTTTTGTTTCTTCTAAAAAGCTCTTTACAGCACTCCTCTAATATTGCCCAGTACTATACTCTAGTGTTGAATTGAGAAAAGGCAGTTTTCTGAACCTGAAAATGGCTTCTGGAGGGTGAAATATAAAATTCTTAACAATGTAAAGTAAAATAATTTCAGATCAATAGTTTATTCACAATTGCATTAATTAATTCAGCCTTCCTTGTCTCTATCCATGCTGTACACATACACTTCTATGCATTCTTAAATTGCCATGTAATTAATGTATGTATTTTGAATACAGCAGGATAAAAAAAACAGCATCCAGATGCCTTTTAATTATTGTTTTCAGGATAGTGCAACCAATCTCATTCTGCTATCAGACTAAGATAAGGACATCTAAATGAGAAGTCAGATAATAGACAGAAATCAGGTGTACAAGATGCTTAGGACTTTGGCTTTCTCTGAAGATCATGGATTTCATATGACAAATTTCTAACATCACTATCCATAAAAGAAATGCTAGCGGACATTTGAGACAGTGTCTTAGCTCATCCACAAACAGTTCACAGGCAGATTTAAGGCTCTGGAACACATGAAGATGCAACACAGACTGTAAATCCCAGTTAGAGAATATTCTTTTATCTGTATTACTGTCTGAACGCCCCTGTGTAAAAGGGAGAGGCTGTTACGACAGACTGCTCTCCAGATTCACCAGCTTTCTTCTTCAGTATTCTATATCCAGGGCCCATTTCTCTCTGTGCTTCAGTAGATCATTCAGCTGTTCTTAGCAAGTACATTAATACCATGAATACTCTGCAAGGAGATCCAAAACATCTTTTGTTGTCCTTTCTCTCTTTCAGACACCTTACTTCACAGACATGGTATTATGCATCACTATTATTCACAGGCAAAAAGTGAAATTAAGTGCTGTTCACTTTCCTGACATATAATAGAGAAGTGGCTTTTACTACACCATCTTCAGGGAGTAATGTAATAGAAAGACCACTTTTTGGCTAACCTATTCAAATTGGCCCTCAGAGCCACTAAATATATTCCTGACATTTGTATCTACAGACTTCCCATCCTTAACAACTAAATAAAGTTTTAAATATAACCTATTTAATTTAACTGAAGGTAAATTTAATGCTAGAAAACTATTGACTTGAGAATTTAAATTTAAACCTTCTCAAAGAAGAAACACAAGATTTTCTGCAAAAAACTGCCTGTGGGTAAAGCATGTGATGAATGTAGCAGAGCGTTCCAGTCACTTTTTATGTGGATAATTCTGTATAATCAATTTCCACTCATTTATTTTTGTCACCCTGATATGTACATCTTGACTTTTTTTTTTTTTTTTTTAAAAACTTTTTGCCTAGGACCTCTCTCTTCTCTGCAGCACTGAGTTTCAGCATTATTAACATTTACAGATGATTGAAAATGATTTCCAAATAGACCTCTTTCCTCAGTTTTCCACAACGATGTGCATGAATATACATTCAAATGATTGATACTAAAAGGTTTCCTAAAGTATCAGATTACGTTCCCTAGTCATAGATACTGTCTTCCATTAATTTTTAAGAGACATTTCTGCTGAAGATGTGAATATAATGCAGTACTTGCCTTACTACAATCTCATTTACAATAAAAAAACGAAGAGAACACGTTATGGTGACAAAGCCAAAGAGACTGGTAAGAAACAAGTCAGCAGATAGAGAGTTACTAAATTCATGTACATAAAACATTCATTGTTAACTAAACAGAAGAAATCTAAATAAGTTATCAAGATGATACATCATAAAACTTCTATAATTTTTTTTTTTTTTAAGAAAAATGCATTTTTACGGTTGCTCATCCCTTAGTTGAAGTACGCTGTATTACAAATATTTATACAGATTTGAGAGATAGAGAATAATTTACTTTCCTTTATGATCACACAAATATAAGAAATCCCAGGAATTTCTATCATACAAGAGCAAGAAGCAGTCTAGAGTAGAATACATGTATGGAGCAGTACATAACTGAGAAACTCACTTCATTGCACTGTGCTTTGACAACTTCTTTCTTGAAAGTACAACCCATTCCATAACAGGACAATCAGCTAATTTTATGAAGCTATACCCTATCCCACAATCAACTATTAAACTTGGATTTCATCATCAGTCACTTCAGATTCTGCCTTGGGAGCTTCAAACATATGGTTCCCTACAAAACCATTTTTAAAAAAAAAAAAAAGAAAAAAGAAAAAAAAAAAAGAAATCACCAAGATCCTGCCCGTGCAATTTTTTTGGTTTTGTGGCTATCTGTACTCTTGCTAGTATTAGAAAAAGTTTGCGTTAAATGTCCACAAGTAGCTCTGCAAAGCAAGAACTTATAACTAGATTAAAGAATAAAGCATACATACACCTGTTTTTGGCCAAGTACATAAAACTCAATTTAGCCTTTGACTTCAAATCTTTAAATTAGATCATAGCTTCACGATATGAATTATTAATACAGTAAATCTCAAGATGCATGTGAAGAGCTACACTAACATGTCAAATCAACGTTGCCAGAAGGTGGTAGAAAAAAGTACTAGAGGAGAATGAGTTTAACAGAAAAACTCCAGCATGAATGGAAACTGCGGTAAAAACACTTCTTCTAACACAACAGAATACAAGAGTACTATAACTTCTTAACAGGAAAAACAAAACAAAACAAAAAACAGTAATGCCATTGCAATAACATCAGTAGGTCAATAATATTTGGCATAGTATGCTTTGCAGATTGAGTTGTGTTCATTGAGAATGCTATTACAATACCCCACAGCAAGGGAAAGACAGTGTGACATGTAAAGAGTCTGGACTTTGCTTAAAAAAACTAATGTACTTGAATTATTAAGGGAATTACCCATGATACAGGAATTACTTGATATCAGATCTGAACGTTAATAAAATAATTAGGCTATCAAGCACGTTCGCTAATATATTTATTAGTTTGGCTTCATAGTTTTCAGAAGGAACTTTAAACTTGATAGCTTTCTTCAGACTAATTCCAGCTACTCCAATTTTGTTCTAGCCTTTGAAATCCTCTTTCTTTCTCTTCTTCTCAAATATTTGCCATCCAATTTTAACATTAGATCAAATTGTTTTTTATCACCCAGTATGCTGAGTACTCAGTTTGATCATGAGTTCAGACGAAAAAAAGTAGTAACATTTCACTGCCTTTATTGCTATTGAAATACAATTACCTCAACAGTCACATGTGTAACATTTAACTTTTCTTAGGTAAGAATGTTAAATCTAGCCCAAAGTATGTTATTTCCTTGTTTCTAAACACGTGGAACTTTTTTTGTTCATTTGTTGGTTATGCTTTCCTCTCCCTTCTACTGGACAGCCTGGCCATGCACATACACATTTTCCAGCTAATTTTCAGTGATTCAAAGCTACACTCTGCAGTCATTTTTAGTTCTCAGTCTTGTTCTTCTTATTATTTGCTACCACAAAAAAAATCTTTTCTGATAGATTAAGGGAAGCTTTTTCATCATGGCACAGATTAAAGCTTTAAAGCTTTTCGTTTGAAACTGCAGCTGTCTCCTTGATCTTGAACACTTTGGAAGCTGCTTTCATACTTTCTATTAAGTCAGACTTAGGATTACCTTTTCCTTCAAAATTTTCAAACTTTCACAGAAAAAGGAGGCAGCCCACTTTGGAAATTTACAATGAAAGCAGAAGCAAAATCATTAAAAATGCTGTCACTGATACTTTCCTTAGAACT
Organism: Centrocercus urophasianus; assembly: GCF_019232065.1. Lineage (NCBI taxonomy): Eukaryota > Metazoa > Chordata > Aves > Galliformes > Phasianidae > Centrocercus > Centrocercus urophasianus. Next base: position 52,767,918 of record NW_024884253.1, read on the forward strand.
TCTAAGGGCTCCAAAAGTAATGCCTCTTGTTTTATGATGTTGGCCAGTGACAGCAGAGATGGATGTTCGTGGAATGGCAGTAGAGGCTGAACCTTCCCACTATTATTCCATGACATTTTGTTGCTGTGTGACATATGGCAGCAGAGGGGCAGTCTGACAAAAATGCATCTGACAGAAGTGTGTATGAAGCAGAATAGTGTCATTGAATTCCTCAGTGAGGAAAAAATTGAACACATTGACATTCACTGATGCTGGGTGTTGATGGAGACCAACCAGTGCACATGAGTATAGTGAGGTGATCGGTGGTCCTTTTTAGCAGTGAAAACTGTGGCAGTGGGTCATCTTCGCTAATGCAGATTTTTATGAACGCAGCAGGCAGGCTCTTGTTCATGGATGGCAAAAACACATAGCTAATGGTGATAGCTATGATGAAAAATGGTGTTTTGTAGCTGACAATTTGCTCTATCAAACAATGTCGTCGTGCTCACTGTAGTTCTTGTAGCTTCTGTGGTAATAAGTAGGAGGCATTACTTAAGAGCAACCTACAGATTTCTCAAATTCCATAAAAATCAAGCAAATACTTCACTTGTTTAGTACCATAGATCATGCTCATATCAAAATGCTATTCTACAGTAAAATTCTCAAACATTCTTCAAAAGAAAATATTTAAAATGCAAACTTTTGCACTGTAACAGCTACTACAAAAATGAAAATATTCAGTTTAGAACGCTCTCCTCCTGAACAATTATAAAATTGTAATTCACAGACTTGTGCATACTTGAATATACGCTATTATTTACAATACTTTTAGCATTTTATTTCAAGTAATTTTCTCATTTTATGTTAATGATAAGCCCCTAATTATTATTATATTTGCAAAACAAAAAAGAAGTAGTAGTAGTAAAGTAGTAAAACTAGTAATTAGTAGACCAAGTTACATGGCCAATCTACCTTCCTTCAGCCCTCTGAAAATCCCCAAACCCTGAAGTTTAAGTAATGTGAAGGACTGTAGCAACTTATTAAGTTAATAAATGATGCAGCCAAGAGGTACGACCTTTCTCACTTTTGATTATCATAACATAAAACAGACCTCAGGATTACAGCACCTATATCAACTGGAGTACCATGAAAGACAAAACTGCTTTTCTTTTTGTCTCAAAACTTGCTTTGTGAAGCCTTTCTGGGGATAAGACTGTAAGTGACAACTGCAAATTATCTAAGGGGGCAAGTGGTGGGTGTCAGTGTGCCACAGAACATCTGCTGATGATTGTAAAGATAAGCAGAAGCAGGACAAACAGTCTTTTTCCAGGGGTGTGGCTTGAAGGAGCTGACCACTGCAAAAGGTGATAATGCTTGTGCATGGCAATGAAGGGACCACTCCCTGCTGGCTTATCTGCTGGGCCAGGTATGTCACACTAACAGAGAGAAAAGAAGAAAAAACCCAGAGAAATGGGGGATAAAAAGGCCTTCACGAAACTGAGGATTTTGGAAAAGAGCACCCAAAGAAGCCTTTGAAAAATTCCCTGAGAGGAAAACCTCTTTTGAAGAACCACTCCCCCTGCACTCTCAGGGCCTGCTTGCTTCCTCCCATCCCTTGTGGTGACCTTGATGAGTTCCTGAGACCTTGCTGGACACACGGTGGTGACTATCTGTCTCTTGCTTTCTATAAAGATTCCTTGCTTTTTATTTCCTCTCTCTTTTCTATCGCCCATCTCCCTTTCCCTATATCTCTAGGAACTAGGATTTGTAATAAACTGGTTGGGCTAACATTTGATCCGCTATGTCTTAATCTCACCATCAGGTATACGAATATTAAAAGAACCTCTTCTCCCTCCTGTAAATTGGAGGGAGACAAATATCGTTTTCCATAAAACATATTTCTGCACTCTGAAACACAACTTCACTGCAGTTGACTCCTCCTAAACCTTTTGCATGTACTGTTCAATTGCATTACTAACACTTTTTTTTTTTTCAATATGCATGTAATATGAGCTTATCTAGTTTCCTGTAATTGCAGCTAGGTATGTCATCTTGTTTATTGCTTAACTGCCAATTACATTAAAATGATGCATCTTCTTCTCATTCCTTATAATCTAGATTAAGCAAATGTTTGTCACCACTCATACCAGCCACAGATTTATTACACTGCATGAGCAGAAAACATCAACATCTTTCTATCTCAATTTTCTTTGTAGTTGGATGCGAAAGAACTTTAAATAACTTATTTTTAGCAAAATTGAAAAATCTTACTTTTTCAGTTTCATTCATTAGCTGAAATGTGTTTGAAACTGTCTTTGAAAAAAAAAAAAGCATTATTTTGATATTTTTATTTTTCCCTTAACAACAAGTGCATTCGTTTTGAATATCTTCATACATAATCCACCATGAGAGTGAGATTTAATACCAGTACACTAAGGAAAAGGCACAGAGCTTAAGAAAATAAAGTAAAAACAAATTTTAAAAAAATGCACAACAGTACAAGTTTTTTGTGGTTTGTTTGTGTTGGTTTTTTTTTTTTTTTTTTTTTTTTAAGAACTGTTTTGTTGAGATAAAATTCTGATTCTTAAAAATAAGAGTGCTACTGACTGAATTTAAGACTAAGCATGATCTCTCTGTATTGGTAATACATATATATTGTTTCAAATTATATGTCAGCTGACCCAAACTACTGGAAGGAGGAAAGGATTGCTTATCTACTTCAGTGAATTCTTCTCTCCAACGGATAATGACTATTATCAAATGAAATACATTGAAAAAGCTGGATTAGTCACAGTTTAATTCCTTGATTACAAGCATTTTTACTGGAAAGTTTCTATGCTATGGCAAACAGCTGCAACAAAACAATAGATCAAGGAATTGCCAAAGGTGAGTTGTTCTTGACAATTAAAGAAATCTGACCAAACTTTTTAACTCAATTTAATGTTTCTCAGAAATAAATGCAGACTTGGATACTTCTCATCTCCCACCAAAACAGCAGTCCTGGGACAGGTATCATGCATTTGTCTCACCTCCCTTTTGCTCACCTGCAGTTTGGTTCAAACAGTATTCCCAATATCCATACTTTAACCTCATCCCTTTCCATCTTCATAAAACCCTTACTCTTTATTCAGACTCAGCTGATGCTGCACCTAAACATCTAGTATACAGTACTGGCACACAGTATGAAACATCTTAGTGAGCATTCATTTTCCTGACAACCTTGAACACCAATAGGAATCAACAACGAGCAAAGAGCACTAGAGAAGCTAACTTCCTTAATGTTAGCACTAGAAACTGGACCAAAACAAACATCAGAACAGTTGGCCTTTTCTTTTTATGGAGATTGCACATTTGAAGAACCAGAAATTTCAATTTTGTATCAGGAAAAAAATCAGGGCTTTCAATCACACACTTTCCAATCTTCCGTTGTAACATGCTGAGCCAGCCAACAGCAAAGACATGGCCTATGTACACCCTCTGTTCCCATAATATTTTAACACATTCTTATCAAATGTGACACAGCAGAAGTGCTGACATCCAGCAAGTCTAACCTTGTAGTAGCCAATGGCTCTGAGCCTGGACAGCCACTGCCCCCAGCTCCTCCGTGCTCTCAGAAGCCTGGCAATGACAAATCCACTGAGATCACAGGCAGTATATATACATATATATACTCGCATTTGCTCTGTTATGAACTAACTACTCCTTTCTTGATGACTTATTCTGCAGATATGTTAGCAGCAATAGCCATGCTTTTCTATGTCCAACACCATTTTCTTAGATTTATTATCCATACAGGGGGAAAAAAGAACCAACACCATGAATTCCCAGACTGAATTATTTCTAGTAGTAACATAAAAACACCAGCAACACATTCCCCTGTTCTCCTTCCTCTTCCCCTTCTCCCCTCTACACTTCTTTTTATTGCTCCCAGAGCTATTAAGCTTCTTAAAAAATAATCAGACTTGACAGTTCTGGGGTTAAGCATAATATCTTGTCCTCTTATGTCCCAGCAGACACACACTGAGCAATTTGTTACAGTCCAAGCAGCAGGGTTGTACTATCATATTAAATGCAAGAGCTTTATCTAAAAATGCAATCCAATGTGTGTTTTGCGAATTCAGTTTGAAATACTACGTATTTATTCAGATCTCTGTTTCAGTGTTAATCCTTAATTTGGCAGCACCTCCAAATCCCTCCTCTAAATACAGAAAAACAAATGCCATTTTATACTAATTAAAATGAAATATTTCAGCCATTATTTGTTAAACCAACCGAGATGCTTGTAAATAAGACAGAATCAGGGCAAGGGTGTGGAGGGAATGGGAAGAAATTCTTCTATTATCTTGTAAATTGCAAAACTGAACTGTAGAGTATCAACTTTTGTCCATAAAAATCAATGATTTATAGCAGAGCTAGTTATTTCCTCTTAGAATACATCATTTATTACAGATCAACTAGGAAGAAACAGTAATTCTGATGCACTTACAAGTGTAATAAATATACCAAGATGTAATATTTTGTAGATAACAAAACAACAAAAATAATTGACTGTGAAGGGCTTACCCTAAACTTGACAAATTGGAGTAGCACTAAAATATTGCAGAGAATTTCTTACTGGACTACATAACGTTGTTAATTACGTATTATCCTATGGAATTTCTATCTCATTCTTCATTTCCACAATCATCTCCTTAGACAGGTACATAACAAAGCATACACATACATTTATGTATATATAAAAGCATATACCCACACGTCTCTCTTATGCAAAGAACGTGCAGAATGTACAGAGTTTGACACTTTGATCCTTCCTGCCTATTTGAGTCAGGCTAGAACATTATTGTGCACATATCTCTCTGTTGTATCTTCCTTCCCTTTTTAAGAAAAAAAAAAAAAAAAAAAAAAAGGCAACACAGTCACATCACCTACAGCATGAACCCTCACTAAGTATTTCAGAGAAAGAGAACAACAAAAACCCTTCTGTCACCTGAAGATGAAACTTCATGGTGTGGGAGAAAAGGTCATTTCCAGAGGGAGATTTGCAAGACTTTGGAAGACTGACCTAATACTTAGGAGCATTCAAATTTGGCAAAGAAATCCAGACTGAAAATAAACCCTAAAAATCAGCCTGTTTATATTCCTGCCAGACAGTACTACAGTCACATCAGTACATTCTCTACATCCAACCTAACTATCTCTGTACCCCAGCAAAGTATACAATATTACTCACCTGTAAGTTCAAGAAATAACTCACCTATATACCTACAAATTACAATGTATTCCTACCTTGAGGAACATCTTCCTGAAACTTAAGCCTGAATTAATTCTTCTCCCTCTTTTCTGCATTACAAATCTATTTAAATGCATCAGTTTGGCTGTGAACTCCTGGGTTGATTTGTAGAATCTATACTAATTTCTTCTGGAATGCCAGTTATTAAGATAGGCAGGTACTACTTGCTGATGTTCTAAATTACACAGAGGAATAGCAGAGATCTTTTGTTTTATATAAATAAGCAGTTAGACCATAGTGCCTGCTGTAGTTTAATCCACCACACAGCTAAGCACCACACAGGCATTTGCTTGTTCGCTCTTCCCACTGCACGCATAGTAGGATGGAGAAGAAAATCACAAAGTAAGCGTGAGAACTCATGTGTTGAGATAAGGATAAATTAATTTAAAAAGAAAGTTTTTCACAACACAATCTCTCACCATCACCCAATCAATGTCCAGTCTCCTAGCAGTGTCAGCCCCACCAATCACCTCCTACCACTTCTATCATTCAGCACAATGTTACATGGTGTTGGACATACCTTTGGTCAGTCTCAGTCAGCCATCCTGGCTATATACTCTTCCAGTTCCTCTCATACCCCCAGACCCTTGATGGGGGAGCAGCACAAGGAGCTGAAATGTTCATGATTTAGTGTAAGGACTGCTCAGCAACAACTTAAACATAGATAAGTTATCAACACTGCTCTTCTCCTAAACCAGAAACTTAACATTATACCAGCTACTAGCAAGAAAATTAACTATCTGAAGCCAGTACAATCTCATAACAAAGACTTTTCATGGCTGTAGGTAACTGTTTCACCAAATAAATCGATCTTAGGAAAATTAGAGCTACATCATATATCTCAATAAAAAGATATTTAAAGAACAAGACCATGTAGGAATTTCCTATCGATATACCTTCGCTCAGTTATGTGAAAGCAACTCAACTTTTTTCCCCCATGTTTCCCTGTAGCCAAAAATTATACTCATGAGTACAATTCTTCTGTGTGAGTTCTTAGTCTGCTACAGCATCGTATAGAAAAACTGTAGATTGCAGTTATTAGTGTCAGCCAGAAAAACTTCAAATATTCTTTATTTAGTCCTTGCTTGTCTCTAGAGTGATACATTTAACTTTTTCTAGTGAGTCACTATACATAATGCTTTTACTGTTTTCTATTATATTAGTATTTTTTGTTTTAAAAGCCTCTTATATTCAACCATATTTTATCACAGAGTGCCTTCGTGCCAAATCCTCCTGCATAGTGCAGTATTCCACTGTGACTGCTCTCATTTGGAAGAAAGCACTGAGGAAATTTCTAAGGACTGAACAAGGAAGAGATCAATACAGGGAGCATGAGCTGAGAATGCTGAAAGAGGATCAGATATGTTACACGAAGGCCAGGTAAGCAGAGAAGCTACAGCAATGAGTGAGAAATAGTCTGGAAAGCAGTTACGATTTTACTATCAGGCCTGTCAGAGAGAAAACTGTTCTTACGCTTGTGTTTGGACTGTATTTCTACAGCATTGCTCTGACTGAACACTTGAATTGGTAGGACCACTGTCTTTTTCTTCAATGTTTGACAATTTTAGCACTGTTTTTAATAGCTTCATTCATCTTAATTATCTTAAAGCTCTTCTAGGAGCCTTATCTATGAGCACTGTCCTAAGGCTTGAAACTTAGATATGTGCCACCTCCCTAGAGGTGTTCAAGGCCAGGTTGGATGGGGTCCTGGGCAGCCTGGTCTAGTATTAAATAGGGAGGTTAGTGGCCCTACATGTGGCAGGGAGGTTGGAGAATTCATGATCCTTGAAGTCCCTTCCAACACAAGCCATTCTATGTGATTCTGGGAAATCTCCAGCATGAAATATGCACAGATCATTGTATCGTAGTTGACTCCTTGTACAATCAATGAATATACAGATGTTATAAGTATGAATTAAACAAGAGAGTTTTGGCTAAGCAGGTTACAATAACAAAAAGAGAATAGATAGAGTGCTTACCCTTGTTCTGGGCTCGCCATAAAACTCCAAAGGAGGGATCTCCAGAAAGAAATCCTTCTCCACTGGTAGGCAGCTCTTAAATGGGTCTAGGAGAAGTGGAACCGGGCTCCACCACTTCCAGCAGCACAGGTGAATTGCCTTCACCTGTGCTCCCAGGGTTGACTCATTGCTCACCTCAGGTGATCAATCAGAGGTACAGGCCATGATTCAGCAGTTTCCACACACTCCTACATATCTGAAATGACTGCAACAGAACATAAGATTTCACTGAATCCGCAACAGCAAATTCTGCCCATGCAAAGTGATTGCAAGATGGGAATTTAAAACATTGGCAAGCATTTTCAGTATCATTAAAAATTAAAAATTGCTGGGGGATAACATTTAACTCATTTCTAGTAATATATGAAATGCAGAGAAAGCAAGGAGCTGAAAAATCAGTGTAAGATCCAGAGTTGATAACTACAGCAAAGCATATGGAAGAATTCAAGTAACAAGATTAGTAACTGGGTTCCTGTTTAAATCATAGTGTTCATTTACAGTGAAAATAAAAGTGATCAAGGCATTTGCAGCCCTGATTTAAAGTGTTATACTCCCTTAGGAATTTAGATCAAAGCTTCCATAGACCTCTTCATTTGCTTTAAGGTAGTGAAAATGGTTAGCCATGTGCAAAACCATTTATCAGAATTAACGTACTAATGAAAAAAAAAAGAAAAAAATCCAGTGTAGTTTCCTTGCACTCTGTGACAAGTAACAAAACATGTTTATAGATAACAAAAAAAATCACTGCAGTGATATCAACTGAACCAGTATTTAATGAACCATCAGCAAAAGGAAAACATGTATTTAGAGACCATAATGTTTACCTGAATCAGGGCATTAGCAACACTGATTTTTTTAGTTATTATCTCCTAACTTCAGAATTTATTTCTTGTCCAGATCTTCAGGCCACATTTTTTTCCTCCTTTGTGAGCAGACTCCTACTTCCACCACTTTTTGAAAAGGAACAAGAAATTTTCTCACAATAAGATGACACTTGTATATGTATTCTATTAGACAACTCAATATGATGTACTTCAAGAACTATGTCCACTACCACAACAGAAGTGCATTACAGACTGAATGTTAATCCAGACTTAAGAAATTTCTGGCTACCTTCTTTGCTGTGCTGGAAGATTTCTGTATGAGGAGCTTCTCTGTAGCAATTAAGTATAATTTATCTGCACCTTAAACATGGTACTAGCAAGAGGATTTTTTTTATCCCACTCTCCAATTTTCCTAATAAACAAACATCTTGTAGGTTCCTTGTTGATTGTTTTTTTTTTTTGTTTGTTTGTTTGTTTGTTTTGTTTTGGTTTTTTTTTTTTTGCATTTCTGTGCAGAGATTTATCTTAATTTAGAAGCACAGGAAAATATTATGATTATTTTGCTTCTTCTGTCCTGAGGAGGATAATTTAAATTAACCTACTATACCCAAAGGCAGCGAAGCAAAGTCTGACTAAAAATTGTTGTTAGCGATTATGACCATTCAAACAGGATTATATTTCAACAATTCAGAAAATAAGACCTCACATGAATTCACTTTGTGTTTTAAGAATTAAAAGTAACTTCTAAAAATAATGCAATAAATTGTTATTTTTGTGGAAGAATTTGTGGGACTAGAAGTCAGATTGTTTATGCCTTTCTCATTCTAGAATACCAGTGATTCTCCCAGTGATAGATTGGCTTAATTCTTGATCCTACTAATATGACACATTTTATTCACACCATTTCTTCTAAAGAAAATTTAATAGTTTCTAGTAAGGTTTAAGAATGATCATAGAATCACCAAGATTGAAAAAGATCTCTAATACCATCTAGTCCAACTGTCCACCTACTGGTCAGTATTTCCTCATGAACCATATCCCTTATATACAAGGGTATCTAAATTTCCAAGCCATTTTTATAGTCATGTACAAGAAATATTAAATTGAGAGGGTCACTATTAACAAGCAGAGGCAAAGCATCCAGTCTATCAGTGAAAAGACAAACAGTAACAGGCTATACTTCACACATATTTGCCAATATTAACATTGAAATCCTAACTTCAGGAACCACAAAAATCCAACCTCCTAGCACTCAATTGAACAATGCTGGTATTAAATAAATGAAAGGGAGTTTGGTGGTTTTGCTTTTAGTCCATTAGTTACTTAACCAGGAAGCCTCAGTGCTGAGCTAGATTTTCAAGTATACCTAAGTTGACAGTCTCTTAATGGCTTTCTGTAGAACAAAAACAGCTTGAGAAGAAACTTCAGGATACAGCATACAGAAAAGAGAACTGCAAAGGTAAAACCTCTATTGAAATAAAAAACACTGAGCTCTATGTTCCATATTTTCTTTTTAGGAGTTTTTTTTAAAGGTATTATTTTTATATAAATAATGCTCCTGGAACAGAAATAGAAAGGAATTCTCTTGTGATCTCAGCTTTGAGAAATTCTGCAAGCTTGTAATGGATTCAGTACCTTTGATAACCACTGGTCTCTGTATAATAAATACTAGATGAAAATCAGTTTTTTCTTTTCTTTGGACTACAGTCAAAGAAACAGATTTCAGATACTTAACATTTCACCTTAATGTCCCCGAGTAATCACCACACAAACATCTTATCCCATATTTTAATCCTTCACTATTAGCTTCTTCAAAATTAGCAACTATTTTACACTATTAAGATACATATAAGTTGTGTTTTGGAATTACTGCAATGTTTTACCCTGGCAGCAGCTGTTTGCTTACTTCCCCCCCAAGCAGGACAAGTGGAAGATCTAGAAATAAAACAGAACTCATGGGCTGATACAAAAGCCATTTACTAAGGCAGAAGAGGGAAATGGAAATAATTATAACATATATTAAATATATTCCTAATATATTATATTCCTAATGCAATCACCCACTGATGAACATACAACACCAATACAACGCACTACTAGCAACCCATGGAATCACTCTCCCTGACCAACACTCTACAGTTCCCAATCAGCAAATAACTCCCAGGTAACTGCCCACAGCTTTCTGCCTACATCATCTGGTATGGAACAATCCTTGACGTAATGCAGGCACCCGCGCTGGTTCCACACCATCCCATCATGGCAGTGGATTTGTCTGGCACTATCTGGGCTGGAATAAGGACAATGACAAAAACCACAGAGTATATATATTTATCTGGTTAACTTGCAGTAACTGGGACATGTTCTGTATCAAGTCCTTCATCTGTGTCTCCCACAGAATATTTCCAGTCATTAATGTCACAGCTGACAAAATAGATGGATTTGTGGGAGTGTATTTAAGATCTCAAAGAAGCTTTAATGGTGATCCATGTGATTAAGTACCCACTCCACTAAATTACAGCTTTCATTCTTATAGTAGAAATATTGTAGTAGTAGACATACTATAATGGTATAAATACTGTATATTTTTTTTTTGTAGCATATGTACTTCCCTTTTGATCTTCTGAGCTACTTCTACACTACTCAGGTTGGATATTTGGAAAAAAATTTATTCTCCCCAGCGAGGTACTGGAACAGGTTGCCCGGGCTGGTGTTTAAGTCACCTGAGTCACCATACCTGGAAGCGTTCAAGAAACATGTGGATGTGGCACTGTGGGGCACGGTGGGGATGGGCTGACAGTTGAACTAGATGATATCAGTGTTTTTTTCACAACCTCAGTGATTCTATCATTCTGTGATCTCAGCATAATCGTGGCTAGGGGCAACATTTTGGGCCTGAACAGACTTCCTATAAAAGCATGTGATATATATATATTTATATATATACAAAATGTGTTATATTATATATATAACACAAAACATATGCATAAATTGATGCCAATACAGTAACAATCAGATTTCCAGAGGCGCAATAAGATTTTAAATAGTCTCTGACAAAAATCTATAATTTAAAGCTATTTGGTGAAATATCATGATAAGCTTAAAGATCTGAACTCTTCTCTCATTGTTTCTTCAAAAGTAGTCTCTAAAAAACTAAGAAAGGATGTCTTCAAAACTGCAATGTTGCCTTGCCTCCTATGCTACTAACCCCAACCAAGTCAGGACCAAAAAACTGCACATACACACCAATATGATGAACAGCAAAATGGTGTTTATTAGATGTGAAACATAGGTTATATACCCTATGTTCCTCATCCACGCCCCTAAAGCATGTGCCACACATCAATCATAGAGCTTGGGAGGTCCTGCCATGTCACATCCCAACGGGTGTCTCGCAGTTGCCTACTACGCCGCAATTCCTAATTTGATGTTCAAGTTTTATAAAGAAGTTTGCTTTTCATTCTTCAGTTTTGCAGACTCCTGAGACTGATTTTCAAGTTTTCAAAAGAATGGTGCTGGAATTTTATTTAAAAAAAAAAAACAAAACAAAAAAACAAAAAACAAACAAACAAAAAAAAAACACCACTATCCAACATCTATAAATAGTAAGAAGCACTGAGCTTTAAAATAATTGCACTAAGTAAATAACTAGCTTTGAAAGCCTCTGTTTAAATGTGTTTACTTATGTGTGACATTTTTTTTCTTGCCCTGCCCTGGTCCTATTAAAATAGTGCCCATGTTTCCTTAAATGAAGCTTATTGATAATACATACCTGTCCTGACATTCCCTTTGAGTGTTTAGGGAAATAAAAATTCATAGCAATTGATTGTCCTGTGTACCCCTGGCTCTAGTTATCCTTTCAAATATTCATAACGATCTTAAAGGGGTCCCTGTGGATCCCAATTGTCTGCTGTATATTTATATAGCCCGCCAGTCTTCAGAAAAATTGTCAAAAAAAGTCACTTTTGCAGCTAGATATTATTGACTCTTTCTACCTTGTAGACTTTTGTATTCTCATGCTGTGTACTGTGAGTGAAAAAATGGAAGATGAAGAAATGCTTATGAATATCATATACAGTCCTAAAAGTACTTCATTAAAGCTAGCTGCTTGAAAGCTCTTTCTGACAATAAATAGATGAAAGAAAATGACAGAGGTGTTAGAATTTGAATCGAGTGGAAAAAAGTCTGAGATAAAAAATGAAGGACAATAATGTCACATTTCCACTCAAAATCAGACCACTGAATTCAGAGTTACGTGACTGCTGAGCATTCAAAACCTCTTACTGAGATCAATGTGAATATGAAATACAAATATAAAGCCATTTTCTGAAGTTTAACTTTGTTTTAGAAAGTATTTCAAGGGTACCAAGTTTGTGAAACTTATCTTTCTCTCATTCAACTGTCTATATAAAGGGATCCTAATGAGTTATTCATTTGCAGATTTCTGAAAAAGTTGAGAACAACCTCTAAGCCCTTTTTAGATGCTTTATCTTACCTTTTCTATTCAAAAAGCTGTTAACCAGAAAGAGTTCACCCAACCCCATAAAAAAAAAAATCCATATCAGTTTGCAGGATAAACTTCTAGACACATGATTTAGGAGTTAGCAACCAGTTTCCATTTCTGTCTTTCATACTTAATGAGATTTTCAACTCCAGTTTTTTTCTTAAGATATCAAATGTATGTTCAAAAAAATGTTCTAAAGAGAAGAAAATGGAAAACTAAAGTGCTCTCTGAACTTTTCGGTCCTTATTCTGTTCTGCAGATCACAAAGCAAGCAAACAAGGCACTTCATAAAAAGAAAAAAGAAACAAAAATATTGGGCAATTAAAAGAAAGAAAATGGTTTGGGAGTAGCCATTTTCCAAAGCTGCTCACTGTCAGCATCTAATGCCAGCACAGAGAACATTTGTGGTTTAACCTGGCCTGCAGCAAAGCACCATACAGCTCTTCACTTGCTCCCCTCTCCCAGTGGAATGGGGAAGAAAAAAAACACATGGTTTGGGATAAAGAACTATTTGCTAAGTCAGAAAAAGAAAAATAATAGTAATGAGAATATGTACAAATATATATTTACAAAACAAGGGATACAAAATATTGCTCACAATCCATTAATACCCATTAATTACCATAACCTTTCCTGTCATTTGATACACACATACGTATATCATTCCAGTGTTTCATGGGCTGTCCTTTTAAATTGTCTGTGGACTTGACTTGGTCCACGATTTGCGCTTCACCTGTTGCTGGACAAACCTCAGCCCAAGTAAAACTCCTAAATACCAATATAGCATTTAGAAGGCATTATGTTCTACTACAGTGCTGGATACATAGGGGGTGTTTTCACCTAACGTGTACCACAGCAGAACAAAGGTACATCCTTCATATGCATTCCAGTAAACTATGACTACTTGTTTGGAGAAAAATCTGCAGTAGTTTTGAGATCTCAACCCCACTTCTCACATTTACACACATTTGGTTAGTTCCAGCAGATCAGATAGATACATTAATTTTCAAGATGCTCCCAAAAGTCAATAGCCATACAGACAGCATATCTGTCACAACAGTCCTTCAGGGCAGAAGGTATGATTAGCAGTATTGTTGGACTGTTGCATGCTGATGCTAGTTATAGTTCCATCAGAATTCATTCTAGTTCAGTCTGAGGTTGAGTCTTTCTTTATTTTAATTGATAGGAAAAAAAAAAAAGAGAAAAGATTCTCAAGCTTGATCTACACCTTGAATTAAGTCTGAAAATAACTGCTAGCCATTGTCATTTTATGTGCTGGGTATGCTAATTTCTCCTGTCACCTTGGTGGGCAAGCACCATTTGCTGAAACCAAAAGATTCTCTCTCATACAACTAGGACTATTAAATCTGAATGATGATAATGTGGAAAATTTTGTCCTGAATACACTGGATAACATCAAGGGTGTGGGAGTTGCCTTGTGAATAGTACTAAAAATTTCAGTAGATATTCTAAGATATGTACAGCAAAAGTTGCTTGTTATGCTCCAGTTCACAATCTAACATGAAGACAAATGGAAAAAATGTGACCATCTCATCCTTACATAAATTCTAGTGGAATTGTCCCTGTTACTTTCAATGTGAGAAATATCTAGTTCCAATAGGCTCATGCAGAGTTTGCTATGAATCACAATTTATTTAATGTTCTTGCAAGAGCGGATAACCTACCTGCTGTAGGCATACCACACTGGAAAGATGCAGCCATTTATGATCCCTATTGCCAAACTGCAAGTGAGCCTTTCCCCCTTTTCCCATTGGTACTTAGGGTTCACATTCTTCTTGACTAGCCTATCATGCAGTCATCACCCACTGTAGGTATCCCTTTGGTCATGCATAATTTGGATTCAGAGTTCATTGCTTTGACCAACTGGAGTTATCTCTGCATCTTGATTGACAAAGTCCATCTCCCTCTGTCTTGTCAAGCAGGGAAGATTTACAAGTAATTGTCAAACTAGCATCCCCTGCTATATATCTATAAGATAAGTTTATTTAACCAATTCTCAGGTTTACTTTGGAGGACACCTTACCCTTTGTTCTTTGAACTCAATTTCCCCTTTGTCCTTTTTACCATGGAGTTGTCCTTGCAAACCTTCTCCAATAAAGCCCTTATTATTTCTTACTGGTATTCTTCCTGTTATCACTCAAGGACACATATTCTATTCATGGGGTCTAACTGAAAGCTGAAACTTAAATTGTATCACAAACCCTGAGGTACATCCCTTTCGTTTCACAATATTTTGTTGTTATGCAAAAACATTCTTCCCTCACATCAACATGCCATCAGCAACTCTCTACAACTCTGCAAATTGTCTGCCAAAAAAAAAGTTGCTTCCTCATGGCAGTAATTCTGAAGAAAAAAAAAAAAAAAAAGGTATTTAGTAAATGGAAAAAAAGGAGCAGAAGAAAAAAAGAATGTTAATGCATTTAGGAGATTCCACCAGTAGAATTTTTATCTTCTGTATTTTAGGTCATACCTCCCCATTTCTTCTCCCTGTTTACGTCACAAACATAAAAGTAACTCAGGTGAAAAATCTGTTAAATTCACGCTGCATTGTGCAATCATCATCTACAGAGAAACTTTTGCGATAAATATATTCAGACAACCTATAAAAGAAAAACTTTGGAGTGACTTTCAGTACATGTGTAAATACACTACAATTTTAAATACATTCTCAAACTCTTAAACTTCTGATTTCTGAAACAGAAAATACTTTAACATTTTCTTCAACTAAGAATGAGAGGGAGGAAAAAAAAGAAAAAATGAATCGGTATCACAGATGGAAACCACACTCCTAAGAAAGAGAGGGGATACCTTTATTGATGGGATACAGTGATACAACAACATTTAATTTTTTTACGACAACAATTTGACGGCATTAGAAGTAGCAAGGCACTCTTGATTACTTACATCATAGAGAATAGAGTCAAACACACCCAGGAGGCTCTCCTGTTGATTCGTAAGGTATGGAGTGAAGCCCACTGCTTTCTGACCTTCCTGAACCAGAGAGATAAGGAGCCCAGGTGCAACTGAATCCACTCGTAATCTCAGAGTTGGTCAGTGATTTATGTCTGAAGGATTACATGTGCACAGCCAATCTAAACTATAATCTTTGATGAGCTAGCAAAGCTTAAAGGTATTCAGTTACAAAGGATCTCTATCAGTAAGGAGCCTATTGACATCAAGTCCTAAGGAAAGTCCGCAGCAGGCATAAAGTCAAGAGGCATCCCTATTCAAAGGAACATCCTGCCACTCAGCCACTTGCAAAGCAGAAGTGCTTAAGGGATTTTCAGGATTACCTCTATTTATGGAGTAAAATGACTGACTCAGTCACAGTTCTGTTGAATGCTCAAATGGCCTTCCAATACCAAACCAGGTTTCATGTATGCCATCAGTTCTTTGAGCAGTCCTCTGAGCAACCAATTTGAGACAGTTTGACCAATTTGAGTTTCAGAGGAATTTTTTAAAAAGCATGTACTTAATCAAATCGAGAATGCACATTTACTATACAGCCAAAATTAATTGTAATTTGTCCATTTTCTCCTCTAATTTCTATGTGCTCACATATCAATTTTCTACAGCCCTTCATTCAACACACAAGATGGACTGTGCTTTGGAGCTGAACAATTTCTAATTAAACACGGTAGGAAGATTCACAATTATTAAAGAAATTGTAGTCTAAGACATTAGTATGTGAAGTGCTACCCTGAAAAACTAAAAGTAGCTCTGCGCAGATTTTGATAAATACTGTGTGTTTTAGGGAAAAAAAAAAAACCACAAAATTATACTTTTCCTGGGTTCAGTGTAATTGTGCCCTTCTGCATGCCAACAAGAACTTGGGACTCTGAAGTTTGTTCACTAAGACGTTGTTGCAACATTTTGAAAAAAATCAGATTTAAAATAGTGACCACCATCTGACAGCAATAATTTTGATGTAAGGCACCTGTTAGGAAAATTTCTGTTCCAAAAAGCTTGCTCAGTCATCTTTATTCCAAAAAGAGACAGACAGAGGAGTCCTCAGCTTTCTTTATTTGAATAAAGGAAGAGTCCACTAGGGTATAACCTGGGGGGGACACAGCCCCTCTTTTATCCCTGTATCCTGATGCTAGTGAGCCCTTTGCCCTTTCCCCATTGGCTGAGTTACTTGGGGTTCACATTCTCCTATGTTCACCCATTAGCCATCCCCCCAGTCGCTACTCCCCCCTAGTTTCCTCTTTTATTCGTACTTTGTAATCTGGGTTCATAGTTTCTTATTTTGCCCAACTAGAGCTATCTTTGTATCTTGTATAGTCTATCACTCTTTTCCGCCCAGCAAACAAAATTTACACATAGGTGCTAAGCTAGCATCTCCTGATATGTAAATTTGTACAACCAGATCCTTGTGACAGAAACTCTTCTCAGCTCTTCCTTTATCTTGTTTTGGATAGACCACCTCTATCCTCCCTTTGTTCTTCCAAAATTTTATTTTGCGAAGACATTTTATCCTCATTTTTCCTTCAGTACCCATTTTTGTCATTGATAAAATTGTTTTATTTTGCCAGGAAGGCTATGATTTTACTCTAGTGATAAGACTGGTATTCAAACTTTGGTTAATGGTACAAAAGAACTATATCACTCTCACCTAAGAATTCTGATTAGTCACTTCATAATATTAACACTGCAACAGACGTTAAGTGGCTAAGATTTCTAACTGCCATAAAATAGAGATTCACTGCTACAGAGGGTTTAGAAGTGGGTATTTAAAGCAGCCTGACACTCATCTATCATAAATTTAGACACTTAAAATTCTTTAGTAATTGAAAACATGAATGGGAAGAAAATTCAACAAAGAAAAGTAGAAGCTCGTGTCTAAATTTTACAGAAGACTTCAGAATAAAAAACTGAGTAGAAAAGTACTGTGTAGAAAAGCACGTCTCTTAGTAAAAAGTGGCTTCCTATTCCCTTTAGTTGTCAGATTTTACTGTCAGCATTATTCTATGCAAGTTTATAAATTGGTTTTGTGCAAGTTGATAGCTTTTATTCCTTATACTATTATTACTAAAAATTTTTGCACAAATGCTAAAATGATAAAAAAAAAAAAAAAGGACATGAATGGACAAATATCTATTCTGACATATCTGGAAAATCTTCAGAGTGCTAAAAGCTTAATTTACTACAAAAGATTAACACTAACAAAGACAACATTAGTAAGAGAAACTGAGTAATTTATTTGTGGTAAGGAACTGAAAGAGGGACTCCAGGCCTTTGTCAGCCATTAAGTCCATAGACATTTTGCAAAGACATTATCACCTTTGGCATTTTATGTTCCACACACCTAAGGAAGCCAATAAATTGATCTCTTGCTTCATTAGCACTCCTCATGTTTAGAGAAGGACATTAAATCTCTCTTGCTAAAGACAAAACAAAGCGTTACCTGTTTAAAATGTGGTTCACTAAGACAAATATGGTGAAAAAAGTAATAACTAGAAGTCCACAATGTTAGATACAAATCATGCATCAGGCAATTTACTACAAACTTGATGTAAACAATGTATTACCCAAGCTTTTTAACTGAAAAATTATGTTACTGTGTTTGGTGAAAGAGAAATATGCATCTTACTCTGTCATTTCAAAGGAAGAAACAAATTGTGCATATGTATTCAGTCCCTGACACACTGACTTCTGCACACATTGAGCATAAATTTAAGTTATGTTTTCATATATCTTCCAATACTTTTCACAGTATACAATACACATTGAAAGTGTTTTGTGAAAACCATCATGGCTTTGAATTCATTCTTCACAGTTACATTAATGATCTTAGTCCATTTGAAATTAAAATTTCCCATCTTATTTTTAATTTCATCATAAAATAACAGCTTCAATGTAACTCTTTTTCTCTTCATGATAAACGAGACCAAATCAAGTAAATTCTGATGCAACATGAGGGAAAGAGCAGCAATACCAGCAGAGCAGCAAGGCCTACAGCAAGTAAGGTTTTGCTTAAATACAGCAGCCCTAGACACAGAAACAAAGGAACAGAAATTATTTACCTTCAGAAGGCCTAAGGTAGGCACAGATCTCCAACAAGAAACCCTCACCTCCAGTGCCAATCCTTAAATGAGGTCTGGGAAAGGATGGATCCTGGCTCCATCCCTTCCAGTCCCTCAAATGCACCTGAGCTCGCCTAGGTTGGCCCTGCCTTCCCACCAGGTGCTCAATCACTGGTTCAAGCTATGACTCAACATTTCCATTACAAGGGAGTAAGTACAAGGCAATCATTTTGTTTCTTAGATGTTTAATCAAGAAAAGATGTGCATAAGATTCCATTAGATAAAATTATTTTTTAAAAAAAGCTGAGAGAAAAAGCTCTTAGGCTTGCTATGTATCTCCATCAATGTGTCCAGTAAGACAGAAAGAATTCATCAAAAAATAACTTCAAGGGCTTCACTAGCTGTTGTAACAACTTCCTAACTATTATGATAAAAGCCAGTAGTAGGGAAGTGGTGGGATTCCCTTTTCTTCAGAGTTTTCAGACTGCAGATTAGCATAAATAATCTACAGACATTCTGTCTGAGGCTACAAGTAAACTGTAAATAATTACTATTAGTCATTATGAGGAAGTTCTCTTGTGTTGCTTAGTAACCACTGTTAAACAGCAGCACCAAACAAAACAACAAAATCAGGATAAGTTATTTATTATTGAATTTACACTTATTCAGATAATAAAATGGGCATTTCTATTTTAGAGATATGTGGTAATATTCTCCTTTACTTTGGTATGAGAAACTTAATTGTAGAAAACATAGAAGGTATTCATTACAACCTGTAAGCATTGACTACATTTTCAGAGATCACTCTTAGAACAATGTTTTCATTATGGATGCTGAAAACATGATGCAGAATAGGATTATCTTGTTTCTCTTGTATTTGTTGCAAATTTATTTATATTTGCTTCTAACTAGCTAGCTCATGAAAGATTAAGAGATAGGGAACATCTGTCATATGAGGAGAGGCTATGAAAAACCCATCAGCCTGGAGGCTGGAAAGCTCAGTGGAGATCTCATCACTGCATATAATACCTGTTAGTAGGCAGTAAAGAAAAGGGAGGCAGGTCCAATCATGAGAGAAAGAGCAATAAATATAAACTGGAATACAGGAATTTCAGTTTAAAGATGAGACTATTCACTCCAGTGGTAGTCAAATACTAGAACAGTTTGGCCAGACTGGTCGTGGCAACTCCATCCCTGGAGATAATCAATATTGGCTGAATACAAGCTTGACTGTTCAGACTGTGCAGACTGTTTAAGCTGACTTCAATCTAAACAGGGTGACTGGTCTAGATCTAGATTTATTTTTACCAAGAGGATTAAAATGGTCTTTTTAGGAAAGCGAAAAAGAAGAAAATATTAATTTTCCTTAAAACAAACAAACAAACATAGAAACAGGAAAATTTTATCAATAAAGTAGTTGCTTGGGAAGACAAATGCCAGAGCCATGAATGTTTCCACTTTGACCAAGCTTTCATCACCAAGCACAATACCATATAGTACAGAATGCCCATTTTGCCAGTTCAGATCAGCTGTCATGGAGACACACCTCCAGCCTGCTCACTGTAGGGACACAGCTGAAAAATTAAAGCAAAAAGGAAAACCTTAATGATCTGCAAGCACTGGTCAGCAAGAGGCAAAACATCAGAGTATTATTAATACTGTATTAGTCACAGCAAACTACAAACTACAGCACCATAGAGGCAGTTATAAGAAAAAATAACTCCAACTTTTTTCTAAGTCTTCCTTAAAGATCATTTGCAACAGCTTCTGGAAACTCTTTTCAAAAAGAAGTCACCATCATCTGAATGGAACAAACTACCTGAGAATAATTGCAAAAATACCCTATACATTTCTCTTCTGTTTTCTATTCTGAGGAGTTCAAAAAATTGTAGAAAATTTAATCTGAGAGTTATATTAAATTTCATCAGTAGATTTCACCAACATTTTACACCAGTTGTGTGTTAGTGGTGTTAGGTGTTTCTCACCTAAGAAACATGGAATTGAGCTTCCAAGATATTGCCACTCTTTTTCCATCAATTTTGCTGTAATAACAGATGAGAAAAATCAGAAAACTTTAGTTTTCTAGAAAGTAACTGACAGGAACAAGAATATGCAAGGCCAGATATCCGACATTATGCAGTAAAGAAGCATTTGGTAAACTACAACTTCTAATTATTTTATGGAGTGAAATTTGGAAAAAGAAAAAAAAAAAAAAACACCAAAAAACACAGTGATGAGTGTTCTGCAGATGCAAGTCTGTTCCAAGAGGAGTAATATTAGGCAATATCTACATAAAGAACTAACTAGCAAAAAGAAATGGACTTCATCAAACGCTGTCCACAAAGGCAGTGTAGTATTTCACTATTATTAGAGAATAATGCTCTGGGAAAACAAAAAATAATAATAATCCCATAATATCTTAATCTTCTCATGTATTTCCACAAAAAAAAAAAAAAATCTATGTAATGTGAATTTAACCTCAGCTCATGGAAAATGACCCCTCCAACTTATTCCAGCCAAGTCATGAGGCTGATTTGCCCCTAAATAATCAGGTTCCAAAGATTTAATGAGGGTACTTTAAAAATCATGAAACAGAAGTCTAGATGAAACTCAGAAACAAGAAAGGATATTTTTGAGCTAGATTTTCAATATTAACATTCCTCACATGCTTATCTCAGTAAAATAGCTCAGCAGTGTGGCTGTTTACTAATGATCTAGAGCAACCTGTCACTGTGCTTGCTGGTAATATTTCAGCAGCGTACAACTTCGTTCAGATTATAATATGACCTGTGCATTTTCAGTTCCTATTCATGTTATGTTCTTATCCACAGCCAGAAACATTCATTTTCCTCATCACTAAAGTGAAAAATTACCTCTCTACCAGGGGAAAAAGAAATGACATTTCTGGCATGCTGTCTAGATTTAAACCTTTTATAAACATTCAGGAGATAATGCCCATAATTTAAATTCTATAACAGTCACCACAGATATATAGAGACAAGCAAACTTATGTAAGGAAAAAGAGCTCTCCTCAGTGCAATCTATGCACATAAGAAGTAATTGGGCAGGATTACAATTCATATTATCAACATAGTCATAATGCTTAGTATACTTTAGTCAAGTACATACAAGATTGATCTGAAAGTAATGCAGAATTACAGCTCTTTGTATCTGTTGTAGTTTCCATGGAAATAAATAGGAGGCATTACTTTCAGAGCAACCTATGTATTTCACAAGATAGCTTATTTTTTCCATTCTATAATTTCGCCTATGTTTAGGCATACATTTCTTTCTGCCAGCACTATTTTCAGATGTACATAAAGGGAACTCTGTTTTTAAAAGCCTTCTTATCACAAGAATACATTTGTCAAAATACTGCTGCAATTGCTATTAACTTCATCTGCTACCACACAGACTGAACTCCTGAACTCCGTGCTGCAGACTGATATTTAAGGAGAAAAAAATATCTACACAGAGAACAAAAACAATCGAGTCCAATAGAAAGAGTCAAATAACATGATCAGTTATGATGATGACCACGTTTTCCTGTTTTATTACCATATGTTTTTTCAGGAATCTCAGATTCCTGTCATTTTGTGAAGAATTAATCCAGCATGTTACCAGATGGGAAACACAGTTAAGGTTCAATATAAGATTGAAAAATGAAGATTTTTCTTTTTTTTTTGAAAGATTTTTATTAATTATTACTTTTTTATCTAGAACCAAAATTGAAAAAAAAAAAAATATTTTTCCAATATAGGAAAAAAGAAAACTAAGATTTCTTTTGGTTTTTCTAAATTTACCAAATGTCTCCTAGATTTCTTTATTCTTTTACAATGCCTTTAATTGCTTGTTATCTCAGAACATCCTTACAATTCAGAAAATGGCTTTTCCTGCTGTGGCAGTAATTCTTCTCTGGATGAGTTCTTGGCATTTCAGAAAATATAGTAGGTCAGGACATTTTCAGGTTGCATAAATTATGGATCATACAAACATCATTTGTTATCATCATATATGAAGACAATCACTTCTCCACACAATAAACAGAAAGAATGCCTTAAATGACCAAACACACTGCACAAATAGCAACTACGGAATATTAGAGTAAACAGTTCATAAACACAGAGAAGCTTGAAAAAATTTCCTCTAAGTTACATTGCACATATTTTGAAAGACACTATTCCTAAATATTTGGTTGTTTTGGTAATTAAGAAAAATATGAATGTGTAAATCATGAATTATTAGAAATATGATAATAAAACCATGATCATTTATCAGTATTATTTATGAACAAATGAATCTATTCTATTGAATATACATTTGTGCAAGCAAATTTTTGAATTAAAACACACATTACTCAACCACTGTTGAACTTTATTTGCTTCATATAATCTCATGTAGTATCAATGATGATACCTGTTTCTTTATTGTCTTGCTGGTGAATGGACTTGATGGAAAATCCAAGGAAACGGCAGGCTTTTGTTGGCCAAACCGGTGCTCCAAGAACAGGGGATAGAAAGATCCCAGAGAGCGATTCATGAAGGAAACTAAGCGTAGGGAACAGAAACAGCTATTAAGAGTTGTGAGCTGCAAGACCACCACGATAAGGAACACAAGCAATTAGTACATACTATTTCATCTGTGCTGCTCCCCCCTGATCACTCTCTTTCTCTGCTCCGCGTGGATCCCTTCCACAGGTACTATCCTTCCTGAACTGATCCTGCGAGAGCTTCCCACAGGCTGCAGCTCTCCCAGCACTGCTCCGCCCCAGGTCATTCCTGCAGGGGTACCATGGGCTGTGCTTCCTTCAGGCCTCATCCATCACTCCGCCATGGCTGTGTGGGCAGATCTGCTCCACGTGGTGCCCATGGGCTGGAATGGGGCAGCCTGCTCCTTTGTTGGTTCCCTCTCTTGGGCTGCAGGAAGCTGCTGCTGCGTGCCTGGAGCTCCTCCTGCCCTAATCTTGATGCCTGCAGGGCTGTTCTCTCACCCCTCTCTTCTGGCTGCTATTGGACAGGAGTTTCTGCCTTCCTTATATCTGCTTTCCCACAACACACTCAGCACTGCTCACAGCTCAGCTCTGGCAGCAGTGAGTCCCTTTTAGAGCCCTTTTAGAGTTGAAGCTCTGATCTGACATGAGGCAGCACTGAGCTCTCCTCACAGAGGCTGCCCTGCAGTTCCTGTGCTACTAAAACCCACCACAGAAGACTGGTTCCCCTAGGTATCCACGTATTCTGATGGCTGTAGCAAGTATATTATGCTGTGCGGTCTTATTTTAAATCATTACCCTTTTAAGCTCAAAAATGTCCTTCTGAAGACATTACTGCTAAAGCAATCCATCGTGACCTGCAGACATGGATGATATGGAAATTAATTCCAGAGCTACAAGTTCTAGATCAATATTTCTATCAGAATGAAAAATGCAGACATGAAACAGTAGCTCATCTAATTCCATGTAGAGGAATGAGATACAGCACAATGAACAAAACAAATCAGGAGCACCAGAGTGGTCAGCAGTATATCAGATATTTTCTCGTGGAACCTGCTGTTTCTCCATCACAAGAGGAAAAGCAGGAGGCCAGAAGGGTCTATGATTGGTTCATAAATGCTGCAGCTGCTAATTCCATTCCACTCAGTTTGTATATTAACTATTTCATTACAATATTTTGTGTGAGCATTGAAAATTTAATGAAAATAGGCAATAACTGGTTGTGTTTCAATGTAACACATTTTGGCTGATAGCTGAAATGGCTATTCTTGACCAATGTAGATGCAAAGCTTCAAACTGAAGACATGGAGTGGTACCTTTAAAGTGTAGACATCATAAAATGAATCCATCACAGAACACAAAATTGGTTGCAACTAAGGTGAACTGAGTTTGCTTTGCTGGCAGTAAGTCTAAATACAACCTCAAGTGCCTAGAGAAGCTTGAAGAAAATGTGAACAAGGAGCTAGAGAGTTCAGTCAGACAATCTCTGGGCTATTCTAGAATTTAGAGAGAGTAAAATGGAACTCCTCTGATGCCTGTAAAATGAGCTTTTTAGATATCAACAGATGTTATTAACATATATAAGGTGTCTTTTAAGATGCGTTCTCAAGCACACATTCATTACTCCTACATGCTATCAATTAAAACAGTAGAAAATTGAATATACCAAAACAGGGGACAACTACCCTGATAAATCCAAATTGTCATTATTCTTTTGTAATACCTTTAAGTTAACAAAGATATGGACAAAATGTTAACCATAGCTTAGCCATAGCTCTTTTTCATATAGTAAAACAAAGGAGTTTCAAAGGATATCTTTCTTTCTCAATAAGTGACATACTGACAACACAGATTCACAACATGCTGTGCTATGTGTGTGGTAGTGTAAAAGTGATAGAGCATCATAATAACTGAGGATGAGGCTATAACAGATAACAAGGAAATGTGTGACATATAAATTACAAAGATAATTAGAATTTAGATGCTTTCTTAAAGCAGCACTCCGAATCCTTTTAAAGGGAGAGAGTGTAGCAGAATCTTAGAAGTAACAGAACAGTAAAAATTGTAACAGAGAAAGCAATTTTCTTCAAATGAAAAACTAATACAGGAGTTCTTTGGCATGGATGAGGTGCAAAACAATAACTTTTGCTGTATTTTTGAAAGCGAGAAATAGAGATACTCCCATAATGCAGTTTAGGTGGTAGGAAGCACACCATACTGTATTCTTAATACAACATCAGAAAAGGGAAAGAAAAAAAAAAAAAAAAAAAAAAAAAAAAAATCAGTAGATTAAAAAAAAATCTGTAACTGAATAGGACTTTCAAGTTTATGACCAACAAGTTAAATGCAATGGAAAGTTTTGTTCTATAACATGGTAACATTTTTACTGTAGGAAACAAACCAAAAATGTGCCTTTATTCCCACCAGCTGTTGAGGCAAACTTCTGCTGTTCCTGAAAAGGAAAGGTGAAGCTCTTAAAAATTGAGATCCTGACTGCAAAAATTTGTGCATAAAAACACAAAAGTCATCACCTGTTAATTATATTATACACTT
Organism: Centrocercus urophasianus; assembly: GCF_019232065.1. Classification (NCBI taxonomy): domain Eukaryota; kingdom Metazoa; phylum Chordata; class Aves; order Galliformes; family Phasianidae; genus Centrocercus; species Centrocercus urophasianus. The sequence continues at coordinate 52,793,619 of NW_024884253.1, forward strand.
TATTATGCAATCAAAATAGACCTAAAACCAAGTAACTGGGTTGCAAAACTGCTTGCCAAAACATTATGATCTCAGTTATCAACATTAAAACTAATTACATTGCAAAGAAAATTTTGTTCTACTGTGAAGATAGTACTGGTGAGCTATCTCTGTCTTTTCCCAGGGAAAAAAAAAAAAATGTGTGAAAAAAAAAAAAAAAAAAAGATGTCCTAATTGAAAAGAAATACACCTAAAAGAACACTTTTGCAATGGAAAGTGCTTTGAAAGCTGATGTTTTCCAATATTTATTGGAATCAATATTCAACAAATAAGTGTCAGCAAATCCCATCCCTTTTAATGAAAAATGAATTCTGATTTCTTAAGAGGTAAAACATGATTTTGCGTTATAGAAATTTTCATCTCAGAAACTGAATATGCATAGAAGTACATGTAGGCAAAGAAAGAAAACCTCTCTGAAGAGCTGCTTTTAATTCTCAAAAAGAAAACAGTACTGAAGAGCAGATTTTTTTTTCTTGTGTCATTTGAAGTACTGGTTACTGACTGGGTCTTGAAAATTCTAAGACATGATATTGTAGTTAATACCAAAATGTCAGCCTAGATTTTTCAGTGACAGAGCTTGAGAGTTTCCATCAGTTCTACAGACACCATGAGGTTCTTAAATAGGGTGTCTGTATTAAATGCACAAAACTGAGGAAGTGAGGTGAGCACCAGCATCCTCAAATATATTCAGAATATACTGTACATTTTAAGTACTTCACTTGAGTAACTATAATAAAATCAGAGTTTAATCATATTCACATAGAAATACTTCTGATCACATGTATACTTACGTGAGAATTAACCTAAAAAAAATCTTTGGTGACCAGAACATTACTGTACGTGGAACAGTATAACACTAAGATATCTGGCTTTTGAAGGGTATTTTAATGAAGTAAAATTAGTCTCCAAGAGAGTAAGTCACCTTGAGTATCCCTAAACTAATAGATAATTTAGATTATATCAATATATTAATATATCTACTACAGAAACTGTATTAATAGAGATTAATATGAATGTCTTTTTCACATAACTTTATTTTACTTAGTATTTTCTCTCTTCTTTGGAGGCAAAAGAAATACAAGTTCAGTATTTAGGACTTTCAGCACTTGTAAGTAGCTTCACTCATAAAATTGTTGCATTAATATTCAGAACATATATTCATTTCTTCTTCTGCATTAAAATAAAAAGGATGTTTATGTACGAAAAAAGAAAATTCATGCTTCAGCCAAGCACAGTTTTCAAGAGGTACTAAAAGTGAGTTTTTTGGGAAAAAGTTAAAAAAAAAAAAAAAAAAAAAAGTGGAAATACAAATGTATCCTTACAGCTGTGGTTGTTAGCCGCTTCAACTACACAACTTGTATTTTCAAACGTGCAACTGATATACCTGACATTCTGAAGGAATTATCCTGCACCTTTACTATGTCTTTGAAGCTCATGATTATTGATTTGTCAAGCTTAAAATTATATATTGTATCTACCACAACTGAAATGTTATTACTTTTTTTTTTTCTGTTAGAGTTGTTTTAATAATTGCTAGGGAGTTATTAGACAAAAATATGATGAACTTTACATAGGATTAAATTTGACATAATGTCTTGAGCCCTCTTTAAAATGAGATAGTAATATCCTGCAAGGTCTGGATAATGTGCATACATATGTGATAAATGAATTAGGTTCTGCTTATGTACAAGAAGTGAAATTTGCCTATCATAAAAATATAATTACAAAATATATTGAAGTATTTTTCATTACTACGTTATTTTGCTTCTTAAATAGCGTTCAGTTATTTCTAAGCTGTTAGATACTGAACTGGCATTGCATTGTAATGAGAAGCAGTCTCACACACCCTGACCCTTTATCCTTCAAACCTACCACACGGGAACTCATCACATCTCAGGTAGAATCCAGTTTAAATATGCATTTCGTGGAAAGCTGATGAAACCTGCAGGGTTTTATTCCTGAAGTTCATATTTTTTCCAAATGAACTTGATGCCAATTCTTTTCTTTGTTCACAGTTTAAATCCTTGTCAAGAATATATGACAAAGTATTCAGCCTTCTGGGCCTAGCACAGATGATAACATTTAGTATTAATTATAATTTTACAAACAATAATAAATGCAAATCAATTCAGGAAGAAAAAACAACATATAGTGATTCTGTTTGCAAAGAGCATAGTTAGTTCAGTATGACTGCTAAACTGATTTAAAATACTTAAATAGAAATACTTGTAAAATCAGTAATATAAACATGAAAATCATGAGCCAATCCGTGACCTCAGACAAGATCACACAACTACCATTGTTGTCCATTAAACTAGCTGAGGGCAGATTCTGGACAATCTATCTCCAAAGTAATCAACATTCATATTACTACACTCATGGTTGTATAAATTTCTTGGAAAGTGTGAATGTTCTTGTTCTGACATAAAAATTATGTTCATTTTAATGCAGAATGGTGATATGCACTGAATTACCAGTTCTAGTCTACCCTTAATATTTAAAAATCTATGGTAATTAAAAGAAAGAATCTGCTTTTAAGAACTCTTCTGTTTTTTCCTTTTTCGTCAGGTATCAAAAGATGTTACAACCTAGTAATAAGTCCCATCAAATGAAAATGTTTGTTTGATGTCATAAGTTGTACATTCATGTTTTATTTCTTTATTGATTTACAAGTTAATTAAGCAAGATTTGAAGTGAGAAAGAGTAAAATTGGGAATGAACAGTTTACTCAATTATTCAGTTTTGAATTCCCTGCCACATCTTTGCATTCTCAAGCTAAATAGATCTTTCTGTAGGCTGCTGAGAAAATTAAACCTAAACCCAGACTGATACACATAGTACTTTGAAATGTAGATGACTGACTACTGTTTCATGTTGTTCTTTGGAGTGTGTGAAGCAGTCTTCTTCTGTTAGCTGTAAAATTAGAAACAGGGAGTGCCACAACTATCCAGATGCATTCTGCAATATTTGCAAGCCAGTTCTTTAAATTCTATTGATCTTCCTACTGTACGATTTTGAAGTAACTTTTAAAATTTTACAGACTAAACAAGATCAGAGATCTCTTTTTTTTTTTTCCCCCAGAAATACATACCGTATCTGATTTAGCACAGATTCTGGGAATTGGGACAGAACATTGAAGGTGCCCTATTAGTATACTAGCATAACAGTCAGAAGGATAGTGTGACAGCATGAAATAAAATTTTTATATGACAGACACAAAAACAGTAAACATTGGGTGATAGAAGCTCAACAAAATATTATATTTTACCCTAAAACAAACAAACAAACATGCTTTGCTTGCAAATAAATATGCTTGCCTACTGAGAAATAAAATATATGAAAAATCACTTGAGAGAAATAAAAAGATGATGATAACAGTGTTCAGACCTGCACGCCTTGTAATCTCATCGTTATCTCATTCTTTGGTTGCCAAGGATTTTTCTAGGAATTTTGAGAACACCATCAACACATCTGCCTTCCAATTTAATACACATGAAATCATGATTTTTACCCGTGGTGAAAGAAATACAAAATGTTTGTTATTGCACATTAGACTGAGATAACAAACTTTAGACTAACTTGATTAATTTTATTTCTTAAGGAATTTCTGGTGCGATCTATCACATTTAGAATGATGAAATAAATGAGTCATTCTTAGTTGTAATAAAAATACTTGTCATTGCAAAAGAAAAATTCCTTAGTTTATTTAGCAGTGGATGAAACCCAATAGAGAAGAAAAAAAGAAATGGCAAGCATGCTTTGGAAAGTTCATAATAAATTTAAAGTGGTTTATTAAGAACATAGAAATATCAAATAAATGTAATCTCAGAACATTTGCGTAAATACGGCTCCATATGGCACCAAATATATCTTAGACTTCCTTTGGAATAGATGATCTACAGTGCCTCTTTACCCTTTTTGACCTTTTTTTTTTTTTTCTTCTTCTTCTTCTTCTTCTTCTTCTTCTTCTAAATATAAGTAACACAGAATATAACACCTCTGCTGCAAGGACTGAGAACTGGGGCTGCTCAGTCAAGAGAAGAGAAGGCTCTGGGGAGACCTGAAAGGGGCCTTTCCATATTTAAATGGGACTGTAAAAAAGAAGGGGACAGACTCTTTAGCAGGGCCTGTGGTGACAGGACAAGGGGAAATGGTTTCAGACTGAAAGAAGGAGGGATTAGACTGAAAGGAAGAAATTTTTGATAACTGTGATAAAGCACTAAAGCAGGTTGCCCAGAGAAGTGGTGGAAGCCCTCCCTTGGAGACACTCAAAGTGAGATGGGATGGGACTCTGAGCAACACGATCTAGCTTGTAGGTATCCCTGTTCACTGCAGAGTAGTTAGGCGACCTTCAAGAGTCCCTTCCAACTCAAATGATTCTATTCTATTTTATTTTTTTATTCTGTTTTTATTTTTTATTCTATTTTCTATTTTAATTCTATTGTCCAAAGTTCATTCATATTGCATAGGTAACTTAACAAAGTAAGATACAAAGTAAGATTCAAGTAGTGTAACACATTCGGTTTATATAAACTATTTTATATAAACAAAGTATAAAAGAACATCTTTTATATCGAAATGTATATATAATAATATCTTTTATATCAAAATATATATATATATATGTATATATATATAATCGAAAATGAACATTCTATCTGTCACTGGCTTTCAGTTTCCACTTCTTAGAAAAGAACATTTCACAGTCAGGAGCTTCTACAAGCATACAGAAAAAAAATGTACAACCACCACCCAAAGTGAAATTAAGCATCAGAATTCCATTGTTCTTATCCGTGTTACAGCAAAAGACAAATTTGCTTTTAATATATCAAGGTGCATATATAATTGAAATGGGAGTTTAGTGTAAAATACTTCAGCTTCTTTAATTAAGGCTATTAAAAAGACTGCGGGAGAGTGCTGGGGAATAGTATTGTATGTTGCTTTTAAGTATACAGGAAAGATTCTTCATTTATCTCAGGATCTCAAATGTATGCAGATACATTTACAGCTACAGGATAATCACTGGTAGGTAATGTTCGTGTAACTGGTAAAGAAATCACATGCACCTTGTTATTTTCAACGCATGAAATACTGTTTCTCCTTCCAAGAAGATAACGCTCTTCTAAGCCATTAGACTTCGTGATGCTGAGCACATCAAGATGACTTCAGCTTTAAATAGACTGGTAATATCTCACTTAAATAACAAGGGTCTCATCTCCAAAAGGAGCATACAAGTTCTAAGCCTTTATACTCTGGACATTTCAAACAAAATACAGTTTTAATTCGTAACACTATAACGCAATGGAAAGCACAGCAACAGTAGCAGGATAGCAAAGCCCCAGGGTACAGGAGGAAAAAAATAATAATAAAAAAAAAACTGCTTACCTTTAGAAGGCCCGAGGTACATAGCCCTTACCTCCACTACCAACCCTTAAATGAGGTCTGGGAAGGCACGGATCCTGGCTCCACTCCTTCCAGTCACTCAGGGGCACTGCATGCACCTGAGCTCCCCTGGGTTAGCCCTGCCTTCCCAAGTGCTCAGGTCACTGTTTAAAGCTGTGACTCAGCATTTCTGCTACATTTTTGATTAACATGAATTACAGAGGAATATTGTCTACATGATTAGTCCCTTTTTTTAGAAACACAAACTGTCAGGTATGTTTCCTCCTAGAACCAATGAAATATTAACTCTTAACTCTATTAACTATTCAAGAAATTTCAGTATTATCTTAAATGCAATTCTGAGTTTCACTGAATCTCTGAAATTTGTGCCTTCTATTTACCTGAGCTTCAAGGATTAAATCTTCACTATAAATCACTGAAACACAGTTCAGAGGTCCTCCTCTTGTTCTACTTTTTATACATGTAGTATAGAAGAGATTAGTTCCCTGGCTACAGTTCCTTAAAGTTTGTTGATATGCTTCCATCCCTTCCCTATCTTCAGTCTGTCACTAATTGTGATCTCATATTGGTTAGGAATAATCAGTGCCACTTTGTAGGTAATCAGTAGTAGGGTCCTAGTGGGGGATCTCTTTGATTATAAAAATACAAGTCTTCAAATACCTGAGGGGGAAATCAATCAATCAATCAATCAATCAACCAACCCACCAACCAACAGCTCTACTTCCTGTTATAGAGATTTAAGATTTATTTAACATGGTATTCATTGTCTTCAAACATTCAGTTCCAAATAATTACAAGAAAATCATAATTAAAGGAGGAAACTTCATGAGATTCAAAGCTGTGAGATTTAGTACATTCTGTAAGCTCTTCTTGCTAAAATACACATTTTGATATTACGTCCTTCACATTTAACTTGAAAATATAGATCTTCCTCTAAATATTTTTGAAAGCAGTGAATAAAAATCGAACAGGTGGCAAAATCCTTTGTGCAATATCAACACAGATGAATAACCCATCACAATGTTTGGTTGTTAATGGACACCAGATGTCCAGACAGACACACACAAAAACAAAACAAAACAAAAAAAAAAAACAAAAACAAAAACAAAAAACACTAAAAACTCTACCTTTTCAGCCCTGTTTTAATGCAGTTTCATAAACAACTTACAGCTGTAACTAGTAATATCAATGCCAATCTAAAAAGAACATAAACAAATGATGAAAATAAGTAAAAATCTAATTTCTAACAGGAATGTAATGCTTGTTCAGTCTGACAGTAATTTGAATAAGGTATAAAGCAGAATCTTCTAAATATGCACGTAATAAGCACTTATACATATATTAGACTCATAATCAAATCAAAGTAATGGGCAATGAACCATTAGGAGGGCTAGAATTCAGTTATATCTAGTAGTGTTTCTGAACATCTGAGTCATACATGGAATATCAAGCCAATATGTTGATTTTAGAAAAAATGCAATTTCTCAATTATATAACATTTCAAAATAATTGTTGACACTCAGAGCATTCAGTCTTCATAACATTCAAAATGTTTGGCAGACACTAAAATGTTATGACAATATATCATTCAGATCCAAGCTTTGTATTTTGTTTTTTTTTTTTTTTCCTATAGACATCAAAAAATAATAAATGGAAGTTCATGTTTAATATACAATTTTTTACATCTAGAGATAAACAATTAAAATGCTCTTTGAAAACTGATGTCATAAAGAATTCATTTTGCCTATAAAATAGCAAGGACACTGTAACATAGATTTTATAGTAGGCTGAGAACAGTTTTTTCTTTTCTGTTTATACATTACACTCATAAAATTCCGAAATCATTCAGAGAAATATCAAAACCCCGTGTTTCATCTCCTTTCGGTACTTGACTGGCATCCTCTGAGGAACTCTTTTACTTAAAGCAATTATATGTGACAATAACCACTGATCTGAAGCAGAATAAGGTCAGTTGTGTGGATTCCATATGTTTTCCCTGAAAGGAGAGAATGGAGAACAGTGTTATTGAAAACGAGAAATTAGTTTGTCTCTCTCTTTTACAGAATCTGTAAAACATAATCTTTTTTCATTAGGAAAAAAAGAATATGAATTAATGTTTATTCCATCAGATACTTTCTCTGAAACAAAAGGTAGAGTATATTTATCAACAGATACTTCAAATTCTATCTGTTGGAACTGGTCAGGAATTCAGAATCAAAAAGGAGTAAGAAGTTACAGTGTGGCAAGGTCTCTGGATGAGCAACCATCTAAAAATTGTCTTAGTTTCATCTTCCTTGCAGAAAAACGGAACTCAATCAAAATTTGTATTTTTAATTGCTCTAAGAGTTTAACTACAGGACTTCATGATCTTTTCATGAGAGGAATAACTGAAATGATCCACTAGTTTAAATATGATTTATTCTATGAATTAATAAATAATATTATACTCTGAAATACCACAACTGAAAGAAATGGGAGAAATGCATTATTAAATGACTTTGATACCTTAATAACAAGTGGTAGAATTAAGTTTTCTACCAACTTGCAATTCCATTCTCAAATGTCTAACAGAGATATCCTTCATACTAATGAAGTAAAGTTACAAGTGTCCTGTGATTTCAAAAGCATTTATTCCACATTCATTACTAATATAATCAGACCATCATACTAATCTAATATACAAAAGTAATGGAAAAGTGCGGTGCATTTTTAGGCTTTCTAGAAACCAACATATTTTGAATTAAAATGACATAAGAAAATGATGTTCAAAAAGGCATTGCCAAAAAGTCAGTAGGTTATAGGTCTCATTTTAATGTAAAAATGTATACTTATATAAATCCAAAATCAAAAAAGTCTGTGAGGACAGAGATAAAAAGTAGATCTATATTTCGTACTACTCTTAATGAAGGTAAGTGGCAATAAAGATTTTTTTAAGCTATTTGTTTTGTTCTGAATTCTCTGCTGTGTGCATGCTTATCTGACTATTCAAATAAAATCTGCTCTTGAATATAAATAGTATACACTGTATGTGAGGGAGTGCTTAAGTATCAAAATGCTGCTATGGAAAATGATTTACAGCCCTTAAGAAAAATGTAAGTACTATGTTCACATTTAATATAATTAAATAAACTGAAAAAGAAATGAAGATAAATGTTCTTAAAATTGATGGTTAAAACTGTGCTTTCTGAGACACTTAGCTGAAATCAAGTAATTGAGCACTCAGTGTCACAGATTCTTCTTCACTGTCTCTTTTGCTTGATCTTGGTAAAAAGAAAGACCTTTCTTTAAAGAGATAAGCTAAAAAATACCCAGCGGGAGCAAATAAACTGTCTAGATTTTTAAAATCCCGATGATTGAAAGATATGTAGGCTTCAGAAACAAGAAGAAACAGAAACAAGAAACAAGTATTAACGACTAGAAAGAAGAAGGAGATGACATATGAAGGCAGCAGGATTTTTGTCTTCCTCAAGACCAATCATGCAACTACAGAGGGAGAAACAAATTACAAAGGCTCTCTTGATTTAAAAAAGAATTTTTGTGGCAGTATCTTTCCATTAATCAGACAAGCAGGAAATACATACAGTAAAATGATCTTTCCTCTTACCATTGGGGATTCATTTGAAAGAGAACCTGGACACAGCTAAAGGTACATGACTAACTTCTTTATTAAAGCAAGTTTGACTTGTCAGTCTGCCTTCTCTTTCTCTGGCCTTTCATACCTAATTAAAACTCTTAAGTATCTATTCTTTATGAGATATGGTTTAACTTCAACACTACATTTGCCTTCCACTAAATTTTTAGGATTTACACTTCTTTATCTTTTATTGTACAAATGTGTATTCTTGAAATGGAGCAGCAGTTGCTTTAGATTAACCTAATTAGTGACATTTTCATATTAATTTTAGACAAATTTTAAAGGACTTCAATGGCCCAATTTCTCCACTGCTTAATATTACAGAGATTTCACTGAAACTGGATGAAGCTTTGAGCAGCCTGGTATAGAGGAAGGTATCCCTGACGAAGTATGAGGGTTGGAACTAGATGATCTTAAAGGTCCCTTCCATGTATTCTATGATACATTCTATGAAATGGGCAGTTAAAGTTCCTACTGAATTGGTAGAGAAGACTGAAGTTGCAAAATATTTATCTTAATACTCATATAGATTTTATATAAATTTTAATAGTCTGAATTTTAATTGCATTATCTTTTTCTTCATCATGCCTAGGGTTTATGATGACTACCAGAACAAAATACAAATTACAAATTGAGCTTACTTGGAAATGTTATAAACAGTAATAAACACAAAAGTTCTTCTTATAATTAAGCATAAATCAAAGTACAAAAAGTACATTTTATATTGCTTTATTTTAATTTTTAGGGTGTTGGCAGTTTGTGTTTATTTATCAATTTCCAAAATTCTGTAAATCACAGGATATCTCACTATGAATGACTTATTTGTACTTGGTCAAGAGGCTATTATAACTTATTTTACTATTATAACTATTATACTCTTAAGAAAAAAAAGTTTGTATTCTCTGAAGTTGTAGAGAATATCTTGCAGAAAGCAGTAGCTATAATTTGTAAACACAAAAACATAAATAGTCATTTTCTGTCTGGAACCACAAAAGGCTGAAAACATGTTAAGCCTCCTTCTGACTTTATTAATTTAGCTCTGAATTTATGGCTTCTTAATAGTGAAATACGTCTTGGTTTTAAGAGCAGCTGAAATATATTTAGGATTAAATATTTTCTTGAGCACTATTTTAGTTTTTAGAAAGACTGAAAAATTCTAGCTAATTATTTTTTAATTAAATTGCCAGTTCTCTTTTAACTCTACAGTGAAACAGAAGAGTTGAAAAATACTCAGATTTCACTGAAGTTCCTTTTGAAGTTCTTAAAGGATAGGCTTAGCTTTGGCTACACTGTGAGGGAGAAGTTATAATTAAACTGAAAACTGAGAAAAGAAAGTTTTCAGCTACAGGTCATAGAGAACTATTATCAATTAACAATCCAGCTCAAGTTCTTTATTTCAAATGTATATTAATGGGAAGTGTTTTAGCCAGCTCACTGGGATGTGCTCATTTCTCTATCAAAATAAAAATAGAGAGAAATGACTTATTTTGTCAGCCACCTATCTCTCTGAAAAGAAAAATTAGCAGCAGATAAAAATCAGGTAATAACAGATGAGAGATGGCTGCCATCCATGGAAGCCTTCAGCAAAATTCAGAGACAACAAAACCTCTCCTTTCTCTCATGTAGGGCAATGAACAGTGTGCTATGCACTAAGCCTTCACTGTTAATCTGGATTGGTTAGGGACTTAAGGCTTGCTCTGCTGCACTTAACCATCTTATTTTCTGGAAGCAAAGTAACTAATCTGAAAGATGTTCTATAGTACACAAAGTTGTGCTTTCAAACAAACTAATTAATTAGCTATACCAGGAAATATAGTCTTAAAAGTGTCTGGGGAGAGAAAAGAGACAAAAACAAACAAACAAATAAATAAAAACTAAACCAAAGCTCTCAATTTCACCATTCTTGTAGGAAATCAGCTACAGCTACAAATCAGAACATATTGATCAAAAGTATTTTCCCGTACCTAAAGGCAACAGAGTCCATAGGAGTTGTACTACAAATGAGTCTTTAAACTAAAGTATAAGAAGAAATAATAACAGAAGGAATTACATTTTTACTGTGTATTCAGTATAGTTGCTTTGATATCCCTAAGGTTAGGGATATCAAAATTAAAAAATTGAAACAGTACATGAAGATGCAAGCCAAAATTCCACTTGTTCCCACAGATGTGGCTTCAGCAGCACGAGCTAGGTCCAACATGTTACTGCATAGCAACTTCTATAGGATACTAGGAAAAGTTATTTAAGCATTTGAAAAATAAATTGAAAGCATAATGCAAGGATTTGGAAAAAACTTCATGAAGCAGTCCTTAATCTGAATTCTTTTGCAGACTCAGCCACTCTCACACTTCATATATGAAAGGAGACCAACGCTTCTTCAAAGGAAAGCAGTGGTGAATACTATGCTTCAATGGAATTTGACTGTGTCAGCCTGCCCTGGTACTGTACTCCTCCCACCATGACACACACAGCACCACTACCCTGGGCCACAACAAAGATACACATAGCACAGCATCCTGTCCCCAGCTGAAGCCTACAAGAAGCAACTTAGGAGCAGTATAATTAGAGGACAAAAGTATTCTGTCTTCTCTCAAAAGCAGCTTTTCCATATCTTTGATAATTCTTATTGTCCTTCCTGGGACCTTTTAAAGGTATATTTTTGAGAAGAAAAAAAACTAGAATGCTACAGAGTATAACAGAAGCTGGTGCACCATGGTTTTAAATAAAGAAGAAAAGGATTTCTAATCATTTATCCTACTTCTGACTGCTATTAGACATGGAGATCATATAAGGTTTTCATACGCTATTTATTGCAACTCCAAAATTTCATTCCTGAATGATAAGGCTAAGATATATCACTGCACATATAGAGGTCGAGGAGGGGACTCTCTTTAAATCATTTCACCTTCTTTGACTTCCTTCTGGCATTTTGTTCCCAGGTCAGTTAGGAAGTCCTTTTGACATTTTTTCTTTTCTTTTTTTTGTTTCTTTCTTTGAGTACTTTCATTGTCCACTTGGAGTCACTTTTTCTCCCTGAGTGCTCCTGGTAGCTTCTGAAGGAGTAAGAACAAAAGTTGTAGTTGGAGAGAAACAAGCGGAGTTATCTCTTAGTAGCAGTCTATCTCAATCTCAGTCTCAAAAGAAAGAAACCCTGACTATGCTCGGAGCATTTTTTTTTTTTAAAAAAAGCATTGAGGCTTGCTTGTTAAAGTAACAAAACTTAAATTTTACCAATGACATCCATAGGGGAAAAAAGAAAAGATTAAACTTAGGTTCACTTTGGGCACTTGTATAAACTTGTCTGGTTTAAACATCACATTTAAGTCTTTTGCAAAAGACCATGAGCATCTCTTTTTTTTTTTTTTTATTTAGACAGCTCAGTAATATTACAACAAACTCCACTTGCTATTTGTGCCTCTGAAATTTCATTTCCCTTGTCCAGATAACCCCTTAAGCAAGGCAGCACATAAAAATAAAAGGCTCAAAAAATGCCAGAACCCTTGCTGAGTTTAGTCTAGTTCAAATACTGGCTAATGGTGTGAAGCTTAACATCTTTTTAAACAACAACAAAAAAAGTTTACTCAGTCCCCCTAGCATATTTGTCTTGTTTTATTTCAGAGAGAAATACAGAATTTATTTTGGCATATAATGTTCTGAAGCATCCAGATTAATCTCTAGTACATTCCATTAGCATCTAACTTGCCTGTCAAACAGTCGGTATCATTAGCAATAGCATCTGCTACCAAACTGCAGAGAGAGTTGCAGATTTAATGAACAGGTGTTTATTTAATACTGAATTTATTTTAAAGGTGTTCTATTTTCAATTGATATGCTTCCAGCTATACCAAGATGCTTCAAGAATAAAAAGTATCAGGCACTTAATGAGAATTCTGTCTCTAACAAGCAAAAAAAGACTATGAAACAGGTCAAATTCTCCCCTTGGCAATACTAGTTAAAAAAGTTTTCCTTGCAAATGCATAAAAATAAGACAACAAAAGTTACAGCTGCTAATAACAATAACCCTTCTTTGCACACTATCTCAATTTAACTCAAGTACTAAGAATGTCAGGGGAAAGTGTGAACTCTTTCAGGGGTTCATAGGAACTACAGAAAACTGAAATTCTTATTTTTAGCCTCTGCTTACCCATCATTTCTGACTGAGAGCAGAATGTATATGCAAGACCATTAACTCACCTTTATAAATGGATGAAACTTTCAGACTAAACAACTCTAAAATAAAAACAGAAAACACATAAGATCATCCACATGAAATTCTGCAGCAAGTATGTGGGAATCAAATGTTGTTTCTGCATTAGAATTGGATAACATCTTTTTTATTTCATAATCTCCGCTGTCATTATTCTTTTTGGGTGTCTTTCTACTTTACCTGGGGGGGAGGTCTCTGATAGTTTATATCACTTATCCTCTAGATGAACCTTCCCCAGGAACGCAAGCTCTGTATATAGGTGTATATATGTATATTTTTTCATACACATTGCAAGAATATCTTGCACGAGATTGATCAAACCAGAGAACAAGTCATGGCATGTACGAGGAAGCATCTGAAGAGACATCAGAAGTCCTGGCATCATGCCCCTCCAGTACTCATTGTATAAAGAAGACTTTGAAGAAAATCACCATATCAATATGACAAGAAAATCACTGAGAAATCTTGGAAACAACAGGAGGACGGGACTGACACCAGATGACAAATAAATTAACAAATGTAAGCCTTCTGATGAGACTGTGAACCTGCAGTACCCAGCCAGGGGAGGGGGGGGAGGTAAGGGGGAGAAAACAGGGTATAAAGGCTGTCACGTTGTGTCCATAGGTGCTCCTGCTTGCAGGATACCCGCCATTGCAATTGCGAATAAAATTTGCTTTTATCAGAGACAGCGTCCTGACAAAAATTATCTGTATATTTCCAACAGATAGTAACTCTAGCCTCATCAGAATCCCATGTGCTTATACCTTGCTTGTTAAGCAAGAGTTCATTGTATACCTCTCTGACCCGGTTAAATAATAACATTCATCTTGTTTTAGACAAAACTTGTTTGCCAACAGAGTGACGTAAATCTGGTTATTTTTAGTACTGCAGTTCATACTCAAGTCTACAGGAATGACTTTCAAAATGGGTGGAAAAAAAAATTCCATTTTTCACATATTATCAAAGAGCAGAAATGTATAGAATTAATTTGTGAGACCTCCAGTTTATATGAATCTTTGCAAAAAGCTATAAAGAAAGTGATGCACAAAGATCCTAAATTAAACATAAGATCAATAAGCTTACTCTATTTAAACTTTTTCTGATATGTAAATGAGAATGGTCATGGTTTTTTTTCTGGCAAAATGATGTTCTATGGCTGTGGTAACTGCAAGGTAGAACATCATTTCAGCTGATACTATCTCACAGAATTCTCGACTAAATTTATATATATATATTTTTATATGTGTACACAAAGGTCTTTAGCTAAAAATAACAATGATAAAAATCCATTTGAAAAATTTCTGTTGTGACCAGAGAAATTTACTCATTTTGAAGTACCTGAGAGCATTTGTAGCACAGTGGAGATTTTTAAGGTGCCTATTTTTTGCTTCTCTCTCTCTCTCTTTTTTTTTTTTTTTTTTTTTCCTCTAACAGTATTTAATCCTCGGGGGCTTTATTTTCTTCATATCTGCTTCCTTGTACATTTTCTCAATGCCAGCCCAGAAGATGAGTGGTAAAGAGAGCTTTCTTACAAGAGGAATGTTGTTCATAATTTATGAAGGAGTGACATAGATAGATATGAGGAGAAAGAAAAGAGGAACACAGAGAAGAGAATGGCAGCCCTCAAGAAAAGTCTAATGAAAAGAACCATGGGCATGAAACAAGGATGTTTCTTGAAAGTCATTTGTTGAAATTTTGAATAAAAACTAGTAAGCATTAGGGGACTAATTTAAAGTATTAATTGTAAAGGAGGGCTTGCAGTATATGACATAAGAAGAAGGACATGTTCAGAAGCTGGTGAAAAAAGGAGAAGGGAACTGACAGCTGTAACAGAGATTGGGAACTATCGAAGCCATATCAACACAGTCAACTCCAAAATGAGACTCTTGTCAACTTCACCACTGTCAGTACTGCTCTCTCTTCTCTCTAGAGCAGCTTTCTTTTCTGATTGCTATGTGGAGTTTGTACCTCAGGGGATAACACCACATTATTTTTCACTTTGTGGGTAGTCATCTGTCTCTTTAAATTGACATCAGGTGGCAGCTCAGGACCTTCATACCAAAAAGCTCTTACTGACTTGGTGGAAAGTAAGAAATGTAACCCAGAGTGCAATCTGTTTTTTTCAGCAGATTTTTTATGAGAGCAACCTCAAAGAAGACCGTGTTTTTACTTGCTTCTCTCCCTGACACCATTGGTTCATATGCAAAAGCATGCTACTCTGGGTTAATTTGTTTTACTAGCACAGAGTGCACTGGGGATTTAACAAGAGCTGGTGCTGCTGACTTGTGAAATAATTATTTGCAGTGACTGCCATGCCATCCTCTTGTGTGGTTGTGTTTGGTTTTTGGGGTTTTTTTTGCTTTTTTCCCCCAGGATTTATGAATAATTCAGAAGAAGGGAAGATGTGGAAATGGAAATCTGTTCACTGAGAAGACACAAAACTTTTTAGATGCAGGTAGCTAATTAATGTGCAGACAGGAACAGAGTTCCACTGGCTACAGAGCACTAGCCATCCTGCACTGCCCATGCCTAAGGCAATTCATTGAAACCCAGAAACTAGCCACAGCAACAGTTCTGCCAAGAGGACATTAATGCAGTAACTAATCAGGGGCAAAAGTCTTGTTCTTTCCAGGCAGGCAATGGAACCTTCTCTAGATCTATACTGCATGTTCTTTTTCCACTTGATATCACTACTGACTGGTATTTTACATATTCAGACCCCAAAATATGTAATAAGGACTCTGATTTCTTCCTTTACTTTTAAATCACGGAAGTTCCCCTTAACAAAGCAAAAGAGATAAAAAAGGGAGAAAGTGGGAATCAAGACAAATGATAAAGAACAGATTCAACAATTGCTGTATCCACTTTGAATGGCTCTTGATGAGGTGTACCTGTCCCATTTTCAGACAAGGATCATTTAAGGAGTATGAGAGAAGATGAAAGTATTGAGAACAAAGGTTTTTGTTTTTTTGTTTTTTTTTTTTTTTTAGGTACCATCATTACTGTTATAAATAATAAAATGATGGACCAGAAACTTAAGGAGTCAATTGTTGAATTTATTAATTATAATGAGCAAAGAACAAAGAGGCAATGCAGTGCTGGGCGACAGGGGGATCTCCGTCCTGCCAACTGCCGCGCCACCCGAAGATTGGGGCCGTTCTTTTATGTGGTTCCAAATGACTGCCGTGGTATTTCCAGGGTACTCTGCGCATGTCTCATTTGTTGTTATTGGGGTCTTCGGCTATTCTTTTGTTGATGCTGTAACACCCCCTTGCTTCTAGTTTCAAAAAAAAATATACTGCCTGGGCAGTTGTATCAACATTTAATGAAAGATTCACTACATCCCGATTATTCTTGTCTCGAAATATTTACTACCTCCTGGTTAATGAGCAGACACATTTATCACAAGGGAATTCTGTGTTCCATCAACTGTCACAAGGTTTGAGCCAATACCCGCTCTTTTATACCGTTCGTCTGCGCATGATCCGGCTGTTGCTAGGGGGTCTTCTCCTGCCTCCCAGTGGTCGTATGGGTTGAAGTAAGTAGTCTTCCTCCGTATCCTTTTCTTGACCCCTTCTGGTGGTTCCCGTTTATGGTATGTTGCTCGTATGAGCGAATCTTATTGGTTGATTATACAATCGCTCAGGTTTGTGTTTTCGCAAGCTAAGCTTATTAACTCTGGGCAAACATTCCTATCTTTTTGACAATTACTGCAGATCAGAAAGAAGAATCAATGTTAGAGCTGAGACAGGAGGGAATTGAAGGGACATATCCACTGTTGATCAAGAGGAAGTGATCTGGTGTTAGAGATCAGAAACAGAGAAAGAAGGAAGGGCCATTGGAAACAAGCAAAGTGGCAAAAGATGAGAAAGGAGTAGTAAAATGGGGGGATTGTTGCACAACATTGCATTGCTGGAGAGGGAATTCAACAACGCTCCAAATATTTAGGGCAGCATCTTTTGTGCCCTTTTCCCATACTAACGTCAATCCACCACCTCTCCTCCTCCCTGGGGTATCACCTCTTCATGTGGGTATCCCACAACCATGGTCTCTCAGAAGTTCCTCCACTGTCACAAAGCACCTCCTTCCCAGAACGCGTCTCCAACCATGCCCCCAGCAATGGTCCCTCTGTGCTTCCTCCACTTCTCAACTGTCTTCTTAGAAGTCCTCTTCCCTCAGTAGCTGGAGCTCTTTCTTAAATATTTCAGGGAGGAGGCTCCCACTAATTGTTCTCATTGGCATCAGAACCATCTGAGACTGTCACAGGTGTCTCATGGCCTCCCCTACGCAGGACACCCTGCAGCACGTGCCCTGCAGCACCCTGCCTAAACCGCGCTGTTGGCTGCACAAGAGCTGGCATAGATCAGGAGACAAAGTAAAGATCACTTAAGGCCAGACCTCTCCTAGCATTAAGAAGCATTCATATGCAAGTCACTCGATCTCCAACGATGTATATAAACAAAAGCACATATTCATGAGGATTAAAAGCAAAGCAGAATGATTAACTAAGCCCCCTCCAAGAGCTGTCATTGTAAAAAATACCATCCAGAAATCCTTTAGATTCCTTCATACAGTCAGCTGTTAATTACAGGCCTAAAATTGTTGTCAGTGAAAAGAATAATTCATTTCATCAATAAATAAAAGACTAAAGCTGCAGGGTTTGCGGCATAAACAGTAAATACATATAATTGCACTCTAAACTGATATCTGTCCTTTCTTTAACCTGTCAATTAACTACAGTATTATGATTGGTTTCATCACCTGCCTTTCCTTTACAGCTAGAATGAATTCTTACACTCTGTCCTTCTGTTGGAAATATCCAAATAATTTTTGTCAGGACGGCATCTGATAAAAGCAGATTTTATTCGCCATTGCAATGGCAGGCGTCTCGCAAGCAGGAGCGCCTATGGACACGATACGACAGTTTTTATACCCTGTTTTCTCCCCCTTGCCTCCCCCCCTTCCCGTTTCCCCACTGGCTGGGTACTCCAGGTTCACAATCTCATCAGAAGGCTTACATTTGTTAATTTGTCATCTAGTGTCAGTCCTGTCGTCTCCAAGATGTCTCAACACTCTTCTTGTTCACGGTGATTTTCTTCTGATTCTTCGTTAAACAAAGAGTACGGCAGGAGGTGCCCGAACTTCCTCAATACCTCCTTCAGGCACTCCCTGAGGCATGTGAGGAATTGTCCTTTTAATTTGCGCAGGATACTCTTGCAACGTGCGTGACATATATTTCCAGTGCTGGCTGTACATAAATTGTTACTAGCTTATATATATATATATATATGTATAAGGATATATATATATATCCTTTAATTCTCTATTTTTACCTATACTCCATCTACCTAATCTCTACGGGTATATATATACGTACATATTACTTTACTTATATACTGAGTTGGGGAAGATTTATCTAGGGGATTAGCAATGAAAACTTATCAGAGAATCCCAATAAAGTAGAAAGGCCCCCTGAAAAGAACTATTAGTTCTAATAAAGGACCCAAATGGTAGCAGAGCCCATGAAATGAACAAAATTCTTATTTCGTTCTGATGCAGAAACAACATTCGGTTCCCACACTTAGTGAACAATATTTTCCCAGCATGACTGAAAATATTTCTGTTTGCTTACTTGTAGCTGTCTTTACAGTAAACAAGGGGATTAGTTGTACCAGTTTTTAAATAAAACACTATATTTTTGCCCGTATAGGTCAAGATCAGAGGTGTTGCCTTGAAGAACTGTTACAATTTCATTAAAGTCCACTGGCACAAACAACCTCAAAGATGGTTTAGGACTCTCTCCTCTAAAGCCGTTTGTAAGACTTCTAGAACCAGTCACTGAAATAATGAAAACTAGAAGTTTATCTGACAAATACTTAAGAAATAAATCTCCAACTACTGACACTAATTTTTATGATCACTATATAATTGAATAGAAGAAGCAAAAACAATGTCCATAACAGCATTTTTAAGTGAGAAAAAATAAGAAAATGCATTTGATTTCATGAAACATGAAAGTGATTAAAAGAACTAGGTGCTGCCTGAGCAGGTGATACACTGCCTTCAAACCAGCCTCAATCAGGAACACACGATGGCTAAGTGTAAATGCCTTGCTCTCCAAATATTGGATTTCACTGAATTGATATAATGTCTCTTTCTTTCCTTTCTTGTTTTCATCAGGATTGGCATACAGCACAAGGGGGAAGAGGGTAAAAGATACTCTGCAAAAGTCAATTCAGGGGAAATTTTTAACAATTTAACCGTTTATGTGCAGTGTAGTTCAGTGTAATGTATATGTGTTTTTTTTTTTGTTTTTTTTTTTTATCCAGAAAAATAAAAGGCATCGGAATAGCAGCACAGATGTTGAAAAACAAAAAAATAACAAAAGAAAATCCTATACCCTGCTGCCTGGGAGCATTGCTAAGGTTTGGAACAAACAGATTTCTTTGCAAAAATTGTTGCTGAGCTTTCTTAGCAACAGATATCTAATCCAAAAGGGAAGATATTATACAGAAACCAGAGCAAAGGAGGTGAAGGAAAAAGAATATGAGAACTAAGCATAACTTCAAGGCTTTGTCTCATGCTTTGACTGTTTGAAGCAACTTACCCCTTACTGAATTTATTTTGAGTTACTTAGGAGAGAAACATTATTGTGCTAACATTTGAGCCTTACAGGGAGAAGGTGTGCTGTTAAGTTAAAACACAGCATAGAAGAACATAAACTCTTGTTTGCCATACATCTTCCCAGATTGCTGTTTAATCAGTGTCTTCACAAAACCATGCATAACGTACTGAGCATGAAAGAACTGACAAAAGTACATAAGCCATCAGGAGGCTGTCTGGACATTTTGCAGATATAACCAACATAAAATGTAACCTTAGTTATAGAACCACATTTGTATGGTCTTTCGATACAGAACTTCTAAATTAGTAGTCTTTTCAATACCAGTTACTCTTTGATGCACTCTTCTGAAGAAGCTACATTCAGCCATAGGTAGTTCATAGAGTTAAGAAAAACACACCTTGTATGAAAAGGTTTGTGATGTCCTGCTGACAGTCCAAGTTGTCATTACTTGCTAAATGACAAACTTATTTGCTAAATGACCGGAGGATAGAATTAACTATAATCTTGCTTTAAGCCTGACTTGCCTCTGTTGCCCTTTAATTGTCTTGACACAAATCACAGATATTTTAATTACAAATTTCTTAACAGTTGTCCTTCCTCTTGGCTGCCCTACACTACAGATTAATTGCACAAACTTATACCCTATCTGCAGAGAGTCATGCAAATTACCATTACCAATCTGCAGCCACCCAGCAGTAAAGATCTTCAAATCCCCCACTCATTTCCTCATTCTTCAATTCTTGCCATTTGCTCCAGTCTTCCAATTCTCCACTAGGTGACTTTGAGAACGTTTAAAAAAAAAAAAAAAAAAAAAAAAAAAAAAAAAAAAAAAAAAAAACCACCAGACATCACACATACACAAAGTCACACCTGGTTTTAATAATAGCTGCCTGCTGTCCCCACCCATTGCCCCTGGCTTTTTCTAAATGCACAACATCAACTGTCCATTTTAAGTCATCCTGAGGAAGAAATAGTGGAGCTTCTTATTACTGACATAAAAGTCTAACACATTGTAAGTGGAAAGAGAATTTGGAAGGCTTTCAGAATTTGAAGTATGATTTTCAGCTTTTGTGTTTTCAGTGATTACAACAACAGACTAGGCTCTGATTACTCATTCTTATGGCTGTAGGAAAATTTGTGACTCTATTCTCAGGTTTCTGAGAATGCATGGGTTTCACAAAGTTCTAAAAATATAACACCATACAAAGGAATGTGGAGTTCTACATCCTTCTACTGAAGTGCCTTTGGTCCTCTATAATCAATTTTGACAAAGTTTATAGTCATTCTATTACTTGGAATGAGTTCTAGAGAACTTCATTAATCATTGTTTTTCAGCTCAAGATTTCAGTGCAAACACATTTAATAGTAGGAAGAGTTGACATATTCACACTCAAGATAAGTGCTGATATCAAACATTTCAAGCAGCTAAAGCTGCTGATTTATTTCCCAACTTGAGAAACTGGAAACATATTTTTAGCTTTTCTGACTTAAAAACGGTTCCATAGTAATGTTTAAAATGAGGTGGTCAGCTGTTTGGTGGTGGAGCTCCAAAAATTTGAAAATTTGAGCTCAAAATTTTTGTATGATATTACACATGGCACAATGCTTCAGCACTGTAATTAACATATATTTCAAAAAGGTCTATGCTATCTGTTATCATGTATCTGAATATCTCCTACGCCCATGTATGCACACAACAGTGAATTTCTGAAAAGAACTTGTGAAATATAGACTTTTCTCTCTTCTTTAAAGTAAATAATTATACCTAGAGTAGCATTTGTCATTTAGCTTTTAAAATATTCTAAGTGTTTGTTTTTATGGCTTCTTTTTTGAAGCTTTTCTTATTCAGTCCAGACAGAATATTTTAAGTGTTTGTAAAACTCTGCTCTTCTGATTTGTGGTATAAATTATGTAAATCAACGAATTTTCTTTAACTTTGTTTTGTGCTGCTCAGGGTACTCTGTGTTTTATTTAACACAATTATTTAAAGAGAAACAACAGCACATTACGTACATCTTCCCAGAGACTTACTGTAAAGACATAGAACTTACATGAGCCTCCTTCTCTAATGAGTTAAAATGTATGCAAAGTGTTTTCACTACTTGTTTGTATTTTATTTTTGAAAGGCTTCTATCTACCTAATTTTCATGTGTTGGCTTCTGCTGAATCTTGATTTCTGCAAAAATGATCACAGTTAAATTATGCACACATACAAAATGCAGTAACTGTCTAAAGTTTTGCATTGTTACAAAGGACAATCCAGATGCAAAAGCAATGGAACATACTCTACTAGAGGTAACATCAGCCAAACTTAGCTGGCAGATGGTCTTACATTTGCTTCTCCTGCTGTCCCTTTTACTGCCATACTCTCTGTTTCTTTCCTTGATACAACCTTGTTCTTAAAACTAGCTATTGTTCATTTAACTGCTCTGTTCTATGCAAAATTTTAATTACATTTTAATAAATGCATGAAATAAAAGAGTAATTAAAGAAAAAAATCTGTGTCTCTACACTATAGGAATTAAAGTCAACTCATCTGTGAACCACATATCTGTATATATCAAACTCTAAACTCAGAAGTTGTGTTGATTTTTTAAAAACAGGACTTATGCATGTGTTATAGTTCACACACCATCTCATGAAAACTTTATATCTGAGAAGCAAAAATCAAATTCTAAAATGAAGAAGAAGAAAATTGTAAACTTCTTAGTTTTCATACGACTGTAATTAAAATACTTATAGTAATCTCTTTCTTTTTTTAAGAACATTCTCATTTATAGCAAGGAGTAAAATTTCTAAACCAATTGATTTATTTTTGTCTGGCACTTTAGAGTGAAAACTATACATACCTGATACTTCCATTACTAATGTTCCTGAGCTCATACTTTGCCACTTACAATGAAAAGTGAAAAACCATGGGTTTGGATTTCACAACTAAAATTTCATAATCAATTTATCCCATAGTAAGAGTGGCTAAGGCAGATCCAGTGATGGAACAAATCCATATATAAACTAAATGATTGAGTCTACCTCAGTTTTCAGACAGCTAAACACTAGGGTTTGCAAATACTGTTAACCAAAAGTCACTGTATGATGCTTAACAAGTATTGTGCTCTATCATCTGTGCCACCCACCTCTGCTAGCAGAGGTTTTACATCTTTGAAAACCTGTAAGGAGAATGTCATGAATTACAGATGGCTTTTCTAAACATTCTATTTTAATTTTATCTTTGTTCTCTAAATAATTTTTAAAAAAATTAAAAAAAAAAAAAAAGAAAAAATAAAGCCTTAACAAAACCTGTAGAACCAACTCAGGCAGCAATTGATGCCAGAGATCTGATGTCAGAGATCAAAGCTGTAAAAAACAATGACTTTAATTTTTCCCAGGCAAAACTTATCTACTCACATCTACTTATATCAATTCATCTACTCATATCTACTTATATTGTTACAAAAAGGAAAAAAAAATCATATGAGCTAGGTTATCATGAGCCTAAAATGGTGCATCTTATCTACATCCATAAGCCAGCAGTACACCCTTGTAGCCAAGAAAACCACTGGTATCCTGCAGTGCATCAAGAAGAACGTGGTCAGCAGGGTGAGGGACATTATCCTCTCCCTCTAGTCAGCCCTGGTGAGGCTGTATCTGGAAGACAGTTATGGGCTCTAGAACTTCTAGAACTTCTAGAGAGAACACAAAGGGCTACTAAGATGATGAAGGAACTGAAGCATTACTCATATAATGAACAAAGAGAAAAGAAGGCTCTGGGTGGATCTGATCAGTGTGTATAGAATCTGAAGAGAGGGTGTCAAGAGGATAGGGCCAAGCTCTTTTCAGCAGTGCCCTAAAATGAGAAAAGAGGTAATGGTCACAAACTGGAAGACAGGAAGTTCCAATTGAACGTGAAGGTGACAGAACACTGGAGCAAGTTGCCCAGAAAGTTGTGGAGTCTTCTTCCTCGGGGCTGTTCAAAAACCATCTGGACATAATCAGGGGTAATGTACTTCAGAGGACCCTGCATGAGCAGGGAGGTTGGACCTGGCATTTCTTCCCATCTCAGCCTTTCTGTGATTCTGTGGTTCCCTGATTCTCAGTCTTCCAGCAAAATTATAGCACGATATAAAGGAAAGGTAAGATAGCTATATGTAGCAAATGGTGTCCTCAAATTGGAATGTTAAAATGTAAAAAATATAAGTAAATGAAGACTTTCAGAAGCTTAGAGATACAGCATGTGAAAAAAGTAGGCAACTGTCATCCTTTTTATAAAACAGAAAGCTTGAAAGGTCAGACTGCACCATCACAAGGGCCACATCGTGAAAAGTGAGAAAATAAAGTAAAATTCAGGAGAGAATTTGGCACACAAACGGGAAAAGCAAGTGAGAAAGCTCTCCAGAGTTGAGAAAAGTTGTTGCCATGATAATGATATGACTTGGATTCACTACAACATTTGCCAAATATGTGCTGATTCACTTTAGCTCATGAAGTGCTTGGCAAGAGCCTGGTAAAGTAGATTATACTACTGACACAAGAACTTGAGAAAAGCAGTCTGAATTACTTACTCAGATAAATAAACACAATGTGGTCATTTGCCAAGGCCAGTACCAGCTTGTTATGTTTGCTCAATGCACTTGCAACATACACTTCTGATCACCCTCAGAATTTTGACTTTTCAGTATAACAGATGAGCTCTGGGGCCTGAAATGTTGAGAGGCATTGAGAGTTTTGTCATCATTGTATAAACATGATGACTACTCTGCTGAGGCTTTTGCTAGTATCTTTCTTGTAAATAGCTGGCAAAAAACGTGCAATTTCAAAATACAGAAAAAACACCACTGCAGTAAATAAAACGGTTCATCCTGCACAAGGCTTTTTTCAGTGTTTTTCCATTTCAGTGGGAAATGAATTAAATGACTGTATCAAAGAAGAAAAAAAAAACATGAATGAGAAAGCATGATAAGTCCTAAGAATACTGGGTTGGCTGCAAACATTTCTATGCTTTTATAAGACTCTACAGTCTTTATGTCATTAGATAGGTGCTACATATAAAATAATGTTTCTATGTTACTCAACACAATATTATAATGTTGGCTGTAATTTGCTTTCAAATGCACTTGTAATGCTGGTGAGAAAACCTGGACTCCTATAAACTGCTATTTTCACATAATACCATGTTATAACAGAGTATTTGTATGTGTAGGCTAAAGTTGCCATCCAAATTTGTTTCAGAAGACCGAAGAAAAATTCTGGACCTCACACCTGAAGTAAAATGACAGTGAATGCCAGTGACACAGTCAGAAGAACATTATTAGCCTCATCCACCATCCAGGACAGCCACTACTTCTTGGCAAGGAATACCAACCATGCACTGTAAGAGGCTTTCTGGAAGAGCAAAAACAGCCAGTATGAACCTGAAACAAAGCTCTCTCACTCATGGGAGAAATTGACTATTAGAAGGAGGATGAATGGTCCTTGTACAGAGTTGAACATCTGCCTGAGCTGGCTGATTCAATGAATGCTGAGTTCCAGGACAATCCTCTGGGACACAGATTTCACAAAAAAAAAAAAAAAAAAAGAGCAGGGCACGGCACATTCCTGAGGCCTAAATCCCATTTGTTCCTTCCAGAGGTCCTGCAGGTTTCCTGCTTTCCAACCAAATAAACGTGAAGGTTAGTGAAGAAGTTCACTGCTGAGTGATACAGAGGGAGGTAGCTCTGCAAAGGAAGGTGAATCAGAAACTCAGTGACACAGCATAGGCAGTAGAACAAAAGCCTCTATTGAGGAGGCACTGTACGAGGCTTCTCACATACTGGGTGTCTTCATGACTGCCTCTTATTTAAGGTTACAGCTGCAGCATCTCTGATCAGAGCTTGGACACAGGTAGGAAACCTCTTTTGGTGATGATAGGGAGGCTGCACAGGGAGCTCACAGAAAAAAATGTAACAGACAATCAGGACAGTTAGAATCTGTTGATGTACACAGTCTTTCACTTATTCCCGTAGCTATCCCTTAGCCAGACTCTCAGCTTAAGCTTTTTCCTAAATTACACGAAATAGACAGTATGAAAAGGATCAAATTCTCCTACTTCAGGATTCTATATCAAATATAAAAGTAATATAACCAATAGTACTGAACAAAAGTTCAAAACAAAAACATTTGCTTTTCATAGTACATTATGTAGTCATCAGAATCAGAAATTCTACTTTGAAGGATCTGTTAAGATTTCTATAAATCACAGTATCATAAAACCATCACGTCGTTTATGCTAAATGATACATTTATCTCCCATTCATAGCTATAGTTTTCCACCAAAATATCCCACTCATATCCAATGTGCAGAAATCCCAATACAGTAAATACTAGGGCTATCTTTCTTTGAAATACTAAACATTGAATAAACCACTGAGCAGATGTTCTCATTTGTTCCACAGTATTTTACTAGTCTAAAGCTACATGGGGCTAGAAATTAGTTGATTAAGGCAGCTGTGAGTCTCCCAGCAACAGAGGAATCATAACACACAGAACAATGCATCTATCTCCTCCTTACAACAGATGCATGGGTGATACTGCAACTATAACAGAGACTGTAAGCACTGCCATCAAGCTAGCTGCTGAATGATCCCTTGCAGAAGCTGCCAGCTAGGATGAGCTACAGCAACTAAAACCTAAAATATCCTAAATAACACTGCAGATGTGCTGTAAGAATTGGAGAATTTGAATTTTTTGGTCCTAATTAAGTATTTTCAGAATAAAAACAACATTCTGTATTTCTCAGATTTTTTTTCTTATATGTAACTATTTGAAAAAAAAAAACAAAAACAGTGTATATTTTACAGCATTTGACCAATTGTGTTGTTGTTGTTGTTGTTGTTGTTGTTATATTATTATTATTATTATTATTATTGCTGAGAATGGCATGGCAGTTGTGGCACAAGAGAAGGGAAGGGAAGGGAAAGAGGAAAAGGGGAAAATGGGAAAGAGAGGGGAGGGGAGGGGAGGGGAGGGGAGGAGAGGGGAGGGGAGGGGAGGAGAGGAGAGTTATAGATGAAAGCACGATATCATATCACCTAACCTAAACATCCAAGTTAATATAAGCCAATTTGCAGCAAAAAAGTTCCTGCCTGATGCTAAGAGCAGTGTCCCCACCCCATTGTACTATAAGGACAGTATAGATTCAAATAAACATCTGTCTTGATGTCTTACCTACTCCTTTTGCAATCTCAACCACTCATTTCCTTTCTTTGCACATAGCAGCATTTGTCAGAATGCCAAGATAGAAATTAGAGAAAAGCTGTGGAAGCAAGTCTGATCAGTACTTTCCTCAGAGGAAAAGGAAATTTAAAGGAGCAAAATTATCGTAAGGAGAGCTAGAGATTTCCTGTTAAAAGTTGTGTGTTTGTAAACTGACATTTAGAAGGATCTGTCAAATACAAAATGCAGTGAATCTTCTTGATCTCAGATAGCATACTTTGCTAACCTCGTGTTAAAATCAGATTTATACTTTTTTCTAAATGGATAAACTGCATGACTGAATGTATATTTACTAGTTGGAATCACTTCCTAGTGTTAGTATATACACTTAAATAAAACCAATTTACAGTACCATAAAAGAGACAGATACAAATTGCATGTGGCTCCTGCACTGTGCAGTACATAAACCCCTGTTCTTCTGCGCCACAAGGCAGAGACCACTTCCAGATCTCCCAGGTGTATCCCTATTCCCTCCAGCAACCTTGTTAGCAATCCTCTGCTGCCAGTCCTTCAGTCTGCACTGCCCAGTCCCTCTCTAGCAAATACCATTTAACCTAACAAAACACCTCTTGCATATCTTCAGGGAATGTGAAACATCTATTGTTTTAAGTATGTGCTTTAAACATGTCATTTCTTTCACTGTTTTCCTTCTCCGTCCTAGTCATTACCTGCTGTCATGTCATTCTGTCTCCTCTCTTTCCTGGTCCTTTAAGTTTCATTGCTCTCCCATCATCCTCTCTCCATGTTCTACGAAGCCTCTTTGCTTGGAAGTAGTGTAAGTAGCTGCTTTCCCTCTTTTGTAGATCAATAACTGTTGCCCCAATCTCTGTCCATTTTCACAAGGTACGCTGGGATTAATAATTATTTGTTGCCATTCCACCACATTACTCTATCTCTGATTTCATGGAGAAAGGCAAACTTTGACTGGAATATAAAAATTACAGTATATTGCATACTTTTTTAGGTGTATCAATTCTATTTTAGTCCATTAACTCCAAAATATGTTTTTACACAATTTAATGTCTGTGCAAAATATTCTATGCAAGCATGCCTTAAACTCTGTATTGTCCTCAGGCTGAAATTAATTTTAAACCAAGGATGAACAAGGTAAATGTGGAGACCATTTTGATAGGATTGAACATAGATTTTGCCTATATAAATGGAGAGGCAAAATTGAGGTGGTAGATTGTTTGTCACCCTTTCCTTTCCTCCATAATTCCACCTTCACTTTCTGCACATTACATTCAAAAAAGGAGATGCAGCTACTGCTAATCATCTGTTTGATGACTCAGCTCAGCTACCAGTCTCTTCTCACCGGTATTTATATTCCAACTTGATGTATGTCATGTCCATAAAATGGAAATACAGCTTGTACCTACCAATGTCTATGAGAAAGGAGATTGACTTGCCTGAGAAAGGAATGTTGACTTCAGTTCTGTCTTGCTCTTAGGGCAGGGAGCGAATTTTGGCACAGCTTTTGTCCTAGGTTGGCAGGGAGTTCCCAGTGGCTTAGTTACCTGATCATTGCACACAATGCTTTCTTGACATAATTGCATAAGTTTAATCTATTCCAAAATATAAACCATTTTTTGTTTTGTTGTAGCTGGCTTTGTTTTTCCTTTGTTTTGTTTTTTTCCCAGTTTTACAGCAAAATTGTACTGTATGGTATAAGAAGTACTAACTTCAGATTTTTTTTCTCCAGAAGCAGGTGGAGTAAGCAATTAATCCTGGCAAATGTGGTACAGGTTAAGTGGTTTGTGTGACTCAGGAATTACTGTGACTGACAGACTCTTAACTTGCTGAAATCATCTTCCCTTACTGGAGTGTGAGTTCAAAGTATGGCATATGCAGTGTTTCCAGCTGGTGAATGCATATCCTTGTAGCATTTCTCAACAGTGTGCTGACTGGACACAGCATGATGTAGTCTGCTGTGTGAAGAACTGATAGAGAAAAATCACATCTATTCAAGCAACCACAAATAATTGTTACTACAATTGCAGACAGAGGGGAAGAACCTAGAAAGTATTCATGGAAATATATCTTTCACAACCTACTATTTTAACACACTGTGAAGCTAACAATGAATCCAAGTACAAAGAGATGCCCAGCTGATTACAGGCAGAGACCTTAGTGAATGCACAATAGCGAATGCAATACTCAGCAGTGCACAATCATTACATGATACATACTCATTCACAGTATCTAGGGTGCATCTGCTCTAGAATTATGGACCAGAAATATGCTTTTAAAACAACTCATATTTCAATTATGAGCTTTGATTTACTTTGCCAAGTAATATTGGTACACATGAACAATTATTTTGGGTAAAATGACATGGAAAACCATGACCATGAACTGATATGTTCTCTTGAAGTGCATATTCTTGGAATAATGGTTTCTCTGCCTGAAATTTTCTTCTTTACATATACACTTCTATTCAGTTTCAGTGTCTGATTACACAGACAATTTTTGGAGGCAAGGGGAAAAGTAGTGGGCAGAAAGAAATATCTATATAGACTGTATTCTGTAAAGCTTCTTCAGTACCAAATGAGATGAGCGTACTCCTTAGAGGGCAGCTTCTGTGTCCTAGTATACCAATAGAGGCCTACCTGGAATATGAAGAATGCAAAGCATGGACTCTTCTATACGTAAAATAATCAGAATTGCATGAATGAGTTTCAGTAGAATGTCTCATTTTATGATAAATTTTAAACTTACTATTATGTGTAGTTTCCATTTCTCACAATTAAGTAGCATTTTTCCAGTAATGGATGATTGCTCTTTTTATCAGCAGCAGAAGAACCCCTTGTAAAAGTTCAAAGATGGACACAGACATGCCTACATTAAGGTTTTAAATAACATAGCCATTCACAAAAATATCATTTCTTAAATATTTTGAAGATTCTATGATTAAAGATTGCTTTTACTGTGATCTTTTCGTTTATTTAAAACAAATTATTTCAAATGTTATCCAAGTAACTCACTCTCACTCAAATAAATATTTGCAAATGCTTTCTGGTCTCACTTGCCCTAAACATTTTATGAGAGAAAGCATTCAGTTTATTCTGACTACCTTACTGCACATAGAAAAACTTAGCATTTCTGAAGAATGTTCTTAGAATTTATATTCTACACAATATAACAGGTATATATATGAGTTTAAATTTGTGTATTCATATTTACAATGAAAGCAGTGTCCTTCTTTGATGGAGAGTTGGGCTTTATCTTTCTTATTTTACTTTATAAAGAGATGTCTTATACCATTCAGCTGTAAGCCAAGAAAGTGGGTCAGACTAAGATGAATGCTTAAATAGATATTACGGTTGTAAACATACTTATTAGACTCTCCAAAACACAGAGCAGGAGCTACCAACCAAATGATCATGAATGGAAGGACTTACCAATTTCATAGGTAACCTGCGGGAAAAAATAAAATAAAATAAAATAAAATAAAATAAAATAAAATAAAATAAATAAAATAAAATAAAAGTCCAATTTTGAATAATAGAAACATAGAATGCTTTGGGTTGGAAAGAACCATAAAGATCATCTAGTTCCAACCCCTCTGCCACAGACAGCATTTCCAGCCAGTTAATCAGGCAGTAGATCAGGCTGCCCAGATCCCCATCCAACCTGGTCTTGAAAATCTCCAGAGACGGGGCATACATAGCTTCTCCGGGCCGCCTGTTCCAGCACCTCACCACTCTCTCAATGAAAAATTTCTCCCTAATATCTAATCTAAATCTTCTTCTTTTAGTTTAAAATTGTTCCCTCACGTCAAATGAGAAGGTTTATTAAAGTTGCAGGTATTCTTAGACAACAAAAGAGATCAATTGCCTGCTAAACTTCAGGTTTGTGTGTCCATCAGGTTTGTGTTTGACCAAATTCCATTCAAAAATAAATAATGGTGGCTTACCGTGGAATCGTTTTCATGACAACTGTGTTTGTGTAGCTGAATTCCTTTCCTTGTTTTTTTGCTGTTGTAGATTCTGACAAACTGTAGGAGTAGATGCTGGCTATAACATTTAAATAGAGCAGCTTTACACTGCAATTTCAGAACCAGTTTAATATGACATAAGCCATCTCAAGCATCAAAGAGACATCCCACCACCTCCTCATTCCTGGGTGCTTATTTCTCCACCCATAACTGCAGGCACATGCAGTCATACAGCTGTGCAACAAACCACCTCAAGGAAGTGATCTGAGATATATTAACCTAGGTGAAAAAAAAACCAACAACCCACTTCAAACTTCCATCTGTTCAACTG
Source organism: Centrocercus urophasianus (assembly GCF_019232065.1). Taxonomy (NCBI): domain Eukaryota; kingdom Metazoa; phylum Chordata; class Aves; order Galliformes; family Phasianidae; genus Centrocercus; species Centrocercus urophasianus. Next base: position 52,825,043 of record NW_024884253.1, read on the forward strand.
TCTGATTTTTTGAGGGGGGTTGGGGAGAGAAGGGGGTCTTTTGTTTTCTTTTTGACAGCACAAGAAAGCATTTTGGGCATGCAAAAAGCTTTCAAGAATTTGAGGTAGTGTTGCTACTTTAAATGAATTCAAATTAATACCAAAGAATGACATAATTGCTCAGTTGATTCTGCATATTTCAAAGAGATATTATCTAAAATGAGTACAAAGGTGCTCAAAACAAAGAGAAAATAACATGGCTTAAAGGAAGCCAAAAAATTTGATTTTTTTAAAAAAGGTCATACGGACTATTTGCCATATGAAAGCAGTAAAATACATCAGCTTATGTATCTATAATAAATAAAGAAACAAATAAAAGCAGAGCAACTGGGAATCTGTAAAGATTTCATATAGATAAAAAGTTAATTAGCTGTGAGATTTTGCAATCCAACTTCTGTTTTCAGCATAATTGAGGAAACAGGATCAGGTATCTTCTGTCATAGGAACTTATCTTTGCATTTTTTTGTGTTTTCTCTGGAATGAAGGTGAATTTCACAGTGAATTTAAGCTGTTGAAGTGAGACGTTGACAAAAATGTGCAGAGCTTCAGTCCAAAGACTTAAATTGGAGGCATGGCAGTTCCATACTAATCTGATCCGATTTTAATTCACCAGACCTTACAGGCATATTTCTGGGCATATCTCGCTCCGGCCATGTCTGAGCATTGTAAGCACTGGCTTGTGCCAAAACCAGGTCAAGATCCACAAGCTAAGCATTCTTCAGCCCATTTGACACTGATGGTGTTGATCTTCTTATGAAGTGGAGGTGCAGTTTTCCTTTAAGGGAGAAGAGGTTATGTTAGCTCTTTCAGTCCTCAGCCTATTGGTTAGATCATCCTCACAGGAAATGGAAATATCCTTTTCCAGGAGAATGATACAGCACTTCAACATGGCTTGTTTTGCATAGCATACTCTTCACCTCTTAATTTGAAATTCTGACACTGGACTGAAAGAGCTGCATGAGCTATGAAGTACCAATGAGGAAGTCTAAGTAATCAAATGTTTAGGGAATTGTACAGGAACAGAGGAGCTCCACTGTCTCGTCTCCACCATAAAATCATCCTCTTTTTTTTTTTTGCCTTTTTAATATATTTTAGTTGGTACTAATATCGGGGTACAGGGTAAAATATAGAGATAGTGCTGATGACACAGTTGCTTCCTCCGCTGTAGCCTTTCTATAGGCATGTCCAACCTGTGGCCTGCAGGCTGCCCACGGTTCAACATGGCTTGTAATGTGGCCCACTCCCTGCCATCATGGTGGCAGCTTGCGCTCACACATCACTCAGCAACAACCAAACATTGGTGCACTATTAACTCTATCTAGGCTGGAAACAGGACAAGGAGAGTGAACAGTACAGTGCTGACTCAATGGAAATTATTTTATGCATTTTGATACACTGGCTGAATACAGTCCTGTGAATAGCAAAAAACTGAACCTTCCCACCGATATCCCGTTACATGTTACATGTTTTTGCCATGTGACAGATGGCAGCAGAGGGGCAGTCTGACAAAATGACATCTGACACAGAAGCGCATATGAAGCAAAGATGTGTCATTGAATTTCTCTGTGTGGAAAAATGGCACCCACTGACATTCATCAACGCTTGCTTGAATACTGATGGAGGACAAACTGTGGATGTGAGCACACTGAGACAGTGGGTGGTACATTTCAGCAGTGGCTACAGCAACAGCAAGTTGACTTGCCAAATCAAACCCTATAACCACAAAGTAGTTATAAAGCAGGTGTTTTTTAATCAGTGCTGCACAGACACCGAGTGCAAGGGGTGTCCTCCTAACTTGCACACCGTCAGGAAAAATCGTGCTACAGATATAAGCCAAACTAATATATTATCAGTTTTCCCGGAATTCAGATACATATTCATTACACTCCCAAGAGTTCATTAGCATGCAAACCCTCCCCTATTGTGTGCGTATGTGTCGTGGGATGAAGATTTGTCTTATTCCTTGAGAAGGCTTCTGACTTTTCTCATTGTAAACTTCTGACTTTCAGGGGGGGCATCCCCCCAAACCAGTTTCTTCTTGCCCTGTGGACATCTAATCATCTCCCTGCCAAATGTCCTCAGGCTGTTCTCAAACCCTTATCTTTATGGCCTTCATCCCCCTCACTATCCCAGTGTCTGCCATCCCCTATTTTCTAACAAGCTCTACATTTTTACTTATATAAACTATCTCTAAATATCCCCCTTCACCCCTCTTATTCTCAGTCACTGTGAAGCCTTCTTGCCTTTTTACTTTCACTTATGGGGCCCTTCTCACCTTTTAGGGTAATCTCCACTGGCGCATGCTTTTGCAGGCATGGCGCGCAGGCTCCTATTCATTGCTGACAAAAATACAGAGCTAATGGTGGTGAATATGTTGCAGAATTGTGTTTCGTAGCTGAGAATTTGCTCTTATCAAAGTGTTACTGTACTCATTGTATCTGCTGTAGTTTCCATGGAAACAGATAGGAGGCATTACTTTTGGAAAACCTACAAGTAGATGGCCCATGACAATTCCTCTTCAGTCAGTGGGGCCCAGGCAAGCTAAAAGGTCAGACATCTGTGATTTACACAATAAAATTGCAGTGTATCTCAGGCAGTATCACATACATTCCCCCCTAATTTGTTCTTCTAGTCAGTATTTCCTAATTTGGTATACAGAGTTTGACAGGATAATTCCAAGATAGGTGATTTCTACAGTCCACTGGGAGGTAAACTGTAGTACTGTTTAGTGTATTTGCTTTCATTTGAGGAATTAGAGCATTAAAATTCATCATTGATACAGTCTGTCTCAGAAATATCTGTCCTTATTTTAGCCAGTTTCTATAAATTATAGTACTGTACATAAAGGAGCTAAATTGCTAGATCATCTTCAATAATAAGCATTATTATAGTAATAATAATAAAAGTAGTAATTAATTCATAATTGAAAAGCTTAATTCTTATAAATTTCTGGAGGGAAAAAAAAAAAAAAACCTCTTTAAGAAATCATGCCTCTGAAGAAAATAAATATTTTTCAACTGGAGTTATTTGTTATGCAAGCATTGATCCCTTCAAGTTTAAATTTAGTTTGATACTATATATCTAGTTCATTCTTTCAAAAGTTCTACTACATCTATTTTTAGTTTCAGGCATGTTGGCTTTCTCAGTATTTATTATAAGCAAGGCTCTACTTGATAACTTTTTTTTCACAGGTACATGCTAAAGTTGAAAACTTATTGAAGGTAGATATGCTAAGATCTTGTTAGCAATGCTCTGTGTTATCCCGGTTTTCCAAGAATTTGTCAGTAATTAGTATATTTCTGTGTCAATAAATCATTTGTATTTTCATTCTGAAAGTAAATTCCAGCCCAGAGGGAGACTGTAATAAATACTTATTATGTACATGATATACTGCTAATGACAAAGATGATGCATTTCTAGAGAAAAAAAAAAAGATATATTGTGAAAGCCTTCCTGAAATGTTGGTAATGAATACTGCATTTTGAATACCACTCTTCAGGTGTTCAGACATTATTTTTAGGCTTCCTACTCCCTTCATACACACTGAACTCATCTTCCATAGTTCTACAGATTTCCTCCTGCTTCGCTGAAATAAACAAGACTTGGAACACTGACGTCTGTACAAGCGATACCACACTGTGAATTATTTGTGAAAAAAGGACACGTAACATGTTTTTTGGTGTCACGCAATGTCAGGTCTGAAATAAAAACAGATTGACAAAGAAAAATTTGGCAAAATGTTCTCAAGGAGAAAACTGGAGGAATTAAAATTTTCAGTTGAAGTCATTGTGCTTGTCAGAGTCCTGTGAGAGAGATGTGTTTGGAGACAAGGATGACAGAACTGCAGCAGGGCAGGGATCTAACCAGCATCGGAGCTGCTGGAACAAGGGGAGCAGAGCAGGATTCAGAAGGGTAACACACACTGACAGGGATGACTGGGAAGGGGCTCACGGGCAGAGGTGGGCTGAGCTTAGACTGGGACATCAGCCTGCATATCATGGTCAGGATGAGGAATGGGATTAGGAGGTTCAGGAGTACATGCCATGTAGCTCAGGTGATGCCAAGGATGAGAGCTGCAGAATGAGGAATATGGTGGTAGGGTGAGTTGCACACAGGAATGCTACTACTGCTTCAGTTTTATTTGCATAAATTATTAGATAGCATTTCCAGAGTAAAAGATCAGGTACCAAAGCAATTACAAAAGATCAGACACTAAATATTACTATGTATACACTGCAAAAGTTAAAATTTCTTAGAGGTTTAATAAGGAGAATTATTCACACAATCTTACATGCAATTGCAACAAACTCCCAGTCTCACTGGTGGGCTAGCAAGCTATAGGCACCATTTCCAGGAAGGATGAATCTTGCAGACTGTTAACTGGGAGGGGTGGGGGGGAGGAAGGCAGACTGAGAGGGTGCAGAAACTGCAGAACTCTGCAGGTCTGTGGGGCTGTGCTGGGGGAAGGGGGAGCATAAGGAGCAAAGAGGGGGGAAGAGGTAGAAAAGAGTAGAAAAGGGCAGATTACTTATGAGATGGGACTGCTCAATGCACTTGTGTAGCTGAGCCCTCTCCCATCTTCTTATATTTTCTCATTAAGTCTTTCCTGAACTCTCGGTCCTCCCATATGTATGCTTCCTATGATGATTACATGCCAGCTGCTACATGTGAGTGAAGGTTGATGCCAGCTTCCGGAGTCATGCTTGAGAGTGGGCATCCCAATCTGCAGTGCCAGCTGCTGGAGCAAGCGTGGGGATCTTGTTGCCAGCCATTGGCAGGAGCAGTTGGTGGTGACAGCTCTGGAAGCCAAGCCAGGAGTGTAACCCCATGGGCTGCGGTGCTAGGAAAACTTGGGAGAGGAACAGAAGGAGCAGAAGGCAGCCCAGGGGTTTGTCATTGTGGAGACTGTGTATAGCCAAAAGTGTATTGTGGCCACTGTGTATGGCCAAAGCTGAATTAGTGTTGGGGCTGGCCTGTACTGTGGAAGACAACAAAAAGGGCATTTTTAAATATGATTGCAGCAAAAGGAGAGACAGAGATAACACTGGTCCATTACTTAATGAGGATGATTATCTCAAAAATAGGCACACAGACAAAGTAGAAATAGTCCAAGTGGACCCCCAGCTGCTGCACAGAGATGTCCTGGGCCAGAGTAGCTGAAGGTGACCACAACCTTGACATCATTTCATAAATATTGTATTGCAGTGTCTCAAAAATTTTTAAGACAAAAATAAATATCTTGTTACTGTCTTCAAAGTTACTTGAACTTATGAGTCAGTAGAAACATTTTCTATTTTATTCTAGCAGAACAAAAGTATAATTTTTATGTTGCCATTTTTCTCTTTAGAAATTATTTAATCAAATTTTGTGCCCTAAAAATTCTCAATGCAACGCATTTTTATAGCAGATTGTATGTATTTTAAACAAAACCAAATCTTTATGTTCTTTTAATCCAACATTATGAACCACTTGCTAATGTTCTTTCTTTTAATGTCTGAAGCATGTGATTTAGAATTAAAATGTTCTTATTTCACTTCCTCTTTTATTTTTTAGATATAGCATTCACATTTTATTTTCAAGGTTTTTATTACATCATGTGATGAAGAGTAGCATTATATCATGTAAGAGCCAGTCAAATAATTAAGCAGGTGCTGTATTTTAAATGCACTTTTCAGTCCAGATGAGAGATGAAGATAGTGCTTGCTGTCTTTCTGAAACATTAGTTTAGTTAAGTGCACTTAACATAGATTTATAAGACAGGTATCCTGATTTGTAATAGCAACTCAAATCCAAATAGTTTTTTTTCCTTGAGCTCATTATCTTTTAATCAAACACAACACTGTGACAAATAATGAGGCAATATTCAGCGCCCTCATTAAGGAAGAGTTCATTTTCTCAGAATAATATTAAGGATTTATTAGCTACAGCTTACACTTTAATAGTTTCTGACAAAACTATTGTGTTCACATAAAGGCTTGGAAAAAGCATTTTAGCATTTGCAATACAAATTAAGTTTGCCTCTTCAATTTTTCAATTAATACAAAGCAGCCTATTTGTGCTAAGTGTAGGTTGTCAAATTTGGGGTTATTCCTACTTGTGTCCTAAGACGGAGAACAATGTTTTATGTTATTTTCATTAGTACTATCAGCAGCATTGTTCTACTTCATTTAAATCCTTCAAATTTGTTCTACTAAAACAACAAATAACCAGGAGAAATAAAAGAAGTTAGATAATTAGCACTCCATATTACCAAGATACTTCTATTACATCAGCTTAAATACAGATTCCCAAATAATTTAAAGTAATTATCCATAACATTTTTCTGTGCTCTACATAGAGTTACCATAAGTGTGTATGTTCATCCTTTAACTATGGCAGTAACAGGACCCTTGGAGATGAAGGAACCTGATGACAATCTGTACATATCTGAGACTATTCTACACTGACTGAATGACTGCAGACTGTACTGCGAGGGATTTTTATACATGTTTAACAGCTTTCTAGTGAATTTTACATTTTATGCAGATGGAAATGCTTTTAGATGTAAAAACAATTTTGTTCTGAAAGACAATACCAAGCAGATATTTTTCACAATGATTTTCCCATCCGTTTTATAGAACTTAGTCAGCCAAGATTGAGAAGCTAAATATTACATCTAAAGACGACTGAAAAAAAGGTTCATACTTACAAACTAAATCTTCCAGTAGACACATGATTCACAGAATCATGTACTAGGGGGCCCAGAACTGGGCACAGTGCTCCAACTGCAACCTCAACAATACCGAGTGGAAGATCTTCGTACTTTGATGAATGCAGCCAAGAATGCCATTAACATTCTTAGTGGGAAAGTCATGCTGCTGACTCCTGTTCAAGTTGGTGTCAAGTTCCCATCTTCATAACAGGATAAGTGAAAGTTTCATCATTTCAGAGTTGCCATGGCTTATAAAGGAAAATGTTCAATAGATAAGCCATTCCATGGTGAGAGATTTGGACTATCTCCCTTCTGTATCTTCATTTGTACTATGTGAATTTCTCAGTTATTTCATACTACAAGGTTGAATAAAAAAAACCTGATCTTTTTCTCCAGTACAAAAAAAAAAAAAAAAAAGTGAATTACATAAGCCCACTTCTCACCCTTCTCGGGAATATGTTTTATGGGAACAATGCGACATTAAAATTGTGCAGGTTGCTGACCCAGATTAGGAACCAATAAGTACTGACAGCTAGCCAGAACTGTATGGATTCACCTGTCTAGAGAGAGACAAGAAGAAAACATTTAGCAAACCTGCACGTGTAACAAATCTGCGCTATGGGGATTATGCACCTCACTCAGAGGAAAAGTAGCAACCATTCTTTTGAGAATCAGCAGAACAAGGCTAAACTTTTCTTTTAAAGTACAATCGTCATGAAGCGTTTGGAACATCCCCATGAAAGAAACTGTTTCCTATTTAATTATTTTCTTACTGAAGATGACTGTGCCCTTCATCCCCAGAAATGCTCTCCCAAGACAGACAGGCAGAAGTTTCCTGTCAGTCTGACTGTCCATTTTGTAAAGATGAAGAGAAAAAGCAACACCCTTCTTTTATAGCTGAAAAAAACAAAAACAAAAACAAAAACAAAAAAAACAGGGAAAGTGAATCCTTTAACATGTTGATAAACCATCTAATTAGCTGCGCATACAACTCCTAGAATTTGGGTCTAGCTTAGAGCTGAGCTTGCACTTCACATTATAGGTAAATATTAAACAATAAATAAAATGCAAATAATAAAATCCACTTCAAAATTTTGTGGCTCTGCTTCTGTTATCCGTATTCTGAACACAGTGGTGAATAGCTGGTTTCCGAGCCTTGATTTGGCTTAAAGAGCTCTATAGGATCAATTTAGGCATCTTGAGATTTATAATGAAATGGTAAAAATTCTTCAGAGTTTGGATCTTTCCAGGATTGAATACATAAAAATCAGAATTGTTATTTTGGTCATTTAATGCCCAGCTTTTGCACTGTGTACTGAATACTTCTACATCTCATTCATACTTGATCTATAATATTTGAATCAACTGTACATAGTTTTATGAAGTTTCTCTGTAAAGTTATTATAGATCATAGCTTAGTGAAGCCTGTTTATCATTCCTTCTGTACCGGGACTGTCCTTGGCAAATGGCCTCCATTAGCGATGCAGAAATGTGTGTGTTAGTATTCTGCTAATGTTCAGTTGGGACCCCTAATGACTCATGCTATTTTATAATCAACTGAGATCACCTAAAGGAAAGAAACAAGATCATTATAAAAAACCTCAGCATTCTCTCTGTTATAATGTGTGTGCTCTGAAGGCAGAATTCCCTATTAGAGATTGAAATGTCTGCTGAAAGCTGCTGCAGTGATTTTGATGATGTTTGCATCTGAGCAGCTTCTACCTATTCTAATTTTTCCACCTCCATGGAAAAGGAATAAGGCCAAAAAAGGTCAAAATGAAATTAGAAGATAAGCAAAAATTAGAAGATGAAGAGGCTACATTTAGCTGAGCCAGAATTACACAGTATTTATAGGTCAGGGTTAATATCCTCTGTCTGAGCTATAGACTCAGAGACTGCTGTGGATGATGGATTGGGTTTACTGGCGTATTTTAATATATCGAAGCAGCAAGGATTCATGGTAATATTTATCTCAAACATCAACATTTATATATTTCTAATTAGTCTAAAGTTAACATGAAATACTGTCATAGCTTGAATAAAATTTTAGGATTTAATATTCAGAACAAGTAATCAGAGAACACCAGAATCACAAAAGAGATTTTCTGAAAGGAAATGGTGCATGGTAGTAACATTTCTTTACAGAGTAAAGGTCTTCCTCTCTTTGCAGATAACTCCAAGCTTTCTAGATACTATTTCATCTTATTAATTTTTGTAACTGATTCATACTTACAAGTGAATGTTCTTTATTCAAACCAACTAGCCTTGATAGAACATTTGTACCAGATATGTGTCTTAGGAACGTGGGTAGTTTAGATATGTGAAGGCTGGAAGTGAATATATGCAAAAGTACAGATTGCTCAAAGAGCCAATGCAATCTACTAAGAGCCATCAAATTCAACTTTTCTCAAGGAAAGAGAACAGGAAAAAAAAAAAAAAAGATTAGGTGAAAAGTTTTTTAGGTGTGGCCAGTTAGCATAACTCAAAGAAGTAGATAAAAACTCCAAATGAATGTGATTGCAAACTATATTACTATAAAAGAGAAACAGAATTGCAATGAAGGCTTCAGCTATGTATGTGCACAGGATTTGATGCTTGGGTTTGGAATAGTTTTCGGTTCTGCATAGTCTCCTTTGCACAACTTATTCCTATGTTAGTCACAGAACCAGATAATTATCCAATACAAATGAGCATAAATGTGCGTTTATAACATAACTTGCCATTTAAAACCAAAGAATTCAAAAGCTTTAACAAGGAAGAATATGCAAAGATGTGGAAGTAGTTCCTCCCATTTGAGACATCAAAAGAAGCAAAGAATTTGGATGCCTGTGAAGTGTTTGAGTAGGATTCCCTTCTATTATAAGGGAAGATCTTTAAAGATTCATAGACTTTCTCTTATGAAAACATTTCTCCATATGCAATATAAAAATATAGAGCTTTGGAAATTCAAATATAATGGAAATGTACTGCAGATGACATGAAATTACTGCTGAACAAAAAGAAAATTAAAAAAAGTTACTTTCTTTTGCATTTTGAATATTCTCACATCTTTTCATCATCAACATCTTTCATTTGTATATTTTTATACACTTCATGGCATATATATTCTAAAAGATTTTGTTTGCTTTTAGCACTAAGCAAAATGAATATAGTGTTTCCCTAATTTAATCTTCTTGTCTGATACAATATGTCAAGTTTGATTTATGTCTACAACTAATGCTCAGTAGGAAATTGGTTCATTGAGTTATAAATTTCAATATTTTTCTTGCAAGTGATGGGATATATAAAAATAAATCACATTTCACTCAGGCATTTTATGGTTTGTCACCAGCAAATGTCAAAATAGGCATAAATGTTAAGCATTTAAAGTTTGAAACAGTTAACTTACAGCTTCATAACTTTTCATCTTAAAAAAGAAAGAAAAAGATTTGTAAAAGTCTGATGAACTGTTAGGATTGAAAACTGAAAATATCAAACTCTAGATGTACAAGCCTACTTTAATTTTGCACAAAAATAAATTCCAGTACTCCTAAAACATAGATGGGGCAACTACAATGATGTGTAGGAAATAGCATTTTTTTCATCTACACTGACATAAAAACAAGTGAATAAATTTTGCTCAAGCATTTAAGTAAAATGCCTGAATTGAGTTTAAAATTAGAAATATTCTCCTGAATATTTGAAAACTATTCTTACTGTATTCAATATCTGAGGATGGTAGCTGTCATGCTTCCTCTTCACTAGAGGAATTCACTATCAGATTGCATTGCAGAAGTTACTGGTATACACTTTTTGGTATATTTTGTTTGTTTTGTTCTTTCCCTGAATCGAATGTAGCAGTGAAATTGACCTTCCTAGGAGTCTGAAGCCTGTTACTAACACACTGTAGATAATTTTGTAAGTATTAGAATCATTTTGAACTTTGAAAGATTTCTTTTACCTTCTGTGGCTCTAGTTATAATGAACTCGCTGTATTTTCAAAAAAAAAATATGGTTTGGCATGTATAGCAAAAAGGGTTGGGGAGTAAAGTTTGCAAACATTGAAGAGTCTAGTGACATTGAAAGGTTGGGAACAAATCTTTGGAATTCCTGGCACATGGATTCATGCTCCTTCTTATAAAAGAGAAAAATAAGAATCGTAGAATCATAGAGATGCTCAGGTTCGAAAAGACCTTAAAGATCATTGAAACATGACTAGGAAAACAGATGTGAAGTGGTATTCCATAATGATGTCATTGCAAATTACTATCAGCATGAAGAAACAAATTCTTACACCTTGTTTTGTTCAGTTTGGCCCCACTGTGGATGACAAGTTTTGCAAATCATGAAAGCAAAGGGAAAATCTAAAAGCTGAAAGCTTTACTGAATAAGGATGGCTTTTTTGTTTGTTTTTGTTTGGTTTGGTTGGTTTTTGTTTTTGGTTTTTTTTTTGTTTTGTTTTGTTTTGCTTTTTTCTCTAAATGTCAGAATGAGTATTTAAGGTAAAATAAGAATTTCTTTTCACTTCAGAACCTATTTTGCAGCCTTGCTTTTGGACTTGACATGAAGAAAAAGGACACAGAGTGGAAAGAAGATTTCACACTGAAGTGCATCTGGAGAAATTTTCCCCCAAGTCTGAAAAGTTATTACAAGAAAACAACAACAACAAACCAAAAAGTAACCAAATACCAAGAAGACAATTACATTATTATGTTTTTCCTTCTAAATTTCTATTTTTATTGTCAGGCAAATGTATTGTCAGCAAATGAAATTGTGTAAAAAACAAGTCACAGGACTGTGATCACTGCACTACAGTTTCCAGGCAAAGATTTCTACCATACTCAGAATTATTAAGTAATTGACACAGCTGATACATTCATAGCTAGCATTTGACACCGCATCTTTTCAAATTTCCCATAGCTCAATCTCACCACAAAGCATAGTTGTGTGAACTACTGAGATACTACTGCTACATTACTGAAAATTCTACAGTACCAGCAAAATTATTTTACCAGAAGACCCCACTAATGCTTCCTACTAAAAATAATGGAGCAATAGAGGAAAACAATGGAGGGATGGGAGAAAAGCTCTTGTGAAGAACAGACAAAGGAAAGGCAAAATTTAGGACAGTTCTTTTATGAGAATATGTTATTTTGATTCTAGAAAAAGTGGGAGAAGGTTAGCACTGAAATCATACCAATTAACCAAATAAGTTTTAATACATTTTCTTTCATTTAATTGTTCATTTGGGAGGGCTGGGTGTTGAAAAGAAAGGATGCCTCCTTCTCTAATTTCAGTCTGTCAACAAAAGTTCTCAAAAACAAAAGCTGTATTGAATAACGAAAGCACAGGCTTGAAATTAGAGCATTTCCCACGGGGTTAAATGCTGCAGTATATAAGAGAAAAATTTGAGATATGCTGTACAAAAAACAGCTGTGAAAGCCAATAAATTGGCATTAGACATTCATTGAGCTTTTCTACTCTGGCCTTTCGTCCTGATACTGAACCAGTAATATATATAGAATAGTAATACCAGATCTATTATAATTGCCCTTTTGTTTTGTTTTGTTTTCTTGAGCACTCAGGTTGATTTGCTCCAATTTAGTTGTTTCATTACCTCCACAGTTCTCATTGCCTCAAAACTGAGGAAATTTGACTGCATGCAGAACTGATCTCAGTCAAGACAATATCAGGACTGGAGGGCCAAGGGGTGTTGGGCAGGTGGCTCTGCAATCATTGCTGTGATAGCAGAACTAAGGAAAGTGCATCTTATGCAGGGAGACAGATTTGCTAAGAGGGCTGTAGCCAAGGAGATTTGAGAAATACACAGTGCAGGAAATCAAGAAGAGAGAGAGTGAAAGCAGATCATTTATAAAAGAGCCTGACTGAGCAATCTAGTCCGATTACCTGCAATGTACTACTGTTGTCACTAAGGTTCCAGGGGAGAGCACGTTCATTTGTCAGTTCCACCGGACCATATCTCAAGGAAAATGGACATTGTATCAAATGCACCTCTTGGCTGTTGGCTAGCAGCCTGCTTTCCAACACATCTCAACTGCATGGATAAATATTCGGGACTATGCAGGCAGCTCTCCATCATCCTTTTCTAACCTTTTGTCAAAGCACCTGTGTGCAGGCTGTAGTTAACTCGCTTTGGTTCTTTCCCAGCATATTGCTCTCAATTACAGATATTGGCGTTTGAAGTAAGAGAGAGTGCTCCTGTTATTGGAGCTCCAAGGGGTATGGGCCCCAGAGCGGGTCAGAGCACTGCCAGTTGCGCGCAAGGTGGAGCGCGGCAGGGTGGCATAAGCAGAGGGAGAAGTAGAGCGGGGCAGGGCATTGTAGGCTGAGCGGGACAAAGTGTTGAAGGATCGAGACAAGGAGCTATAGGGAGGGCCTGAGAGCGTGTTGTAGGAGCCGCGGGAGAAGGGGATGTAGCTTGAGCACCCTGTGAGGTTCCATGTTGAGCGGGAAGTTGGAGGCCACATGGACAGGGAGCCTGAGCGGGTGGTGGTGGTAGTGGTGGTGTTACTGGAAGGTCCCCACTGAGGGCCACAGACAGAGCGAGACCCCGGGGTGCAAACGACCCGGGAGATGGAATGAGAGGCAGGGTTGCAGAGGGAGCGGGCAGTGGCAGTTGCCAGAGGCTGAGGAGTTGGGGGGGATGTGTAGCAAGTGGCCGATGAGTCTTCGGGGCAAGGGGTTGGTGAGCTCGCAGAGCGGACTCCTGTAGCTCCTACTGAGATGGAGGCAGGGGAGCACAGTGAGTGGGCTGCCGGGGGTCCCACAGGACGGGAGGCTGGGGAGCACAGTGAGTGGGCTGCTGGGGGTCCCACAGGGCGGGGGGCAGGGGAGCCTGCCACGTGCAGCCCCACAGGAGTAGAGCTACGTGCAGCACGGGGCAGTGGAGAAGCCGCAGGGCAAGGGGCTGGGGAGCACACAGCATGGGCTACTGGGGTGCTCAGGGGCTGGGGTGGTAGGGTGGCTATAGAGCCACAGAGAGGCTGGGCAATGGGAGAGGGTGCAGAGCCACAAACAACATGAGAGAGGGAGGCCGCAGGCACTGTAATGGCTGCTGGTGGTGGCATGGAACTGCTGACAGCATGGGCGACTGGAGAGCACACAGGGTGTGATGGCAGATGGGTGGGAATTCCCTGGGTTGCTGTGGTAGGACTGGAGCCGGCCATGAAGTGGGTCAACAGGGCACTCACCGCATTGTTTGCTGGGACAGAGACAGAATAAGGCATGGGCCCCCCTCCGCCTCCAGGTTGCTGTGTAGGAGCAGACCCCGTCTCAAACACCACATGAGGCATAGGGGGGCCTGCAGGGTTGGATGTTGTGACAGGCATGGAGCTGTATACTGTTGGAGGCATCTGGGTACATGTAGCAGGAGGCACGGTCTCACATATAACACGGAAGCCGGGATCACACCCAGGGTCAAACATAGCATTGAAGTTTGGGTTGAAGCCTGGATTGCCGATGGAGTTGCATAAGGGATGGCCTGCAGGAAGGTACACGAAGTCGAACACAGGTGGTCCCCCAGGATTGCAGTTTGGGTTGCACACAGGGATACATATGTATTCACATGTGGAGTTGAGCCCAGGCTCCCCTGTAGGGGCCACCCCAGAGCTATTAACAGGCAGGGACCCGTTCTCACAGACCGGCAGTGACCCATTCTGGTTCACAGGCAGGGAGCTGTTCTGCCCCACGTGGTTACACACTTCAGCCTTGGCACATCCTTTGCAGTAGGCAAACTTGTGGCATCCAAGGTTGGCTAGGAGCCGGTGGCTGCCCAACCTGTATGGTGTGAACTCCACGATGGTCCGTGCCTGCTGATTGGAAGCCAGTGTTCCCAAACTGCACCAACAGGAGGGAAAGAATTAGGATCCCAGAAAGCTCAGAGACCTGAAGCACTTGAAGATAACCTCACATTATTAGCTCTGATTTGCTATGACCAGTTTGCTCTTCTTGCCTTGCTCCCCAAAAATCTTTCTGAGTAGAGCAGTAACCATTTCCTTCTGTCTCGAAAAGGGATTGGTTACTTCTACCCCATGGAAAACTCCCGTAGTCAGTTCTGGAACTGTAAACCCATTCATGATACTCTCTGTGAATATGTAAGATTCTTTAATTCTTGAAAAACACAGTATCCTTCTACCTCAGAGATGTATTTGCTTCTTCCCTTTTCCAGTCATTGAAGTTGGATCAGGGAGCTCTGTGGCATTGAGTTCATTATCATTCAGTGAGAAGAATTTCTAATTGCTTCCCCTTGAAACTAGTCATACTTCTGTCAGTTGTCCTTGTCATGACGAAGAGCAATGCATATTAATGAACAGCTCCTCTTCCTAGGACGTTAGAGCATACTGGAAATTTGCAGTTTCCTGTGATTAACATGTTGTGAGCTTAGAATGCACACTGCTGTTTTTCACTGTCTTTTTCTAATTGTTTACGCATATGATACGAGTTCATGAATATTTAGAGGACTTCTTTGTAAACCCAGTGCTATTATAAGGTCTGGGGTACATAGCTAAAATCGCTTATGAATAAAACAGTGCATTCCCCTTCAGATAGAAATTTTTAACTTGCACAGATTAAATTGTAGTGAAAATGAAGCAGCATTATATATTACTAATTCTAAGTACTCCAATCATTTCAGGAGGAGTGAGTTTTCTAATGGAATTTCAAGGTAGTAAGGAACATATAGTCCTGTTCAGGTCCTACACAAAAAATGTAAGAATTATCATCTTCCTCAAAAATCTGCTGACCTAACAGACCTCAGTCAACTCTTAATATTACCCCATTTAAATAATTTATGATCTTACTCAATGGTCATTGGCTCTTTGAATAAACCACAGCCTTCTAAAGTCATTATGCAGTTCTTCATATCTTCCTGGAGAGGATTGCAGAAGGAGATCTCTGCTGTACATGGTACTTTCAGCCTAGGCTGACTCAATAGCTAGTTAAAAGAAAAAAAATATATAAATATAGGTATATAGGCATATACATCCTAAAAAAATTAGCAGGAAGTTAAATGAATGAGATCAAAAGCAGAGATTATTCCCCCTTCTTTCTCTAAGCTTCACTCTAAGTAAATATAAAATCACAATGATCCTGCTAAAAAAAAAACAAAAGAACCAAGAAATTTCTCTGCATTATACCTAGGAAGTGGACAATAAAAATCCCTAAATGTTCCTTAGGTCACAAAGCTCACAATTAAAGCTCTTTACCTTAACAATAACAGGTGGCCTGTTGATCACGATATCTCTGCTCACCATCAGAACTTCTCCACACTCTGGATCTGAGACAGCAACCACTTTTATAATGTTGTGATCACTGAGATAAGGTCCATATTGACTATATGATACACACAGTGGAATTTTTTTCACTACGGAAAAAGATAATCATTATTATTATTAATTTGTCTAATATTTGTACTTTCCTTACTCATGAAGTTTAAGTAGCAATGACAATAGTTTAATTAAAAACTGAGTTGTTGCAGCATTTTTGAAATAAGACATAAATTTTCCTGGCTTGGGAAATCTTTTTTGCTGCTTTCATCATATAGCTGCACTCTTTTTAATTATTATAACTATACTAGTGCAGTTACAAAGAAATGTTTATTTATTTAAATTTTGGAACTTTAATTCCAGTGTAATTCTTAAAGCAGTAATTGCAATATAGGTGAATTAGAGGTTGATAAAGGAGAATATAAATATCAGAAACAAAAACTTATAGTGATAAGTGATAAGTGACTTAAGTAAAGGGGTCTTTCTTCGCTGTGAAACACAAGAGATAACTGTTGAAACAACTGCTTATGCTGTAACATGACTTTGCACTCCCCAGCATCCAATGTGTCTGGAAATAATCAATTCAGTGCTCAAATTACATGTTTTACTCTGGCTAATATATTCTGGCCAAAGGAAATCTATAAATCATAGAATGCCATAGGTTAGAATGGACCTCAAATATTGTCAAGATCCAAGTCCCTATTTATGATAAACCTATTATAAACACAACCAATTCATTTGTGTGTTGAATATATCATATAGATTTGAACTTAAAATGATCATCAGTATCTTTAAACCTAGAGAAATTAGGCAAGGACTACAATTAGCCTGTTACTCTGTATGTAGCATAGTAGTGATTCATAATTGATTGTTCTAAGACAATTTGCCTGTCAGTATTTAATAGCATATTAATTTCATTTCTTACCAGCACTTAGAAGTCTCCACTAACCCTCAAAAGAAGCTATCTGTCTCCAGAAAAGAAGAGAGGACAGAAGAACAGTAGACAAATCCACCTTCTTACCTTCCCTTGGACCTAATGCAACGGTCACACTATCTTTCCAAAATTGATCCATTGGGCAACCATTGTATGTTATTATCTGTGCACACAAATTAAACTTCAGGTTTTTGGGTTCACTACGCAAATTTTCAAGCAACCAGAGCAGTTGGACATCTTCACCATACATTGGGCAGTTAGCCATCTTTAGCCTTGTGTTAATACCACTATCACTCAAAAATGGGTTTTTCAGAGATGATAACTCTCTGTCTATATGACAGTTGGAAGCATTGCAGTACCCTGGGTGAATTCTTCTGTAAGCTCGATAATAGGCTTCTTTGCTTTTCACAGAACCTGTTGAAGGAGATATATGATAATGAGTCCACTGGAAGTCATATCTGCCTAAATAATAAATACAATCAAATTTACTCCTCTTCTTTCCTGAAACATAATGTAGTAGTCTGGCACAGAAAAAAATGAAACTACAAACTACAGTAGTCTGAGTTCAGAGAAGAATTGAAGGCCTCTAAAAGTAATGCCTCCTGTTTCATGATGTTAGCCCACAGTGTCAGAGGCAGATGTGGTATGGCAGTAGAGGTTGAACCTTACCATCAATATCCTGTTCTATTTTGTTGCCATGGGACAATTGGCAGCTGAAGGGCAATCCAACAAAATGGCTTCTGACATGGAAGTGCGTATGAAGCAAAGCAAGTTAATCTTGTTTTTAAAAGAATCTAAGTCTTTTAGATTATCTAAAATCCGCTAATATTCAAAACTAGAATACAGGTGAGACCAAAGCATGTGCACAAGAGCAATGGGATTAAATGGAAATAACTGCTATTTGTTTGGTTTTATTCATCTAAATATGCTTAGATATTGTATGAAGAGAAAGACATCTTCCACTTTCTCAATATGTTAATAAATAAATAATTTTTAGATAGTTCTAGTAATTACAAATTATATTGATAGTTTTGATTAGCATTATAAATATCCTCTAATCCCAAAGACAATTCATCATACCTAGCTCATACTTGTAATTCCCAGTGATGTCTTCAAATTGCTCACTGCCAACACTCTTGGTAATTAGTTGTTGTCCACATGGCCAAGTGTCACAGAAAACTTTTGTTTTTTTGGCATTGTTTTGAGAAAGCCATCCAGCATAGTTTGAGTTCAGCCGAGAAAACATGTAATGACCATCGTAGTCCAAGTCCAGGTCTCCTTCTCTGATGCTTCGAACCCAAGTAGGACCACTGCAAGCTGAGCCTAAGCCAGCAAATAATAATATTATAGCAGGATGTAACTTGAGTTGTACAGAAACTCAGAAACATAAGCTGATGAAAAGCTGACAATTATAGCAAACTTTCAGTTACCTCTGCCTGTTTCCAAAGGTGTTGGATCCAGACACTGCCAATCACCACAGCATTGATTTAGATCTCTACGAGCCATCCAAGATTCATTCCAGCAGTGGTACCGCCTGTAGAATGTAGGAATATAGGATTAAAATCATCTCATCGTTATTTTCCGTGCTTTGCTATGGAGGAAGACCATATCAGAGAGAATTTTCTAAGCAAATTAATAGTTCTGCCTTAGCACTGTTAATGACATCAGGGGACAGGAGTTATTTGCTTTTCTTTATATACCTAAGAATGAAAATTTGTACCAAGAACCTGTAGATTTGCTTGAAAAACAAGCTTTTTATAGCCCTTTTTTTTTTTTTTTTTTTTCTTTTTAGAATGTATCAGCACAGTTCTTTTGTTTAAATAGTCTATTTTCCTATTGTTTTCTACCTGATTCTTTAGAGAAAAAGCACACACTGTCCTAGGCTTTTTAATAGATTAACAAAGAACAGATCCTTAAGATTTAACTGCTACAATGGGATCCTCACTGCTTTGGCATTTCGGTTTGATCTTATCTTTTTCACATGGGAAAGGTCAAAAAAAGAAAAAACACATTGAAAGTTCTTATGGATGAAACTTAGATACAAGCAAAATTCAAGTACAGTTAAAACTATGAACTTGCAGGCCAAGAGTGAAAAGAAATACTGTTGCGCTGAATTGTAATATCGTAGTTACATGAACATGAATCAAAATATTAACAAGAATGAAGTAATCCACACTAAGAAACCTCAGAAAGACAACTTAAATCTCAACTAAGTGATTGTTACTAATGATAACGATTTCCATTTCATGACCTACTTTGTATTTTTACAGCTAAGAGAGATGGCTTCTTGTTTCAACTGAAAGTATAAGCAGGTAGCATCAATTCTCGAAAGTGTGCCTCTTCAGTAATTGTATGCTTTTGAAATGCATTGATAGGAAATGATTAGCTATGCTACATCAAAGAAATAGATACTCCAAACTGCTAGATTTACACTAGTCTTTCTATCACTTAGTTTTTGACAAAACCAAAGGAGCTTATTATTTATTTCTTACTTACCATAGCTTGTCCTTGCCACAGAGGTTTTTTCCTGTACAGTCAAAAATCTCATTGATACCAAGAGGATTCTCATTAGAGCATGGAAAACAGAAGTTCGTGACAACACGGCTTGGAATTCCCAAACACCTCATCACTATAAGGAAAAAAGTCTTCATAAGTCATTATAAATAGTAATGTCCTTTACTTATTTTATAAATGACTCTCCCATATTCTACTTTGCCATCATATGTTGCAATGTATATGTACACAGTGTATATGAGGTAATATTTGATGTAGTGATTCTGTTTTCAAAACTTCTTGTTAGTGTCTGAAAAGTAATTTTAAAAGACCCTACCAGGAAGGAATGGCTTGTTACTCTTCCAGATTTAAAAAACAAAGAAACAAACAAACAATAGCTGCTGTAAATTCAGAAATATTTTGAGATCCTGCATTAATAAAACACCAGTAAAAATGTCCATGCCTATGACAAACAGAGTGTAGTGTTTATAGATTTGCTTGTAGAGCATCAACCTAATTTTCTTCATTGCAGAAACATGTTCAATAAGCAAATACTGCAATGTTTTAATTTTTTTTCCCATCTTTATCATATAGCTTACTGTTGCCTCCTCACTTGTACCGTAAAAAGACTGTAGATTAAGACTGCTTTTATGTTTTGTAGGAGACAGTGCTAGAGATCTTGTTCATAATCTGTGTTTTTAGTCATCCCTCAAGCCTCTTCTAAGGATAAATTTTTGCTTCTATGAAGCTGCATTTGCTCCGTGTTTTAATAAAAGATGCAGTAGTGAGAGTTACTTTCCATAAGGATCCAAGAAAAGACAGTATCATTTTTTTTTATCTTCACAGCTTATAGGAAAGCAGCAGGTTTATAATAAACACTATGAAGGCAGACATTCCGTATCAAAAGAAGATAAAATACTCAATTTCATTTCTAGTAAAACATTTATG
Source organism: Centrocercus urophasianus (assembly GCF_019232065.1). Taxonomy (NCBI): domain Eukaryota; kingdom Metazoa; phylum Chordata; class Aves; order Galliformes; family Phasianidae; genus Centrocercus; species Centrocercus urophasianus. The sequence continues at coordinate 52,845,411 of NW_024884253.1, forward strand.
AGTAATATGCTTGCAGTAGTTTTGGGATCAGAGTTTTCTGATCCAGTTTTCTTTCTCCCATTTTGGATAGATAGGTAAAAGCAGGCTGAAATATACCTGTGCACATTACTGAAGCAAGAGACCCACAGTACCCGTATCTGACAGGTCTGCATCTACCGTTGTACCACTGCTGAAGTATAGGGACGCTTCCATTCCAGGAAAATGGTTTCGTTCCCTTCAGGTAATCATTGTTTTCTGGAATCTTCATGATACTGTTAGTGGTATGGCTGCTTATCTAAAAAGAGAAAAAGAAAGGCAGTCTTTTCAAGTACTGGGCCATCTCTTCGCTCTCTAAGCATCTCACAGAAATATTGAAGATCAATGTTACAAGTTAATTTTTCCTGTGCATCTAAGCACAAAAACAGGATTTTCTTTGCTGCACTAAATTATAGTGCAATTTATCTTTCTATTAAAAAAATGCAGTGCGATCACATCTATTTAGAGGTCTTGCACCGCTAGATCTTACCATGTGGTTTACCACCATGCTGACGTGCACAGGGTCATTGCGCCAGCAATGGTCTCGATCAGAACCATGATGATAACTTGCACCCATGTCTAAAATCTTTAAGCAGATGTCCAGAATCCCATCTTCAAACTGCCAAAAGAGAAGTTAAGATAGACATGATACTCTAACATTGAAAAGGTATATTTCTGGTCAGTACTGCAGTTTTTGTCTTCTCTCCAGTATCACCTTCTAAAATCAAATCTTTGAAGGAATTTCAAATATGATCTCTTCTAAAATCATATTAGGGTTTGCTTATTTTTAATTAATGGAATCATTTTTTATTCACATGCACAATTTTCTGCTTCTCTTTTTTCAAGGCATCCTTGCAGTTGTTTTGCCTACTGCAAAAATTTGCACACAATCAGCATATATATCTGAAAAAATATAGATAACATTTCATTTGTACATATGTGGATGGCTGCTTCTGAACAAATCTTAAAAATGTACCTGTCCAAAGTGCCATGGTCTAGAGGTAATATGTTTATGAACTCCTTCATACAGTATGCCATGTTCGTTGAGAATATATTCTTCTCTTTGGGCCTGATTGTCCAGGTATACAGGGTCATCTGGAAAAAATGCAAGATCTATCAGATTATAGGTTCTTTTTTAACTCTTCTATATCTATTTCACTGTAAGTTCTTTCTTTTCCAATTTGTTTTAAACGTATATTTTTAAACCTGTTAAATCCATTTTTATTTACTACTTTATTTTCCCTTTATTAGGTCTCATTTTCTGTGATACATGCAAATCAGACTTGTAAATTTTCTTCATACTAAGCAGTTCTAGGAGTAAAGCATTGTGCAGTTAGAGTTGGGTGTGTAATTCTGATCAAATCAATGGACAATATAAATATTTGCCATGTAATTATTTTGGCAAGGTTCTACAAATTCCACAGTTTGTTGCCACTCAGACTGGACTTACAGAATTCCATTCATATCTGCATTGTATTATTGTATGGTGATATCTCAGATTTCAGAGAATCATGGAGTAGCTGAGATTGCAAGGGATCTCTGGAAATTATCTGACCAACTCTCTGCTTAACAAGGGACAGGTAGAGCTGGTTACCTAAAACCATGTCCAGATGGCTTTTAAATATCTCTGTCTCCACGGAGGGAGACTTTACAACCTTTCTGGGCAACCTACTTCAGTCACCTGCACAGTAAAAGGTGTTTCCTGGTGGAATTTGTTTTGTTTCAGTTTGTTCACATTGCCTCTTTTCCTGCCAAGCTACTGCAAAAGTGGAGAAAAAAAATTATACTACATCTCTGCTGTAGCCAAATCAAAACACTGGCTTAAGACAACTTTGAACATTCAGGAGGAAAAAAAACCAAACACACAAAAGTAAATTGCTCTCTGTTTCATATGCTTTCTGTGATTCTATCCTTTATTCACCACTTAAGTAATTCATATTTTTAGCAGTTTTACTCAGCACTAGCATTTCTCTTAAAACTACCTCAATATCACAGGATTTCTCACCTGCACACCATGGGTTAAAAAGGACATAAAAATCTCCAAGACAACGCTGGTATGTATGACCACAAGAAGTGATCTGCATGTTGAGAATGTAACGGCCAAGGCAGGCATTGGAGGGAGGAAACACACTGATGTTGATGCATTTTGGCTGATGAGTTTTGTAGGAAGCACTCCAGCAGGTTTGATCTAAACATCTACCCATTGGGAAGGTGCATTTCGTCTCATTTGACTCGCAAGGCCTGAGGCCTGTTCAGGAAAATAAAAACATCTTCAATCAGGGTAAACAAAGCACATGCAAAAGACAAGTAATTTGTTTAGCAATCATTTGCAATGCAAAACTCCCAAACATGGATTTCTTTTTCACTTGTCACTTTCTTACAGAGTGAGAAAACTTTACACAGTAGAAGCACCGCCGGAGCTAGAGGACTGTCTGCTGTTCACATAGACAGTGAATGAGCAGATAGTATTTATCACTGAAGACTATGGTAAATATAACATAGCAGAAAATGACTGAGAAAACCTATAGAGATTTTGGAAGTGACTACCTGTCTCCACGGTGAAAGTAGCCTGATCCACGGAATCATCCCATTCCCGATTATGGAAACTTGCATAGAAGTTGAAGGCTTGCCCTCTCCTTATTATCTGTCTGTCAGTTCCGAAGAAATGGGTGTTATGAATTTGGCAGTTGGAAGGACAGTTCAGGTCAACATCTCCAAGTTCAATGACTGCAAGATGGAGGAAGAAACATAACGAAAAAAATGACAAGTGAGGTGATCTGATGATGACCTCATCACAGGATGAGGTCAAGATTTTGTGAAACAGGAGATAAAGAGATAGAGATGAAAGAGATAATAGCTTTGATAAAAACAAACAAACAAAAAAAAACCAGTAAAGAGTTTGTTCAAATTTCAGCAATGCTGCAAAACTATATCATGAGATACACATTCATAAAAGTGTCCTTAGAAGTTCGCTGCTTCCTTTGCTTACAGGTAGAAACTTGTATAACGCTTTGATTTATAAAGCTGTGCTACAAGTTTCACTTCTTTTCTATAGCACCTCTGCTCTTTATAAATAACTAATGTCAAAGATTGTTTTTTGTATCTCTACTCAAAAGATTGGTTTTGTATCGTAATAGTCTCACTAACTGACAATATCCCACCTTCTAAAATAGAATTTATATTATATTTCAACCACAGCTAAACAGCAAACTTTTTTTACATGCCATCAATTGAGAGTTGGCATTGATATAAATAATAAAATAATAAACGGAATAAATGAAAATCAGAAATACATGTGTTTGAAAGATTAAATGGTACTCCAAATCAATTATGAAAAAATATGAATAAATATCACCCCCAAGTTTCAAATAATATTGAATGGGCGTGCATATGTACATGTTTCTATCTATATTTCTCTGAATCATAAAAAGTTTGGATACACTCATTTTATTACCCAAATCAAGACATCTTTGAGGAAATGAATGGAGAAGGAGACATTCACAAATTATGGTTTTTAAAAATTACTGACAGCCTATTTCAAATGCTAAGATTGTCTTGACAAAAATCTTGTATCACCCATCTCAGGCATCCTGTCTAGATATCAGTCATTTCCTAGGGGTAATTATGATCTGGTGCCAGAAGGATGGGTGGCAACATTCTTTTTTACTTATTTACATAGAACATGTGATTTTCAAAAATGTTTCAGGCTAATTGGAGACAAGGGGAGCCAAAAATTCTCAGCAGTTTCAAAAATTGAGCTCAATGAACTACAAAGACTTGGGTGCTATTTTAATTCTGAAAGGTGAAGTTTGGTCTGCTGAAGTTGCAGAACAAGCAAACTAACTTCTGTAGGTAAATTGGCACTAAGTTGGACAGACTCATTTTTCCCACATGGAATCAAGGGTGTATTCACATACAAGACTTAAAGCTAAGTCTGTGGAACATGGGTACTTCTAACACAATCCAGTGGGATTTATCAGCATCACATCCTGAAGTAAATCATAATTGAAATGAATTGGAGAAGGAAGGTCTGGGGGAGAAAAAATTGGTTTTTTTCCTTAAAACAAAATCATTAGATATTTCATTCACCACTGATTTTGATACTGAATTGGTCACTTAGCTTTTCAGCAAAAATCAAGAAAGAAAGCAACATAGGCATTGCCAAAGTGAAAGAATGCACACTATTCAAACCATATGAAAAAACAACAACAAAAAAAACACCAGCTCCAAAAAGCCCCAAACAACAACAAAAAAACACACACAGGGAAATGCATTGCGTCACTGTGGTGCATGAGTGCATCATACCTGCTGAACAAGAAAGAGTAACAGAATCACTGAAAATCTTGTATCTTAATGAGAGCTGTCTCATTAGCAAAGTGTTCTGGTTGAACAGAAAAGATTAGAAGTGCTTACAGCACACATGACGAATTCCTGTGGTCATGAATGCTGACTGAAAGAACCTAATAGATCCTCACCTATCCTCTGGAGGGTTTTATAGAACAAGACAACTACATTTCATTGACTCATGAATCCAGCTAAACTGGAACATCAGGGAGCTGAGATATTACATGTTCCCGAAGATGTTGTCTAAAGTCAGCCCACAGGTTACTTATCAGAGTTAATTATCACAAATGGATCACAAAGAAGCCTTCTTTAGCAAAGTCAGCTCAGAGAAAATACTAAAGGCTAATCAATTTCATATCTCAGTTAGGTTTTTGTTCTGTGATAGAAACCCTTAATACCAGTCACCCAGTTCTCTCTATCAATTCACATTTGGCATTAATTCCAGAAACTGTACTTCAGATAAACTTTGTGAAATAGTTGATCCTAGCACCAGAGTAGTGGAAAGTAGAACTTTGTGTTTTGTGCTGGAAGTAAAATATACTATTTTTCATCCTCAGAGAAGACTGTTTCACTAGTTTTTCTCCATAATTTTTTTTTTTTTTTTTAATAGATATTCTATTTTAGGAAAAAGGGGTGTTTTTATCTTTTCTTTCTTTTTTTTTTTTTTTTTTTTTTTTTTTTTTTTCTTCTTTTCCCAGCAGTTGCTTTTTTCTAAGTTCTCATATTAAAAAGTCTAAACCATAGAAGTATTTTCTTGGCTTGGTTCCGTAGCAGTAGTAGGTAACTTTTTACTATACACCCACACCTGACTAATTATTTCCATTCTCAGTCCTGAGTCAAATGATAGTAAAGTTTTGAAGCACTCACCTTCCATTTTCCTTCTACATGTACTGGTATCTGAAGCGCAGCAGTGACAGAGGTACCTGCTCCTCAGCAAGAAGCACTGAAAAGTCTGTCTGATCTCCTCTGCGAACCAACCTAATTTCCTCTCAGTAACATTTATATTCACAACTAAAAGGCTGTCACACTTATTGCATCAACAAAATACCAGTTTACAAAGAGGCCCCACCCATGTGTCTACTGATGCTCATAAATGATTCATTTTCACTTCCAGCATTATTAGGGAGAGTCCTGTGGCTGAAGGGAAGGAGAGATTTTGTACTTCACCTGTAGCATGGAACTCTCAACATGTCACAGCTCGGAGTGTCTCAAAAATATTACAAGACCAGGGTGATTCTGAACACAGTTCAGCACAAGCCATAATTTTTAGCCATTCACAATTCCCATAAGTCTCAGCACCCAATGGCCAGACACCTTCAGACACCCATAGGAAAACAGTGAAGAGCACTGGACTCAAGCTGAATTTAAACTCTCTTTATTAAAATTCTAGTGGACATTTTTATTATAATATAAACAAAAATCCCAGCTTCCAGAAAGTCTGGGTACTCTACTCTACCTCTAAGTGGAGATCACAGTATAAAAAACGGCTGCAAACTTTTCAACCAAACTGTAAAAGAAACAGAAGAGCTGCATTAAACGTTTTTGAAGTGGACATTAAAGTTTAATCTAAAAGCTACAGAATTTATTTATGCTTTGTGCATATTTACTTGAAAGCACACAGACAGTTTCTCAGCTTGTTCCTTTACTCTTTCCTTCCCCAAAAGTTCTGAAAAGCATCTGAAGTTTTCCAAGAGCTTCCGTGAACAGAAAATATTTACATATTTTGATACAAAGTAAATTGTTTTATTTACATCCCAGACATATTTAATACAAGAATACAAAACAAGACTGTTCTCTCTGCTTACTCAATGATGAGGACAATCAACTCAATGATGAGCTTGCAAATAGGAGAGACGGATTTAAATTTCCTCTACTAAAACAAGAATGAGCATTTTAAACAATTGTTTCTTATCCTCCTTATGCCTTTCACTCTGAAAATTAAATCCATGAAATACTACTAAAATCCCTCCAGATGAAGTTATGCTAATTTGGATTAAAAAAAAAATAAAGAACAAGAACAATTAATTGATAGGAAAATTACAGAATGACTGAAGTTTGGTGATTTGGGTAACTGCCTGGATTCTAGCTGGATTCTAGTCAGTTCCTTAAGAATGAAACAGCCTAACTTATCATGAAACAATTAGTAAGCATAAGTTAAGCTCATGTATAGTGAAATAATTTCATAGAAACTAAAGCAAAGAATCTGTGTACCAGCAGTTATTCTGGACAAGAGTTGTTGAAATTATTATGATGGATTCATTAGTAAGTCAATATAATAATCAACGTCCTCATATTTGAAATGTGTAAATGTTTGGCTATCTCACTGGCAGCTATGAAAATATATGAGAATCCTTAATATATATTTCATTAATCATGAAAAAGTACATATCTCAAAACTGTTATAACGATACCAAATATCTTTTCCTTAATATTCGTCATTTGACAAAAAAAACAACACTATTCCATAAGAAATTATTTAGCTATATTAGAACATGATATAGATGTAAATACATAATCAATTTTAAATCAACCAGTAAAATAGGAATAGAAGTTTTCCAGTCTTTCAATGAGCATCTACTTTAAAATATATAACTATACTATGGTCTATTTACCAGGAAAACTGATCTTGATGCATCTTTTCAGGTGACAAAATAATAGTTCCAGGCCTATAAGTAGAAAACGTCCAAAGCAGGTTACACTTTCCAAAAAATATATTAAAATCCCCTCAGACACCTCTCGTAGTTCAATTGCCTGTCTACATTTTTTTTTTTTTTTTTTGGTAAATGAAAGCCTGTGACAAATAAAAGAAAACAAATAAGCTTCACTAAGTTGTTGCACCTGTAGGTTCAAAGAGATTTAATTAAGAGTTTAAAATAATAAAACACTGAATCAGAAGCTGAACTTTCTGTATGGACATGAGTCACTAGCTGTAGTAAATATGCTTGTTTGGATCCTTGAAACTGCTTTGGTGCCTATCTGTCTCTGAAGAATCGCTGTACAGATACCCAGCCCAATATCAGTCTCCCAGATGCCCAGGCTCTTGCCTACCTGCACTTGCAAAGGCATCCAATTTCTACTGCCAGCTCACAGCTATCAAACTGGTTGGTCTTCTCACTCAAGCCTGAGTCCCAAGTGCCTAGAGTAAGAATCTTTAACAAGGTAAAAAATCATAGCATACTAGCCATCTAGGCGCTCAGTCTGTTTTTATCCCTCTTGCTTTCCAAGCCTTGCATCAAATGAGTTGGAGCGAGATCATTGAGGCAACAGGGCCACTGACCTAAAGAAAGGGCTCTGGGAGACTGAACACTAACAGGAAACAGTGATATGCATTACAGAAAGGTTTTGCCACCCAGCTTATGGCCTCTCTGAATAGCTGATGTGCCCTAATTGCTGACTTCTCAGGGAGCTTAGTCTCCTTCTGAACAGAAACAGCTTCCCTCCCTGCCCAGCAGCAAGGAGCACCAAGCTAACGCCAACAGTCCATTAGTCCCAGGACAGCATGCTTTTTTTCTTTGCTTCCATGTCTTTCCCTTCATGCAAGCTGTCCTCTCCACATCACCACAGTTTTTTATTATACATCCAACAGCCTCCTAAAATGCACAAAGAAGTCTGCAGGCTCAATGCAGGCCTGGAAATTCTACAGATTAATAGAACATTAATGAGGTTTTAGTCTAAATAGCTTAATTTCAGGAAGTGGCTATTAAATTTCTCTAAACTTCTTGGCTCTGTACAAGTATCTATAAATTTATGGTTTTGAGAGGATTTCTTAATACATGGAGTAATTGCTACTTACCATAGAATGGACTGCACTTGTCTTTTGTAATAGTTTCAAAAATATATGACATGCATTAGGGTAGAATGACATGCTGAGCATTGAAAAAGTCAAGTGGTGTGCCTGCTATGGCTCAGGAATCTTCATTGCTTTCAATTGCCAATTATGCCTCTAGGAAAGAGCAAGAATTGACGAAGAGGACATTGAAATCACAAAAGGATCATCTGTGAACAGCACTGATGCAGTCTCACAGTATCATTAATATATTTGAACACAAGAGTGAAGTCACAGCAGTCAAGTATCTAAGACATCATTTCAAGAAAAAGGAATACAAAATGACAGCTGAACAAAGGGAAGAATACATGCGAAATGTGATTAAAGTGTTTTGGTGAAAGTATTGTCCAGTGGGACACCGACACAACTACAGTGGTTACAAGATATTTTAGCTACTCAGCCTGAGGACATGTCAGTGCATGGCCCTAAAGTTCCCTCTACTGCACTAGCCTTATAATTGTATTGATTTGATTACCTTATTTATAAGGTGTGCACCTAATTAATAATGGAGTTCATTTTAAACTTAACTTAATGAGCTTACACTTTTTCAGAAAGAAGTGACAGAAGACAATGTTACCTGCAAAGTAGGAATATTTGAGGAAGTAATTAGCTGGTATCAGTATTTGCTGCCAAGGTTTCAGGAATATTTGAGAAAGGGAATAGGGAAAAAAACAATTGTACGCCATAAGGTAACCCTAAAATAAGCATAAATTTGTTAGGAATCCACATACAGTACATCTGATCTTTAGAAGCTTCATATTGCAAGGGCAGTAATTTTTCAAGAACATGAACTCTTTAACAGCACTTACCCACAAGTTTCTTAAAAGTTATGTGTCACTTTGCAATGGGGATCCCTTTCATTAAGGAACCCGGAAGCACTGGCTGCTACTCTGTTGAGCGTGAACAAGTGTTACAACACTCTATTTATAGATGAGTTCGGAGTAAGAAATGTTTCAAATGAAGCCCTAGACAAGAATCCAATGTGTTTTAAGATGCACGCAGCACCTTTGTCTTTCTAAAAGCTGGAGGAAATTAGTAGCATTAAATAATTATAGGTGGTTTCTGAAATAACAAAACCACCAGTCCTCATATGGAGAAACCAAGAACTTCAAGGCAGCTCCCACCTGAGCTCCCATCTGAGCTGATTTACAGGAGTTCCCCATGACGAGAAAGACATCGAGACCCTGAAGCATGTCCAAACAAAGGAATCTAAGCTGTGAAAGGTTTGGGAAACAAGTCTTATGAGGAGTGGCTGAGGAACTGGAATTGATCAGTCTAGAGAAGAGGAGGCACAGGGGAGATGTTGTTGTCCTCTACAACAACCTGAAAGGAGGTTGCGGCGAGGTGGGTGTTGGCCTCTTCCCCCAGGTAAAGGTGATAGAATGAGAGGGAATTGCCTCAAGTTTGTGATAGGGAAGGTTCAGGCTGCATTTAGGGAAAATTTCAGAAAGAGTGGTGAGGCTCTGGATTAGGCTGCCTGGGGAAGTGGTGGAGTCATTGTTCCTGGAGATGTTCAAGAAGTGTGTAGATGTGGCACTAAGTGACATTATTTAATGGGCAATATTGGTGATAGGTGGACAGCTGGACAAGATGATCATCAGTCTTTTCCAGCCTGTATGATACCATGACCTGCCTTGCATTTTGTTGGAGATGTTTGTTCTCTTCCATCTTAGCCTTGTCCTGGGCTTATGTTGATTGTCAGCCAGTTCCTTTTCTTCATTTGATAGGATGTTTTTGCCCAGTATCCACAATGTTGTTGTGTAACGCATGCATCTACAATATTGAGTACATGCAGAACATAGAAAGGTCAAGCAATTAGAAGGTGCATTTAATAAGAGGAAGAAACAACATCATTTGTGTTTAAGACATCATGTCATCATATTTAAAACAGAACCAAGCTAAAATACCAGTCTGAGTCATACCACAGACCTGATTTCTCTGCTTAACCTTCACTCTGTATTACTTCCACTGTTTTTTTTTTTTCGTTTGTTTTTGTTTGCTTTTTTTTTTTTTTAATTGGTTCTTTTAACACATACTTTAATAACAGCAGCAATGGTGACTGGGTTACCTTCATAGAAAAAAGCTGTGAACATTGCACAAACAAATTTCAACAGAAACAAAAATTTGGTTCATCTATTAAAAAAAATCATAAGTTAAAACTGGAATTTATAATCCAGTTATTTGTCAGGTTGAGTACACTGAGCACTGTAAGCTCACTTTCAAATGAGTTTTTTCCCAACTGCGTTAAAAACGAAAGTGGAATAAGAGAGTAGCACTGTAAATTCCAACCCCAGCTCACTGCACAGTAACTTTCCTGCACAGAGAAACCTAAAAATCACGGGCTTGTGATTATAACCTACAAGTCTAGTTGCTAAACAATGAAGTTCTGGATCTTTTACCTGGACAAGCGATACCAAGTGGAAAAAGATTCCGTTTGAACAGTGCAAATGCAAAGAATGAAACAGAGAGGGATATTCACTGAATTGGATCATGGGAGGTCTTCTGTTATCCCAGGGAACATAAGTTGGCTCCCATTCTACTTCTTAATTTGTCTTCAAATTTTAATAAATGCTTGCTGTATAAAAAAAGTATTTTGCCCAGTAGTGATTTTTCCTAGATTTTCCTTTAAAGTTTCTTTATGTAAGACCTAGAGCTCAGGATCCCAAAGCAGAGAAAGAAAAAAAAAAAAAAAAAAAAAAAAGAGAGAGAAAAAGAAAAAGAAGGAAATATTTACAATAAAACGATCTTTCGTTTTCACTTGGGGACGGTCTAATCTTAAAAACAGAAATGAGATACAAGATATTCTGGCACTAACAACCTGAGCTCAGTAACTGTCTTACATGGTATTTCCAGGATTTCTAAGATTTCCCATGAATTATTCATCGTGAGGTTTAAAAAATGCAGTTCCTTTCTATTTTTTTTTAAGCACCTGAGAGTGAAAGAACCTAGAGTTAAAATTAACAGGAAGAAATTCTTAAAATTCTTTGTCCAGTTTCAAATATCTATACAGTATATCTTCCACATGTATAAAATATGGTATATATAGAAGATATTCAAAGATACATAGAAGGTTTACAAAGGGTAAGGAAGACCCCATGGATAGGAGATGCAAACCCAAATTATTTTATTTTGTATATATACATATATATATATATATATACATACACGTACATTTAAATACAGACACACTCTTTCTTCAAAGAGAAATATTACTGTTTTCTTGTAGGCTCCCATACTACAAAGATATTTCTGGGAGATGGTGGGTGCTGTAAAGACACAAATATATTTTGGATTGTTTGCAGCTAGTGGTTTCTCTACTCATTCAGGAGTTAATGGACAGAATGCTCAGGTGGACAAACTAATGAATTTGCTGGACTGTCACGCAGTGGTGTGGCTCTAATGACATTTGCATGAGCTTTCAGAGCCTTCACAATGGTGGAGGATTAGGAACAGGTTTCAGTGAACTATGGAACTTCCTTTGCAGGAGTAGAGGTACAGAGCAAGGTACAGAATGAAAGGTACTGAAGCAGGACATGGAGCTGGAAGGTGTGGTTGAGGTGGAGGCAGGCAGCTGAAGATAACTGCTGCTCTCAGATGCTGGATCTGTCTTTGTGGATTGGTATTGTACATGTAATAGGCTCCATTCCACTTTTTCTTTCTCATGCAGCACAAATTTTGTTCTTTTTTAATGTATTTTTGCCACTAGCTCATTACCATGTCATAAGGAACTCTGCTCAAACACTAATGGCAGTGTTGGAAAGACGGTCAAAAACAAGCCAGGGCCAGCATATAGACAATTGCTGTCTTTCTACATGAAGCACTATATGTTTCCAGCTCCTGTAAAAAGCACATTGTACATACCTCATATGAGAATTATACAGCAAATAATTCCAACTTCTTTACAAACATATCTGTATAACCACAAGTATAAATGCCAATACTTTTGTTTGAAGGCTTCCATCTCCATTTACCAGAGATTCCTGAGCCAAAAGGCTTTCTTTCCTTCAATAAACAAACAAACAAATAAAATCTTGATTTTGTTTGAGATGTCTACCTTTTGGTAAGATGACCCTTGATGTTTCATTTAATACCTTAATACAGAGCACCTACCACTGATTTTTAAGACAGTTCCATAGTATTTTATTTTTTCCCCAATCAGTTTTTATATACATTTCAGTTTATACCTATAAAGACTTACCAAGCAAAATCATCTTCAACATATTCTATAAAAGTTATATGTGTTACTGTTTTCACAGCATTTCATAAAAAGATATCATAACAGATGGAATTACCTTAGCTCAACTTATAATCAGAAGCAATATACATAGGAAAGCCGTAGTAGGTGTAGTGCAAGTGTATTGGCAAAGCACTGTTTAGTTACCCTTGGTTCAGCATCAATTAATACTATTAAAACGTAGAAATTTGAAAAGCTGCTAGTTGTTTTGGGGGTTTTGTATTTATTTAGCAGGATGCAGTACATGATGTCATTATGTTCACTAGAAGGAATTTTAGTCTAAAGTAAGGTGCCTACTTAATCTAGCCATGCTTTCATTTGTCTTGAAAATTGGCATAGGACTGTATCCCTTTTAACCACAAATACCAGTGATTCGGATATGACTGTTTGAGCAGTTTCCCATTGCATTTACCCAACTTTTTCACATGAGTCAAAAAAATCTTAATACTGAATTGTTCATTTATGAAATTATTTTCAGCAGAAAGTAAGGAAGATGGTCTGCTTTCCTATATTTTTATAGTTGTTTTAATAAATTTCTAAGTGCACAAGTCTCCCAAATTTCAGATGTTACAGACAGATAAATTCAGCTCAAAGCTTTCATGCAAGCACTTTATCAGAACAGAGAAAAATACTTCAATAACCCAGTAAGAGAAAAAAAAAAAAAACCAACAACAGTGGAATGACAAGTTAATTGCATCATGAAAATAAGCAAGGAGACATCTACACACCCATATTTCAAGCAGCACCTTCCAGTTTTTCTGGTCTAAATAGCACGTACTTTAAGGACTCACGAAAATGCTTTGGGCTAGTTTTTTACATACAAGTGTGGATTCTCTACTCGTTAAAGTTACAGCAGCTATAGATTTGGTTTGCTGTCTTTTCAGCTAACCAGCTGTCTTCAGTAATATCTTTGTCTAATATTCCTCTTTCGATATACGTTTGTTTTGTTTTTTTTTTTTAAACATCAAATTTCTCAGTTTCTGTAAAAGGAAAATAAATATTCATGAGATCCATCACAAATAATTTTGCTCTCCTTAGAAATCAGTAAGAATATCAAGTCTATTCTTTGCTGGTTTCACATTTCATGCATTAGAGAACGCCATGCTAACATCTTTTACAATAATCCAAAATGAGTCCTTTTTTCATAAGAACACATCCAGCTGAGCTATAATTACAGCGAAATGTGCTGTCATCTTTCCAAAGAATAGTAATTAGGGATATGAGTCTGGAAGTCTTGTATGCTTATGGAAATATTTTTTCCTTTACAGCTAATGATCATCCAAAGAGAAAAATCATTACAAGGAAAACGGCAAAGGGTGTGGATAGAGACTGTCATCAGCCTTGTGCACCAGTTCCAAAACTCAGTCTTCTTCCTTCTTAAGAGAAAACGTGAGGAAGAAAAAGTTAAATATATTCATGCCTCTTTGGGGAAGAAAATGAATTCATCTAATTTATCTCGTATTTTATTATTGGTATTATCGAAGGACAAATCATCCATGTTCCTCTCCATTTTTTGATTGAGAAAAACATCTCTGAATTAGACTATCCTTTTCACGTGGAGCAAATAAAGTCAAAGTTTTGTTACTTCCTTTGTAACAAAAGTAGCCATGTATCTGTCATAATAATTTAAATCAACGCCTAAGAGCCCTGGCATGTAAGTACCTATCTCTGGAACTAAAAATCATAAGAAACTTCCTTTTTCTCTAACTAGGTCATTTTTTAATACTTGTATGCTAGTGAGAACTAATTGCAAGAAGAATGAGAAAGATCCTCTGGTTTTATCACTATTCCACTGGAAAAGGAGACTACTGTCTAATTAAAATAAGAAAAAATATTTCCTTTTTTTAAAATACTTTGGCCAATTTTTATTTTATTATTATTATTATTTAGAATGAATAGAGATGAGAAATCAGTTTAAAGTGATTCTTCTTACAAGCATTTGTTTTTCTTCCTGAAAGCAATAATATAGTTCTGGCTTTGCATTTGTTAACCAATACAGTGCATGAAGAAAACCACAGGCATTTTAAGACACAAAGCAACACACATTTCCATCAACCTCACCATCATGAAGCAGGTTCTTACATATCCCTGTACTGCTTGCTTTGAAGAAACTCCAAAAGTGAGATGCCTGAAACTCATGATATAAGAATTCTGAAAATGATAGGACTCCACAGCAATACAATTTAAACAACAGCCCAGTAAAACTTTATAAAAAGATACAACACAAGATTAGAATAATAACGTGTCAAAGCATTATGCAAGATTTGTGAACACCTTACAGCTTGCATTAAGTTCTACAAGCAAGCTAATAACATGGCTCATGGTTTAATCCCATAACAATAAACAGTTATATATTTTTTTAACTGTTTGATGTCTAGCAAAGAAAACTAATTACAAGGGCATTCTACTGTATCTGTGTGCAATAGCAAACACTTTAAAAAAGCCTCATGCACAGAAAGAAGAGGTTCAGCCACATTTGAGAGAGGTGCTAAGTCTTTGCTATCTAAAATTCGTCATTTACCATGGTCAACAGAGCATTCCTGTAGAGCAGGTCCTACATTTATACCAAAATTCCATTTGCCTTTATCAAGACATCAAAGGACTTCCAATCTCAAAAAACACAGGGGCAGATCTGGATTTGACTGGTTTGAAAACAGAACTGGTTTGTCATTATGACAGTATTTAAAAAATTATAATATACTTTATGGACAAACACATCATATAATATATAATATATGTTATGCTAGGACAAGTACATACTTTACCAGTCTTTTCCAATACTGAATGAATGTTCAATTCCCAGTGCCATTTTCGCACCTTTGTATATGTAACAAAGCTGCAATAGACTTTCCACACTGAAAAACAGGTTTATTAAATCTTTTAATTTAGTAAATTCAACATATCCCTGAAATACTGCCTATGTACCTTACTAAAACATGTTCTTCACATAATTTTCCTGTACACTTTCAATCCCTAATTAACACTTCAGCAAAACTATGATGAAGTTAAGCATCAGTTACTTGGTTTAGATTCTTGTAATCTGCCAAATGTTAGATAATGTGCCCAAGTGTTGATCCATATAATCTTTCTTTGATTGTACTATGAAAAATCTGCATTTAAATCTGCATTCTGCTACTGTATTATCCTTCGAAAAAATATCTGTTATGACAACTTACCAGCAAATTACAAAATACACAAAATTTGGATATTCCTGGCATGTTAAGAACTTCATTTTCTGAAACACTCAGCTGACACTCTTTCAACTTTGTTTTTATAGATAACATTCAGAAATTCTTGAAGTAAATAAGCTTAAAGCGACTACACAGAAGATAAAAATAGCATTCTTCCTTACCAGACATTATTAACCTGAGTTTTCCTTCCCGCACTTTAGAAAAGAGAAACTTAAAGAGATGGAGCAGTCAATTTATTGATTATCAGCATGTAATGCTAATTAGATTGTAAACTAGAAACCAGAATCTAAATTTAACCTCTCTTTCTCTCTCTTTTTTTTTTTTTTTTTTTTTTAATGCAACACTGGAATTAAATGTGAATCTAAACAACTAGAATAAAAATTCTCTTTTTAAAAAAGCTGTGATACAATAATAAGTCCTGATTATAATCAGAAGAGAAAAAAATGTACCCTAGTAAGGCACATTGTCGAACCCTGTGGTGACTTCCCTGTCCACTATGACTACTATTCATTTAGACAGCAGAAGCTGAGAATGTTCATAACACAGAAAATGTTCAAGAAACCAACACAGAAATAAGCATTACAAGAAAAAAATACAAATAAAACCTTTCACTATTTCAAACGCTTATATTATTTTTCCAGTAGGTGTTATAGGTAAGTCATACACTGGTTGTTACCCGACTGCTATGTGTTTACTGAGCTGAGTTTACTTCAGCTGAATAGAAAAATATTGAATCTAATAGCTATTTAAATATAGTTCACCTTGTTTTACTGCCTCCATTCAAAATAGACAGTTGAAGAGTATTCCAGTATGGAGACAAATAACGTGTTCATGGAAGGGCCACAATAGGAAAAGAAATGCATGAAGTTGCAGGTAGTCAAACTCCCTGGAAGAAATTATGACTGGTTTGTGATTTCTTTTTCTTTTTTCTTTTTGTTTTGGAAATGAAATCTCTTCAACATACTGCAAGTCCACTTGGAATTCCAGAGCAAAATAATTTTTAAGCAAAATTACTATTCAGATAAGCATTACAATTATTGTCTGTCTACTGCAACATGTTATTTTGGGTTACTCAAGCAAAAGGTCATGATGGTAGTCAGAGTATACTAGAAAATTTTTTAATAAAAATCATAAATAAACTGGTGCAGACAACCTGGCTCTACAACTATTACATTGGATTAAGCCTCTGTCATTTAAACACAGCATGCATCAAACTACAATAGAGCTGAACTGAACCCATTATTCATTACAGTAAGAATACAATTGCTCCATTGGAAAGGACCTTCAAAGATTATCTAGTCCCACTATCTGACCACTTCAGGGCTAGCCAAAAGTTAAAGCACGTTATTGAGCACATTAACCAAATGCCTGAACACTGACAGGCATGGGGCAACAACCATCTCTCTAGGAAGCCCATTCCAGTGTTTGATCATCCCTACTGCAAAGAATTTTTTTCCTAACATAATCTCTCTTTTGATTAGTAGGGTTGTTTTCTCTCAAATGTATGTTTTAAAATTTTACACTGCATAGTCTAATTATTTTCAAATATAAAGCACTGACACCCACTTCTGAGTTTTACTAATCCGTAGTGAATCCTGTCACAAAACACTTTCTACCCCACTGAGTGGTGGGGCTGAAGAGGAGAATGTATCAGAACATTTGCAAAGAGAAAGCATTAAAGGCAGAGACTTGAAAGCATTTTTTTGAAAATTCTTTTGAAAAACACTATGTTTTTTTTCCCATCAAATTATTTCTAAATCTGTAATTATATTTCAGAGACTTCCAGTGGACTTGCTCCAGAAGGATTGGATTAGGCTGTTAATTATTAAGAAGTCACATTAACATACTGAGTTATATTTGAGACTTGGCATTTGCTAATATTACCATATTAACAGAGAAGCACTGCTGGAAGGTTAAGACTTGAAATCCTAATTAAATTCAATAGTCTGTTTTCCTAAGAAATGGTCCAGAGCTGTCTTGGTTGCTATTTAAAAATGTATAATGTTAACTTCAGAGATGTTCTTTTAATTTTCTGTGAACCAGACCACCCATAGTATTTTCAATCTATTCATCAGGGAATACGATCTACATTTCCCCTATTAATCCCCTTAATAATTGAGTCACATACTAATGAAAACTTGAAATACACAGGAAATTGATAGTTACAATATTTTTCCCTTTTTATTCACGGGGGTGATTATTTTCCTGATCTCGGGCAATTGAAAGAATGGATAATTAAACAATTTTCAAATATTGCTCTGATGAATTAATATATGAAACAAAAAAAGATATGAATATTGAAGAAGCATGTTATCATTATTGCTTAATAACAAGACCTGCATTATCTGTAGTGTATGAAATTCTATTTAATTGGTGATGAATTTATTTCTAAGTTTTAAATTGTCTAAAATCACACAGTGATAGTCACATAGTGATACATACACAGAGCCTATAAATTTATAAATTATTATTAATTTATGATTTATCATTACTTTACCTTAAAACAGTGCTGAACAACCTGGCAACCACTGGGATCCAAAAGCATCAAAAGGTAAGTGCGTTGTCTTAAAATTCTGTTTCTTACAGTTGTGTTTTAGAGAATTGACAGGGAGAGGGTACTTTTTTTTGCAATCTATAGATCAGCTTCTTTTAAATTTAAGTATTACCTTGATCTTCTGCATCTGAAGACCATGTTTCAAATATTTAAATGAACTACAGCTAACCAGACACCAGTCTTAGTGTTGAGGAACAGATAAATACAATTTTTTTTTCTGAGAGAACTGAGTTGTGGCACAGACTAAACTTCACTCATTGTTTTGTTTAAATTAAATCAACCATTTCATCTCATTGCAACAGGCACACTTATCTAATTGGAAATTATGTGAACCAACAGTCCTAATGCCTAAGTTTAAGTAATCACACCCAGACTAACTTCTGATTTGTGATATTTACGGCTTGAATTATACAAGAGAGATTTTGCAGAATCGTTATTATTATTGCTGTTCCATTTCTATAGGTAAACAGAAATTCAGAAATTAGTTAGATAACGCAATGCCATTGACAAACTAAAAATTCCCCAAAATTTGTCTTGCAAGATATAGCAAACTACAGTGGTAGAAAGCTCTGAGGAATCCATAAGGATGTTATAGTTCTGCTCAAGTATAAAACATGAATTAATTGGGAGTTATTCTCATGAATGTTATGTAAGGTTGGCCATGTGTAAAAGAAGCAAGAAGAGTTATTTCCATTATGAGAACTGCCTACATACTTACCAGTTGTACAGGCCCATTACTTTGTTTTTATGTTGATGTTTACTTCAGCACAACATGGGAAAGAGAAAGATGTTTCAACAAATATACCTTGGGATTGGAGTTCCAATTGTGGCATTCTGGATAGGTGAGAATATTATTTCATTTTCATTTTAAAATGTTTTTTCCAGGAGAACAAGCATATGAACTTCAATAGTAACCACTACGTTTGCCACAGACGTGCAGTTATATCAAAATGACTCACTCTGAGGTTGCATTCATATCTACTTTCTCTTAAGAACGGATATAAGGAATATATAAGGATTATATATATATAATATATATATAAGGAAGAAATAAAAACTCTCTGAAAAGAAATCAGTGTTTTTTTTCAGTCTGAAAAATACATTCCTTGCATCAATATACGTATTTATATAATTTATATGTTTATAATTAACTTACTGGACATCAATTGCTGATCCAAAGATTAACCATATGAACAAAAGGAGTGGCACATCAGTTTGTATCCATGGTATTTTAATGATAAAGATTAATACTTGGTTAGAAGGAAGGAAGTAATTTGCACAGCATGTTTATCATCTGAGGTCAAAACAGAATTAATCAGCAGCTGCTTATCTGTATGGTCTGCACTGAAAGAGTCCTAAAGTCTTCCTTAAATGCAGTAAAAATTCAAAAGAAGAATATTTTAAATTTATAGCTTTCTACATATAAAGCTAAAATTTGAGAACTCCCCAAAGGCAAGGCTCAAAGAAAAATATTTTATGTACTGCATAAAAATACATTAAAATAAGATATGTGTAATGACCTTATCCTTATTTTAATGTCTTATTAATTCCATCTTCACCAGCCCAAACTAATGCACAAACCTGTGTAAGGTACCAGAATACTGAGTACAATCATCCACTGATAGAGCAACATCATTATGAAGTGATGTGTCTTTAGTCATGGTCATGTAGTAGTCCAAATGAAGATTTTTAACTACAGATTGTTTCTTCATCACCTGACATTTTCTGTGCATTTCTGACTGCTGATGCGTAGAGAAGGAACTAAAATCAAAATCTTAGAAAATGATAAAATTGCTAGAGAGTACAATACAAAAGAAAGAGAAAATGACAAGGAGTTACTGGAGCAGGTCCAGAGGAGGGCAATGAAAATGATCGGAGGGCTAGAGCACCTCCTCTACACAGACAAGATGAGAAAGCTGTGGCTCTTCAGTTTGGAAAAGGCTCTGAGGAGACCTTAAAGTGGCCTTCCAGTACCTGAAGGGGGCCTATAGGAAAGCTGAGAAAGGATATTTTCTACAGGGAGGTAGCAACAGGATGAGGGGAAATGACTTTAAACTTGAAGACAGTAGATTTAGACTAAATATTAGACTAAATATTAGGGAGAAATTCTTTACTGTGAGGGTAGCGAGACACTGGAACAAGTTGCCCAGTGAGGTTGTCAGTTCCCCTCCCTGGATGCATTTGAGACCAGGCTGGATGTGACTTTGAGCAACCTGGTCTAGTGGGAGCTGCCCCTGCCTATAGCAGGGGGATTGGAGTTAGATGATCTTAAAGGTCCCTTCCAACCCAAACCATTCTATGATTCTGTGGTTCTATGAAAATTAGAATAAAAAGAAGGGAAATTAAAGAGGATGAATTAATAGACACAATAGGCAAGTGAAAAGTTGAAGGACAATGTTTTCACCCCAAACAACTGGCAGATGCTGTCGCTTAGTTCATCACTGCATATCTCTGGACGCTAATGGATAATGGTAGCCTTTAATTTTGTCAAGTTACTAGGAACATAACGTCTTTAGTATCCTATGTTTCTCTAAGGCTACAACAACCACAATGTTCTCATCTAACCTGGGAAAAGTACTTCCAAAACAAAGGATTGTAGATATTTCAGATCTTTATTTCACCCTTTTATGCATCAGTTCTTATACCTATCCACCTCGCCAAGCTTTTAGATTTTCACTTAGAAAGTTTCACCAAAAACTGTTCTCTCTCTACACATATCAGACCATTTCTCTTGCAAAAATGCAAGTCTGAAAATTCTACTATTTTTATATTGCAACTCCTGTTTCTCTTAGTTATTTGCATAGGTACCCATGCACAAATGGGAAAGATTGCTATGTCTAGCCTCAGACATTTAGCAGTCCATGGGTTTAAATGTACTTGCAAAACTGTAAAGCAGAACTTGTCTACAAATGTAAAACCAAGTGAGTCATCCTGTCACTATGACAGTGACAGGGTTACACCCTGTGAAGTGTCCTTCCCATTCAGTGTTGTTCTGCTCAGTGTAAGATGCGTTCTGCTGAATATGGCAGGGCTCTGTATAAGAGTATTTTTTACTCTTCCATTTTAACCATACCCTGGCAAGCAGAGACATACTGTTGCAGTGCTGAGAGGGACTGTGAAATACCAAACTGCAGAGTCCTTTCTGTAGAGACTCAGCCAAATCACCTTTTTTTTTTTTTTTTTTTTTTTTTATGGAGTAATCAAGGGATGAAATTAATACCTATGTCAAGAAATCCAGTTTATCGTGAAAAATGCCTAAGGAGTTTCCCACTCTTTTAGCTGCTTCCAAATCCATGATGCTGTCTCATACCCTACAATGCTATTATGTCCAAGGAGCTATACTCACCTGGATCAGTTCATTTACCCATGTACAGCATTACATTTAGAGCAACTTGTATGGCCCTAATTTGAAAGGCAGTGTACAAAGGCAGGAGGACAGTAACTCCTGAGGCCAGCACTGTCATTAAAGTTGCTGTATAATGAAACTACAGCCTAAGTAACTTGCCTAAAACTGCACTCCAAGTCAAAAGAAAATGACCAGAAACTGAGCTTAATGCTTAATGGCACGTCTACACTCTAATTTAAGCATGACAGGGCAAGTTTACTGCCCAAAGACAAGCCAGCATCTGTGATCATGAGCTCACTGTCCCCAAAGAAGAGTGACCTTGTCCTCGTGTCAGCTGAGCTTGTACAGGCCTGAACAACAGGAAGAAACATCATACAGGCTTTTGTGCCTGCACATCTCCATAGCTCGTATGTTCTTCCTTCCCTTATATGCCATCATCATGGCAACACAATTATTACTTCAAGTGTTTTTTGTTTTTTTTTTTTTTAAAGTATCAATTTCCTTACGGCTTCAGTCAGTACAACTGAAATGAGAAATTTAAATCACTCATTAAAACCACCCAGAACAGCATATGGCCTATGTGTCAAAGATCAGGCTGCTGAAATCTGTGACTCAGTGTGCTCAACATCCAACACTTTTTGAAGACCACTGGGGTTATCAATGCCCCTTTGGTGGAGGCTAAGGAAGCCCCCTGCAGAAGCTCCTGGTTCTGAGGAATGACATGGGACAAGAATTAAGTTTTGGAGCCCAGGCTCACACCAAGAATCTGCACTGGGGCACTTCTCCTTTCTGCCCTTCCACTAATAAGGAAACACTTCACTGTTTCTTTCCAACATAATGCATAATATTCTGATACAAGCTCAGTCTTATAAACATTCCTCTAAGAGAAGACTAGAATGATGCAGTATTTGAATGTTACCAGTTTTATTATTTTATTTCACAATGTTACTATCTCTTCCCTGTCCCCGCAGTACCTTAATACGAGGAGTATTCTTACTTTCAATAATCAGTTAGCTCTCACTGGGAGTTTCATTCCCCTGAGCCTTGCTGCACACTTCTAGGCAACGTCACACTTTTTGAATATCACAGTTATAGACATCAGTATGAAAAGTTTTCTCCCATCTCACAATCATTATTTACAAAACTTTAAAAAGGCTCACAACTTGTTCCCTGCTATTATCTTAGGATTAAAGCTGCAATCATTTTCCATTAGGTAACAATTTGATTATTTTTCTATACATGGCTTGAGCACAAAGCTAGACAAGCAAATGGAGATCTTATTCCTAGCACATCTAAGCATCTACATTTCTGATAATAGCTGTATCAGCAAATTATTTCTTCACTGTCTAAAGCAAATGCACAGTTATGACCCATTAAATAAATACAGTGTTTCTGCACCAGGCTTGAATTCCAGGAGCTCACAAGAAACAAACTTAACCCAGCTTCACTAAATATGTTGACAACTTTGATCTTGAAACCTAATTAAATTTTGACAAAGCATGATGCAAAGTGTAAATACATAACTATACTATACTCAGGCCAAGATACATATCTGCATTTAAAACCTATTCTAAAAATCTAGCATTACACTCACCCTGCTAAAAATCCTTTTATTTTAAAGAATAACATCATAATACAAGAATATCTCAGCTACTTAAATATGTATGTTTCAAACTGTGGCACAACTGTCTGTCAGAGACATTCACCACAGAAAAACGCTTGCTTACCTTTTGGAAAATAATTCCTCTTCTCTTTCAGCACCCATTGATAAGCTCATCATGCTACTTACTTCATGAAATACACCCAGGATCAGGTACATTTTGAAAAGTTAATAGTGCAACATGCTGTCTTATCTCTAGCAATCTGTGACACTTGGGATGTGATTAAAGTGTTTTGGGATTTCATAAACAAGGCAAAGAATTAAAACGCATATATGTTTGTGGGTTTTTTTTTTGTTGTTGTTGATTGTTTTAATACATGCTTTTAAAAGGCTGAGGGGGAAAGAAGGTGAGATATGTGTTACAGTATTGTTATCTCAAAGATCATCTCACACAATATTTTTATCTTCACATAAATCACAGTTCTGCATGACAGCATAGCATAATTTATAGCATTCAATACCGAAACTCAGAAACAGATATTAATGGTAGACCTGCTGAAGCCAATTAGTCTCTTTTCACTAGCTCAGGTGAAACTAATGAATTGCCAGGGACTTGTCTGGACCAACACATTTTTCTCCCAATTTCTACATAACTAAGGAATATTCCACAATGTAAATCTCGTAGTGATTACAAAGAAGAAAGCTAAAGCTACCTTAATGTCAGGATATTCAGATTCTGTTAGTCTTTTTGTACTATTCCATCTAAAAATTGCTGCCATTAAAAAAAAATGATTTAATGGCAAAAGAAAAAAAAATACTTCTGGAGTAGTTCTGTCGCTACTGAAGTCAAATTCCTTTCTTTACCCTAAGGTTTTAAGCCACTCCCACAGGTTATTTACTTATTTAAATGTTGAATCACTTAGGTCTTTAGTCTGTCAACAGTACATTGTCTGCTTTGGACTAGAAGTCAACATCAACTGTGCAAGTAACAAGAATAAAATTGCAGCAAGCTTTTAAGGTGAAAATGCAAATCTCACATTATTGATTAAGTCCCTAATTCCTGAAAGCATTTAGATTACAAGTTGCCAACTTTGCCAATATTTAATTATACTCTAATTCACCATTCCTTTAAATTAGAGGTGTAGCAACTTAACACAAAATAGAGGAGCTGGTTTTTTGGTTTTTTTTTTTGTTTGTTTGTTTGTTTGTTTTATCTCAAGGAACGCAAAGCTACAAATTATTGCGAATGACTTTCTGTGCGTGCTTCTGTAGACAAACAACACAAACATCCCCTAACAATTGTGACTGGGTTGTAATACTACTCACTATGTCAAGCAAATTGATCCAGCCAAAAGTTTACTTTGTAGGTAAAAACAGAATGAAATGCCAAAATTTGACTATGAAAAGTAAGCAGAGATATTTCTTTTGAAAAGACCTAAATGTTGATTAGCAATACAGACAATATATGTTGAATATACCTCAGCTATATCAAAACAAGTTATGGATATGAGAATAAGTGAATCCTGTTCCATTCCCACTTCTCCTGTCCATGCTTTTTCATCCACGTCATAATCAGCCCTCAAACATTCAATCTCTTAATGCATTATAAAACTGCCCACTGGTTTGGTCAGGACAATCATTAATCCAGCCAAAGATTATGTCAACTAGCAATAAAAACAGCTGAGTACCAGAAGTGATGCAATGAAAGTGAAGTGGCATGCTCAGAAAGGAACATTATATGTCAGTAAAATTTGCTGACAAGTTGCACGCTAATTCTGTGAAGTCATATTCTCTCTTCTTCAATGAGAATTTATACATAAATCCAGTCAAAAACATTATTCCTCTCACTAATAATAATCTTTAAGGTTACTCATCCCTCTTCAAAGGATCTTGAAAATATTTTAGGTTTTATTGTTAAAAGACACAATCCTCCATTCAAAAATGCTCTGTGTGAAATGGCTTTACTTACTCTACAATTGCAAACACTTCTATGCTCCTTGGCTTACAAGCAGAATGAAGCCTACTAGAAACAGGACCTTTCACATCAGCTGCTAATGGTGCTCTATGTCAGAGAATCAAAATACAGGTTAGTATGAGTAATCCTTTAAAATGGTTACCATTTCAGAAACCAGAGGAAGATAATTGTTTTGGAATACTTATGCTGCCTAGGCAGACTACAGAAACCTTTCTATTTAAGAGTTCAACAAAGCGTTCAACACAAGACTGTCAAAACTGTCTCCACTGGTTATACCAATACAACATGCAGCAGTTTCAATGTGATTCAGTATATTCCAAGATGACAACAAAAAAGCAGAAAGCTGCTGCATTTCCGGAAAAGATTTGAGAACCAGAACCACTGACTCTCAGCATAATATGACCTGAAATGTCTGTAGTCTTGTTGGACATTAAGAAAGCTTTAGGGAAGCACATTTTCTTTCGGTACCCTTTTCAGTAATGAGCTTTTGATTGTCACCAGAGTGCTCCGCCCTTCCACCCATCCAAGCAGGGCTTCTACAAATATGCTGACAAAAGAGAAATGGGTAAATTAATTCTGGACCAAAAACAGAGCAAGATAAACCTTTTCCTTAAACATTTCATGAGAATGAAGCCTTTCTGTGCAGTCTTTGACGCACTAGATCAATCAAAATGTAGTCATGCTATCCTTTAAGCACTGAGCTCCACACTGTGGAAAGTTCCTGTTAAGACAGCTCAAACCAAATGTCAACACTACTCAAAATTAAGTTCTTTCTGAAGGAAAAGTATTATAGAACAATTTACTTCATGTTGCCTTTGCTACAGTAACTGCTGTAGAAATTTGCAAGTATGCTAATGGAATGTGTTGGTATTTAAAATTCCTTCTTTCAGGAATTTGTTTTACTCAGTGAGTATCCCAGCAGTATAAATAAATGTTTCACTCCTAAAACTGGAGAACTTCTCCAAAATACTGAAGAGGCATCAGCTTTTTCAAAAGCTGCCATCTACAGTACTGAACTGAGTTACTCAGGCTTAATACATGCTTACAACAAAAGTTGCAGGAAATGCTGCCTCCTACAGAACATGCAGCACCTCAACACACCATAAATTAAACAAAGCAGACAAGTACTATTATGTGTTTTTATTGTAGAAAAACAAAAGGCTTCACTTGAATTCAATAAGCAGCATTATTTCATGAATTCAAAACAGGTTATGACAGTGAAGTTGCTTTCAGAAACCTTGAGAGATTTGAGAAAAAAGAATAAAATGACAGATTCTTCTCTGACAACAATCTAAATTATTTGCATGACCACAGTAAGTCCCTGTAATTGCATATCATTTCTTATACTCAGTCTGTGATTCGTATGCTCATCTTTTCCCTGTGCCTTGTTGAACATAGCTGAGAAAAGGATGTGGTGAAAACAGCAGTACATTTCAAGCTTGATTTTCAATAGCTCAGTACACATCAGATTAATATTACAATTCAGAAGTGACTGAGATACATTTTCTTCTTCAGCAGTTGAATGTTACGGTTGTATCAGAACCCAGTGAGAGTTGTTTCTTACACAGCATTCATCATTTTCAGCTTTGTATCACAAGATTTCTCAGCAAGATACTGGGCTAGTATTTGATTATAAACAAAAAATAACCACAAAAATGAAGAGTCACAAATGAGGTACAGTTTGCAATGCAGCAGAATTCATGGGGTTTCTTTTTTACTTTTGTTGGTCAGGTTTTTCGCTGGTTTATTAATTACACACTACAGAATGAACGGTGGCCTTCCACTGATCACATCCACCTTTTAGTCAGAAGCTGCATGTCCCCAGTCAAAGCCAAAATTAAACATGTAATTGATTTGTATTTGAAATCTCATGGCAACAGACAAATCAAGGAAACATCTTACTATATTAATAGTCTTATTGCCACCACTGACTTATGTTGAATTCCAAAAGAACTTATAGCCTGTCCTTGAGTGATTGTTTTAAAATGCAACTCAACATCTCTAAATCATGTTAAAGACAACTCTAAACACAATTTTAAGCATCTCACTCTTCACGTATATGCTAAAAATATAACTCAAGGTATCCTGCATATTGAAAAAGAAACCAAAACACAGACATTAAAAAAGCAAGGTAACTCAACTTACTATTTACAACCAGCTCAAATATAATGCTAACACAATGAAAAAAGGGGAAAAAATGCAATTCACAAAGGAAAAAGGAGAAAACAAAAAGCAAAAAAAAGCATTTCTGACACCCGCTATTCAGAATTATACAAACTCATATTTTCTTGTTGTTCTGAAACAAAAGTGGGTTGATTAAAAATCAATTTTTTTTTCCCCGAAAAATATTTCCTAACTTTAGACCTTGTTTGTTACACTGATAACAGTCATCTATGTACTGTAACCAGCACTGGCTAATACCAAGTTACTTAAACCGAAGACCCAAATTTTCTTCCCACAACAAAACGAATGCAATTCATTTTCCATAGTTATGCTTTATGTTATCATCATTTGCTCCAACACAAAACTTGACTATTTAAGTTTACCAATGTCTTCATATAAAATGTCTTAACTTAGAGTTACTGCACAGTAATTTCTTATGTGATCTAGCTGCCTTATACAGAGGACTTCATCTGTATTATATTGTAATATTACTTTAACAAAAAAAATAGCATGAATACCAACATAAGGAGCAACAGAAGTTCTGTTTGCATGGTACTTTTCACAGAATCAGTGTTAACGGCCTTGGAGATTTTAACCTTGGACACAAACTAGTCATTTTCACAGGATCGTATTAGAAGTGACTATTATGACAAAACAGATAATAAAAATGCATTATACTGATCAATCTTTATGAAAGTTAATATTATGCTCCATTAACTCTCTAGGTAACAGTCTCAAATAGTAATATCAACACAAACCACCTCAAAGACTTGTAACAATCTAAACACTGTAAACATGTTTACATCAGTCAAAAAGCTTGTCATGTGGGATTTTGGCAAAATAGAGTGCTTGTGTCATCCTTTATCAAGTTGTACTGTAGTTTCAGAAAACTTCCAGTACAGATGATCATTTGTAATAAAAGGTTATGTAAGCATAAAACAATTTAACATGTAACCTTGTTTGAAAAGTTTTAAAATGCAGTTCTCCAATAATTTTTAGCTGCTAATATATTGTATATCACAGAGATATTCCTGACTGCCAGTAATTACATTAGTACATAATAAAACAGTCCTCTGGTTTATAACAATTTACATTTAACTTGGTAACAAAAAATCATTTTTCCAAAATAATGTGCAACAATAAAACATGTGAGTTCCTGGAAAAACCGTAACATGTCTTTAACCATCAAGGTTCTGAAAGAATTTACAGATCTCTTGAATTTTTTTTAGTATACAGCCTTAATTTTGAGTGTTCGGCTGGGCTGTACTATTATCAGTTCATCAGGTATACTAAAGCCAAGTAACATTATCTCATTGTTCTAGGAACAAACAATTAAAAACCTCCCCAAAAGTACCTGCAAGTTCCTTCATATTCCTTTGATAATTGTTAAAGACAACTGAGAGAACATCCCTATATCAGCTCTTTTCCCTGTCAATATCTGAGAAAATTTAAACACATGCAAGTCAAAACTACCATAACGCAGACACAAAAAGGTCCTCTTTCATGAAGATCATCAATAAATGACTACCTTCAATAAATTAGTCTATTTGGAAATTCTAGAGATTTTTTGTTCAACACATTAGTCTTTTTTCTTTTCCAATAGGTCTTTCTGTTTAAGCTCTCCATCTGAAAGTTCTGCATACTTCCCGTTCTTTTCCTCCTCTTGCTCTTCCTCACTGCCATCATCTGTGAGCTCCCGATCACTGTTTTCCTTTTTAACTGCCTCATGTTCATCTACACCTCCATCTGTATCAGCTGTGCAGATTCCATAACACATTATGCTGATGACACCCAGGGGCAACCCAAAGAGAAAGCATCCCAGAAGTGGTGAACTCTTGAACACTGACTGTTGGAACACAGATTTGAAGTTTAAAAAAATCACTTCCACTGAACATACACAGTTACCACATTACCTATTACTCTGCATATTTACTAAGATCTGAACTGAGTCAGTTTTCTCAAGAAGGGCAAAGCAGTCATTTTAGCCATTCCTACTGTAAGCTCATTTAAAAAAAGTCTTAGGTTAATATTGCAATATGCCAGTGGGATGATTAATGTTAACATACTAGCTACAAATTCTAGCCATTGTTTGCAGCTTGAGAAACCATTGTGCTAATAATGTTAAAATAACATTTTAAAACAACCAGTTTAAACTCTCATTTGTGTCTCATTCTCAAAAATGAGTTTGAGTCATCATAAGGGATCTGAAGAAGCCACTTGTTATTAGAGAGCTCCCTATTAAAGAGTAGCTTGAAAGACTTTATTGCACAAGAGGAAGGACTTCTGGTTTCAGAAACTGATGCATAAATGCTGCATGCTGACAGAAGTTTGGAAGCCACATAAAGAAACTAGCAAACGTGAATTCAAATTCACAGCAAAGATTTTTTTTTCATGTATGCAAGCAGAAAAAAAAAATTATGTACTTCTGCCCAATAAAATGCTGTTAAGCATCGTTAACCTCCAAGAAGAATGATAAAATATTTGTTTTAAAACCACACCAAGTATAGTATTTAATCTCTTTACGCCCTAAATAGCTTTCCTCAGAATGTTTTACATTCTGTTACTGCTTTCAATGAAAGGAATAAAAGAGGGTTAAGAAAAACATTTTTAATTCTTTCTGCTCTATCCCTTAAAATGTACACCAGATTTTAATACAGAATGCAAGTGAAAAAATAAGTAATTCTGTATGCTGAATATTTAGCACACTAGAAAATGTTATTAGAGACTTCTGTCAAGAAGTTAACTAGGCTTAAACCTAATGCATGTATGTGTGTGAGCATATATGTGAACAGATTAAAATATTTCTAAAATCTATGAAAACATATGCATCCTGATTGATAAGGTTACCATCTGTATGGGAATTGCTAGGTCATGATCTGAATCAATGACTGAGCACTAGGTGACAAGTCATGGATAAGCCAGTGAGCTCAGGTGCAAGCAATCAGAAGGGATGGACCCAGGGTCCTTACCCTCACGGATTAGCAGCTGAGGGAGAAGCATCTCTATTCCGAAATGATGCTCTTCTTGACATGTCACCAGTCTCCAGAAACAATGAGCCTCCTTCTTCTAAATAGCTCTTGAAACGCCTGTCCTAGTACAAGGCATTATCATTGCCTTCTATTGCTCCTCACTATCTAAGTGACAAAATATAAAACTTACCACTACAGTAGACTTGGCATCATAGACTATTCTCTTGATTCGCTGCAGAACTCCGTCACCACCTTGCGCCTGAAATTTCAAATGGAACCATGTCAAAACTGCTGACACTTTTCATTTTTGATTCCAAAAGTTCATTCTTCAGACCTTGAAATCTTAAGACCCTTTAGAAGGAAATGAAAAGTAATTATTCTTGCATCTCACAATGCCCAGACACTCCAACTTTTCTAGCATGGACATACATACCAATAGTTTCAAGAAAAATTTTCCCACAACTATTTTAAGCAAATTGTTAACAGTAAACTGGCACTCTTAAAACGTCTCTTACTGTAGGAAGACCTCTTACTAGGAAAAACTAAGAACCAGTGTAACCATTATAAAATTGAAGAGAACTTCTGAACCTTCTTTTTTAAGTTGATTGATACCTATTTACGGATAAAGACAGAAGCAGTTAAAAAAATCTAAAAAGTAACAGAAAGATACACAAACATAATGAAAATAGTTTGCGGCCAGCAATATCAGACTATCTGCATTACTACCTGAATTAGCAGAGCTTCCAAAATACTAGATGAATCTGAAGCTAATTTGTGTTGAAGAAGGCCAGTCTTCACCTGCCTCAGGATGCCAGAGAAACAAATAGGATGAGAATCTACATTTTGGAGAAAATCAACTGACCAGAACGCGATCCTGACCAAATTCTCCTAAAGTGCAAATTACAGAGATGAAGGACTCAAAGGCTACTAAGACCATACAGAATAACAAGGTGAATATTCCAACACCCTCCAAATAAAGGAGGTAGGGATTGTCACATTTCTCAGAAATTTTACTGTGGTTCAGAAACTTTACATTCTATTACTAGTTTATCACTGTACTTCAAAGACTGCTGATTTCTCTGTTATATTTAAACAAAGTTAAACATGCTAACATGTTTAAACAAAGTTAAAGATGCTAATAAAAACATAATTCAGAATTTTCAAGCGCAATTAAAAATATTAAAGAATTGAGAACTGAAGAAAAAAATGCAACTAAAGAATTTACTTGGAATATCCCTTGCCTTGTGTTCAGATACTTAGCCAGTAAAGTCATTAACAGCAAGCAAATCCACCCATATTGTGTTGTTGATATATCAATCTGTCAGACTAAATAAACTAAAGTATCCTGTGTGACTGAAACAGTCTACAGCTTTACTTGTTATTGCTATTCAGCATCCTAAAACTGTTGGCATAACGTGATGCGAGATTCAACTAACGCAGTAAGTATTCAATGTAAAGTGAACTGGACATTGGTGCCTTCCAGGAGGCAGCATGATGATTTGTCAGCACTGCCTTCTTTCACTGAGAGGCCACTTTGCCCTGTGCGCACAAATGAGAGCTCTGATACAGTCTTTTCCTTATCCCCAAAACACAGCCTTTTGTTCAACTGAGGGTATAAGCAAACTTTGAGTTTGCTTTACTAACATGAAAAAAAAAAAATTGTCCAAGCCACCAACTGTGGGTGGATTAATTAGGCTTATTAAAAGGTCATTAAAAGCAGTTAGAGAAGAGCAAGCTTGTGTCTGAAACACGCAAAAGAAGCATACCACCACTCTGAATCAGAACATATCATTCATGAAGCTGATAGATTTAGTCATTGCCCAAAAGAAAGCATAGAGCCAAGTTACATTCACCAGAAAAAATTTAAAGGAAATCAGGAAGAGAATTAAAAGCTCTCAATTTATCAGTGACAGCAGTAAAAGAAATACCAAGATAACTTAATAAGCTCTATACAATAAAACTACATTTGCTTGCTATTAGAGGGCTCTGCAATCAGAAATCTGAGCAAAGAAAAACCCTGAACTCAGAATCATACATATATAGACAGTGTCCAAGATAAGAAGGCAAAAGAAGATAAAGCATATGACATGACAATCAGAGCAACCTTTATTTTCGTACTTCTTATAAAATGAACACCAACAATATATTTGAAGTCACAATGAAGACTTACTTCAGCTGTACCATCCAAGATATTGTTAATAAACTGAACCATATCTTCTGTGTTCTCAATGTGCCTATCTGGTAGAAAATACTGCTGATTGGAGGTATTCAAAACAACGATAGTAGGAATTGTCAAGTCACTGGAAACATAAAAAAGGTTAGATGTAAAAAAAAAAAAAAAAAAAAAAAAAAAAACAAACCACACCATCTAAACCATTGCAATTTAAATGACTTCTACATCATTAATCTTCTCCATGTGCACTGCAAATACTAGTTCCAGTTCCTTAAATAAAAGAAGAAGAAAGAGAATCACTGTAATGGTATAAGCTTGTTTCTCACTAATACTTTTTCTTCTTGTCTGTGTCAGTGAAGCTACTGAAACTTACTGCATGTTACATACCCATAGTGATTGCAAATAAAGTACCTTGTGATTTTCCTATTAGAGAGAGATCTCAGACAGTGGCCTTGCATTACAAATGCAGTAGTGGCATAACACAGAGCACAAACAAAACTATAACCCAAGAATTCAATCCCAGTTGATCAGCTCTAATCAATCAACCTTTGCCTATTGAGTCAAAAGGACGCAGTATATTTTTTTTTAACATACCTTTAAGATAGAACAAATAAGCTGGAGTTTTTAAACTATTACTACTCGTTCAAATGTATAATCACTACTGAGCAACAAATCAGAAAAAAATAGATTGGAAATCACCTCTAGAGATAATACAGTATAATCTACTTCTCCAAGTAGGACTAAATTCAAACAGCCCAGGTTTAGAAACTTACACTATACAAGCATATTTTTCTACAAACTAGATAACGCAAACCTCATTTTTCTATATTTTCGCTCTTTTCTAGCAGCGACTCACCCATGTCTATTTCTAATCCAAGTAAT
The DNA here is from genome assembly GCF_019232065.1 of Centrocercus urophasianus. Taxonomy (NCBI): domain Eukaryota; kingdom Metazoa; phylum Chordata; class Aves; order Galliformes; family Phasianidae; genus Centrocercus; species Centrocercus urophasianus. The sequence goes on from NW_024884253.1 coordinate 52,878,683, forward strand.
ATTGATGATATTTCAGCCTTCACTGTGGCTATTATAATCTAAGTCTGTAATCAACAGTATAACAATACTAAGCAATTACTCAAAATTCTAATTTTCCTTCACGTCAAAGAAATTACTGTGTCAGAAAATGTACAATAATCTTTTAAATTTAATTCCAAACTTAGCCTTGAGTAACTTTAATATTTACCCATGAAAACGCTAAGCTCCTACAAAACTCTAGGATTTAAGGCTCAGACCATATTCCTAGAATTCAAGTTTGAACCACGATGCACCTCAGAAAACACAAGACCTACTGGAGATAACACAATAATTTCATCTTTCTGAATGTACTCAAAAAAAAAAAACAACCCAGCTTTGTCAACAGTGAAAGCTTACAAGAGGATTTTCTAAATGCAATTTTCTCCTATACATTTTTATTCTCTATTAGGAACAAGTAAGTAATGTAAGTAAGGAGTCAATCAAATCAAGTGCTTGATCACAACTTATCAACTTCTGACAAAATGCGTCACTCTGGACATAATCAAAATAAGTTTCACTATTTGGATATGGAAAAGAAATTGATACTAAGCAGTGTAAACCACTTCCCATCCATAACAGAAAAATAAAGCACCAAAAAGTTAAAACATTTAACAGTTTGGTAATTAAATTGTTGTAGTTGTCTGAAAAGCAACCAAAAATTAAACTTGATATATAAAATTTATATGCTATCCTGGAACTCATAAAGTCACATGCTTAGTTGGGTTATTAAAAGAGCTGAGAAATAAAGATGTATAGACACCTTCAGTTGATGTTACAATGTTGTTCTATATCTCACCTTTCACAAATATGTATTATGAGGAATGTTTCAGTGAAATACTTAAATACACTGCTTTCTTCTTTTGTGCACACTTCTAAGTACCATATATTTATATTTTTTTTTACTCAACAGAAGCATTCTCTTCCATTGCTGAAGACAGAAATAAATGACACTATTAGTGGAATTACATGGTCTAGTATCAGACCTGGAGACTGGCAACCCTGACTGTGTCAGGGAAGTTGGAACTTTTGATCCATGGGGTCTCTTCTAACTCAAGCCATTCTATGATTCTACATCTAAGTCTGCAAGTGTATTTCTAACAGGGACAACTGGTAGAATTATTTTGTCCTTTGTCAAGAAAGGGTATTTATTGTTATGCACATCTGGAAGAATAAAACATTCTGTAATAGATTTCTCCACTTTCAAGAGGCTTTTTCTACCTGTTTTCACTTGCTGCCACCTAGTGGAAAATTGAAGGCCTGACAGTATTATTTTACTCAAAATATTCAGGCAATCATGTAAACAGCAAATACTTCTCTTCCATGTTTTTTGCTGATTTCCAGTTATATTGGAAATGCAGTTTTCATTTAGGAAATAAACTACAAGTCTGCAATTAGTTCAACAGCAGCTTTTCATACACAACAAATGATAAATTTAGGCATTTTGTAGATTAAGTTTAAATAATCCAACTGAACAGATCCAACAATTATTACCAGATCACTACTGCTGTAAATAACACGTGTTCTTCCCCTTCATTTTATTTATCCCAGGGAACTCATCTACCTCCCTAGCTTCTGTGCACATCAATTCCAGTGCTCAGCAGAGTGTACTGAGTAAAAAAACAGTTAGGTTTTTGTTGCATCAGTAAAATACCTCTCCTACCCTCCCAAACAGAAAAATGAAGCAAATTTATGCCAGACAAACTGAGAAAACCACACAGGAAAGGAAATAATGAAAAATGGGGGCCTCATTTTTTGGCAACCAGAAAGCACTGAAACAATAATCACACTTTTACTCCAACTGATAGACAGATGTTTTCAGATTACTTGTATTCAGGTACTAAACTGAATCCAGAGGCATTCCACAGAAATAATAACTAGTACTTCTGAAGTCCTCATGAATCTCCTAGAACTTTTAGTGGCACAGTTTTAAATTAGAGCATTTGCACATCTATCTTGTTTTCTTACTCTTGACCTTGTAGACATCTTGTGGCCTTAGATCTAGCATCCACAAGAGCTACAAGACCAGACAGATACAAGACAGACACTGTGGAAGATGGATACTGCAGACTACTGCAGGTGCTCACGGTGTGCACTTTGATCAACAAGAAAGGAACTCAGAATACTCCTCCAGTACAAAGCTGGCATATTTATTCCTGTTGTGCCCTTACTTCATTTAGAAGGCCAGACAAGAACAAGTCAACAGTAAACACCAAGCAACCGAACTCCCTAGTGACAGATCTTTGCAAAACAAGGACAAACATTAAGCATTTTGTTAGGTTACTTATATATTTCATAAAGTATCAAGTACATACCCCACAAGCAGATAGCATCTTTTACACATATCATGCTGCATGTCTACAGATACATGAATCTCTGCATTTCAGCTCTACAAATCCATGGTGAAAACATGAATTCATGGTGTCTGCTAAGTGGTATTTCAAAGCTGACTTCTCAAATGGTAATAGATACCTGTCTCTGTTCTTAGGAAGATCTCTTACACAATCACTGGCAAATACTGTACTTTATTCTTCAACTGCTTTTCAAAAAGTAAGGGCACATAAAGCAAGATCCCAATAAGCTTCAGTTTTGAAAATGCCCTTGTAGGAAAAAATATGCCTCTTCAGAAATGAAAAAAAAAACAAAAACAAACATGGCTAGAGTATGAACAAATTTCTATCAGGAAACATAAAACTTCTAATTTTGATAGTGTTGTGTAAATTTCACCAATGACAGAGAAAAAAAACACAACATACAATTCTAATAGAGTACTTTATTAAGTAAACCTAAAAGATAAACTCCATCAATCAGCACTACCAGTAAGACAAACCTCTAAAATTAAATTATAGTATCATTTGTTTAATTAAAGCTATATATTTCTGAGGACAGTGATTTTTTATTTTTATTTTTAATTCAGAAAAGGCAGGAATTCTTCAGATGACTATTTTAAGTTAAATACAATAGCAACAACTACAAGAGAAAAAAAAAGGAATGCTGAAATGCTGACACATTAGGGCGAAAGGATGCCATCCAGAGGGACCTGGACAAGCCTGAGAGGTGGGCTCATGCCAACCTCATTAAACTCAACAAGGCCAAGTGCAAACTCCAGCATCTGGGTTGGGGCAATCCTAAGCACAGATACATGTTGGGCACAGAATGGCTTAACAGCAGCCCTGAGGAGAAGGATTTTGGAGTGCTGACTGATGGAAGACACAACATGAGCCAGCAATGTGCGCTTGCAGCCCAGAAGGCCAACTGCATCCTGGGTTGCATCAGAAGTGTGATTAGCAGGATGAGTGAAGTGATTCTGACACTCCACTCTGCTTTTGTGAAACACCATCTGGAATACAGCGCCCAGTTCCGGAGCCTCCAAAACAAAGACATGGAGTTGTTGGAGCAGATCCAGAAGAGGGGCACAACATTGATCAGAGGGCTAGAGCACATGCCCTATGAGGACAGGCTGAGAGAGCTGGGGCTCTTCGGACTAGAAAAGGCTCTGAGGAGACCTTATAGCAGGCTTCCAGTACTTAAAGGGGGCCTATGGGAAAGCTGGGGAGGGATTTTTTATAAGGCCAGTAAGAGACTAAAATGGAAGAGAATAGATTTAGATTAGATATCAAGAAGTTTTTAACTGTGTAGGTTGTGAGATACTAGAACAAGTTGCCCAGTGAGGTTGTGGATGCTCCCACCCTGGAAGCATTGAAGGCCAGGCTGGATGGGGGAGCAACTTTGTGTAGTGGGGGTGTCCCTGCCTATAACAGAGGGTAGGAACTAGATGATCTTAAAGGTCTCTTCCAACACAAACAATCCTATGATTCTATGAAATACACATGTACTTACTCCATTAGTAAACTATTGATGTAATCATTTCCATCCATATGGCCAAACTGAAAATCCCTGTAAGAAATGCAATGAAAAACATTATTAAAAAAAAAACAAACAAAAAGTAGTAATGTCTCAGCATTAAAATAAGTTTGTCCTAAATATTTTTCTTGTAAATGAAGTACACAATCAACATTATAATGCAAAAAAAAAAAAAAAAAAAAAAAAAAAAAAAAAAGCAATGCTGCAGCACAATCAGCTATGCAAAATTAGTTAATGAAAGTCAACTAATGTCAGTGTATGGTTCAAAAAAACACTATACCATTTCTCAGGTAGAAAAAAGAAAAGTAACTGCTGCCTTAGAAAGGTTAATGCAGAAGTTCATTGAAGCTATTGTAGAAAAGTGCACACCTGTGAAAGTGATCCCGATAATCTCTTGCAACTTCCTGAATAATAGATTTCAGTCTGGAGACAAAAAAAAAAAAAAAAAAAAAAATCTGTCAATCCAAGATATACTTTGTCAAAATTCAAACATTTAGATTTCTCCAATAAGTAGCAAATAGCATCGCATAAGCAATAATATTTGGCTGCTCAATCAACAAAAAAACACTCATCTTCCTTGATTTTAAAGGTTGAAAGGCTATCTAGCATACAGTCTCAATATGAGAAAAAGAGTGTCAGACTGCTTTGCGTCATCTATTATCATCTGAACGTATGACACGGTGACCTTGAAGAAAATCCGAAGATGATTTGTCAAAACAGTAAACACACTACTTGGACAATATTTTCTCAGCTTACATATACAATCGCATATCTAACAGAGAAAAGTCTTGTTCTTCCAGTCTCCAGCAAATTCTGACTCACATTAAGAAAGGGTATTTTCAACTAAGTTCACACAATTAATAGCTATGCATCACTAAGCTCATTTTAATGCAGCTGAAGAACAGCCTTTTGTTTAAAACTAATAAATTTATCTCAAAATCATCTGAACTTAAGTACTCTTTTCCATATTAGAAAAGTGAGGGTATTTGAGTTCACAAGATTTTAAGGTGACACAATAGCTTAAAGAACTATGCAATCACTGTTCACGTGATCTCATTGAAAGTCTCCCTTTAAAAATATATGGACTTAAACAGGGCTATAAACAAAGTAATAATGATGTCACAATCTAGAGAACGTAATATTAAAGGTAAAACTTTTCATTTAGTCTAGAATTTCTGAATTTTTAAGGAATCTCCAGAATGCATCAAGATTTTATAAGTCAATGAATTATTTTTCCACCATACCACCACATTTTTCCATTCATCAGTACTCAACTCTGTACCTGGTATGTTCCACTGAAGAGTTTTTGTCATCAATCACTGCAATAGCCACAAGTTTTCCTAAAAAAGGAATACAGTACTTGAAGCCATTTAAAAATAAATTGCATTTTCAGATAGAATATGTGCCAATATCTGGAAATTTTTGTAACAGCACTTCAGTAAATGCCTTATTTTAAAATATAACATTACTTTCACAAACATGTGGAAATCCAGGCATTCTGTATCTTCAGAGCCTTGAAGAAACCAATGCAGCATCGAGTATAAACTTGCTTTTAAATGGGAGATAGATTATAACTTACCCTGACCTGGAAAAAAAAAAAAACAACACAGAATATCCACGGCTTCCTAAGCATATACATACTCTAAGAGCAAGTAACTGAAGTTACTTGGATACAAAGTCTTCATTTGTCTTCCAAGAAATTTCACCAAACACAGAAGTATTCAGGGACAGGTCCATTTCCATAGACTTTCATCTCCCTACCTCACCATATCTCCTCTAAAGATACTTGAATTAGCTACTATCTGAGAAACTTATACATACTTACCTGAATAAGTCCATCCATATCTGACATTTCAAAATCTGTTTATAAAATTCTGATGGTTTTTCAAGAATTTATGATTTATAAAAAACCTAAATTATTATTAAATTGAAAGCCTTGCTTAGTTTTTGTGAATACTACAAAATTAGACATACTATTTTTTATGGTGTTATTAAGGGTCTAGCACAGGCTTTGGATGAAGCCTCTAGTACATATAAAATGTCTCCTGTTTTTTGAAGTTAATCGGACATCATCAACTCAACTTTCAGATTAAGTAGGGCTTTGTTTGTTTTGTTTCATAAAAAGTATCCTTTCTTACTCTTCTTTGCTTCTTCTTAATGTTTAAGTCTAATTTTAGAGACAACTGTTCAAACATAGCAACATCTCACCTGTATCTCCAAGTTCATACAATGTAAAACCATCTACAGTAAGATAACCTTGAAATCTTTCTCGATTTATCCAGGATGACAGATCGCCATCTTCATATTCTAAAAATACAAAAAATGCTGAATGTTGAATACACATTGTGTGAAAATACCATTTTTTTCCCCCCATTTTCTGGGGGCAATGTGAGAAAACAGAATTATTAATATGTCAAGCAGTACCTCGCTCTCATTTTTGAAACGTTAGTATACATTTTGTACAGTAAAAGTCATCTATCAGAAATGAAAATTCTTGTTCACTGTATCTGGATTTCCCCAAAGCTTATGTTAATGGGTGACACCTCTTCAGCAAGTTTTCTTCTACTTTCTGATTTGAACAATGAGTGAAGGAAGAATATTTAATTGCTTTGGTTCAGGCAAAACAATACTACTGGAAGCTGCATCTCAGTGATTAACATGAAGTAAACTTTCTAAACTTCAACATCAGTACTGATAAAGACAATTCCTCCAATGATGTATTTTATTCTGTAAGTAATCAAACTTTTCCCTATGCTGCCATGAAAGAGCTGTTATTTATCACAAAATTATTGGTGCATTTCCCACTGCTCCATCTTGCCTTGAAATAAGCAGCCCCACTGGCTCTAGTTTCTCCACATTTGCTTTCAGAGTCTTCTTTTAAAGTAATGTACACTTTTACTTACCATCATACACAAAGTAAGTTCCGTCTTTGAATACAACAACAGCAGGTAGTTCAGGCAAGGTCAGATACTGAAAGAAAGATATTCTTTGGTTAATCCATTAAAAATAAACTTCCAATTTTTTAATAAACATCTTTGAAGTGTGGAAAAATACTCCACGGGGAAAATATTCAAGTACATTTAAACACATTCTGCCTACATTGTTAAAAATAAGCATTCCATCTTCTGCAATATTAACAAGTAAGAAAACATAAACCTATTCTCAACAGGTAGGCCTCATAAAATATAAACTAAACAGCATTTTTACACGTATCTAAAGTACTATCAGAAAGTTTTACTAAAATTTGACATGCACTTTAAATAGGTCATAACTTGAGAATATCATCAAGCTTGCACTATTCTGTTTTCAATTTGTGCTGTTGTCAGCATACCTGCCATACAGAAACTTTTACTGAATGGACAGTCAATAATACAGAACACTTGATGAGTATTATATTGATAATATGCCCCACTAAACCAGTGCCATTTTCTGTGTTCAAGCTGATGGAAATACAAATATTCCAGAAGACAAGCCTGCAAATGCCCCTCATGTAAGCATACAGAACAATGAACACATACATCACCATCCTGAACATGCTATTAAGATTCATTTGGTCAGCAATATACTCAAGAATACACAAAGTATAAAAATCTTGCAAAGATAAAGTTAACAGTCACAGTAAGTCTACTCAATAAAATGAAACAAAAAGCACTCTATGTACTCCTTTCTGTTAGCTATCATTAGTTAAAATTTTAGAATTTAGAATTGTAGAATAGAACCTGTGATTAATAAAAGACTATCATATTTTTAGTCCTGATGATGAAGATGATGTTGAATCGTTTCTCTAATTTATTTATGGTTTGGGGAAACATAAGAACAGTATAATGAGTACTTCTCCAAATAACATGCCTACTGTAATCACTGTGTTATCTCAGAAAGAAATGCAAAATCAGTAGGTTTCTAATGTAAGAGCTCATACACATGATCAAGAAGATTAATTCTAGATAATGCTTTATTCTTTTATTCACCACAAGCATAGTTCAGCATTTTTAAAGCTCAAATCAGCCTATGTCCACCTCATGGCTTACAACATAACTAATCTTGTTTCAAGCTTTAGGTGTAAAACCACAAAACAAAGCTGAACAGTTAATATCACATCTCATCGTGAAAAGCCTCATTACAAGTAGCAACCAGTTACTTTGTAACATTTTTGCTACTCTGGAAAGAAACAGTGTACAGTCACTACTTCAGTTACAATGATGCAACATTTGTAGCAAATTACACTGGGTAGAAAGAACGGTTCATTGCTTACATCATAGAAAGAGTTCCAACCTTTTGCATTCTTGGTCAGTAGCAGCTAAACTGTAAACTGTTCCTTGCTAGAGCGGGAACATCTAGATCAGGTCACACAGGAACGCATCCAGGAAGGTTTTGAATGTCTCTAAAAAAGGAGACCCTACAACCTCTTTGGGCAGCCACGTTCCAGTGTCCTGTCACCCTCGCTGTAAAGTTTTCTCATATTTACGTGCAACCTCCTGTGTCCAGCTTGCACCCATTGCCCCATGCTCTATCATTGGATGTAACTAAGAAGAGCCTGGCTCCATTCTCATGACATTCACGCTTTACATATTTATAAACATTAATGAGGTCACTCCTCAGTAACCTCCAAACTAAAGAGACCCAGATCCTTCTGCCTTCCCTTATAAGAGAGATGTCACTTCAACAGTTAAGCAACAATAGTTAGAAACTTTTCACCTTTTTGACTAAATGCAAATGACTTCCTTTCTATTATATAACATCTCTCTCACATTCAAGAGTACAGCAGGATTCTGCAGCCAGCAGACTAGGCTGGTTGATACATGGACAGACAATCAACTGTATCACACAAGCTGGAAAGAACTTATCTTTTCACTAAAGCTCCTGATACTATGGTATCCATGCTATAAGACAGATGAACCAATTGGCTGGTGAAAAGTTTATCAGGAGCAACAAGAGCTTTGTAATGGATAAAAATGGAAACATGCATATTCTTGAGCTGGTTATGCAGAATTCAATGTGGGCTGAACATGTCTTTAAAATTTTATCAACATGATTTAATCAGTTTATTAATATTACTGAGCAAGTCATTTTGTTAACACAAAGCATGTAGACTCAAAAACTTCACAGTGAAATTATTTGAAACCTACCAAAGACAGACGTATTGCAGGAAGCCATCTCTATGCCACCAAAACAACCAAAAGAACATTTTTACGGACATCGGAACTGAACAGCTTACCTCAGGGAGCACATCTTCTGAGGCAGAAAAAAAGTATGTATAAACAATTAGTTCTGAAGCAACTTCAATGTATTTTTCCTGCAAAAATAAAAAAAAAATTTTTTTTTGAATGGTTCAGCCTCTAGGATGCTTTAAAGTTTTGCAACATACCTTATCTTCAAAAGATTCATCAGGAAATAGGGTTAGGACACAAGATTATAAAAACCACTTCTAGTCTTTGAACTTTCTAGAAGTTATTTTACAGTATGTCTGCGGAGAGTCATAAGAAATAACTTTTTAAATAAATTTAATCTAGTTTCAAACCTTTAAAGGAGATTCCCCACCAACATATACAAAAAATACACGATGCCTCTTTCGCACATGCTCAAACATATGCTGGCTAGGAAGTGGCCTGATAAGAGGTCTGGAAAAAAAGAAAGAAGATAAAAACCTTAGTTTTTACAATCTGCCAAATCACAAGTAGAAATCCCCAAAGAAAATGCCATACAGGTAGTTTGGTTTCCCAAATTCCTCAACCCAAATTTATCCAGTTTTTCAATTTCTATCAGAAAAAGAAAATAAAAATCCTGTCTCTCAAAATAAACTATGTTCCCTAAATAATAAACTTTAGACTAGCATCTTAGAACAAAATGTTGCTACGATGTTAATATTCAAGCCACTTACCAGCTGTACAATCATTTGAGAGAAGATAGATGGTGTGGTTTTAAAAATATTCTTTAAAAATTTTAGTAAGCTATTAGATCACCGACACTCTTACACTACAGAATTATCAACAACTTCATATAATAAGTATTATATGTCTATATCACTTAATTGTATCTAAGGATGAAAGGAAGAAGTGCCATTTCTTTTCTATTCAAAGATTTGGAGGCCATAGGCCACCAGAAGAAAAGAAGAAATTATGAATATCAAAAAACGTTTTGAACAATTCTGTAGAAATAATTTCCTCATGTTGCTAACTGCCACAGCCTGCTGATGCACAAGCATATATTTTACAGATTAAGGAAACTTGGAGTATGAAGCAGATTCTGTCTTCGTAGCAATGTCCATATATTAATCCACATTTACGTCAATATTTTTGTCTATAGCTCCTATGAATTTTGTTTGTCCACAGTTTCCACAGTTTTGAAAAGCCCTACATCTTGCATGATAAAGAATTATAAGTGCGACTAGTCAGTTCCTATTTGTCTTCTCCATGTCACTCACCACCAAGCTCACAGGCAACCAAATGCACATTGTGTCTAACTTTTAAAGCCAAGGTAATTTTATTATCATTTTTTTGATCAGTTGCATTTTTGGCCCAATGCAAAATATTTTGGAAATATTAAGTCAGAAGCAGTCTCAAAAAATTGTGTACTTACCCTGCTACTCTATTAGCAAATTCAATTATATCATCTTTGGTCCTAGGTCCTCTATAATTGTATGCCAAGTCACCTTTTAAGCTGGATGAATGGGAAAGGAAGAAAAAACAACAAGGAGGAAAGAATTAGCTGACATTAAGAAGCCACAGATTCTGAAGAACAAAATTAAAATCAAATAAGTTTTATCCACATATGCAGAATTACTCAAACGTTTACTAGTCACTTGTTAGCAAATGATAATCAAAATTATTTTTAAAATATTCATCAACAAGCAATTAGCAAAAATAGAAAAAAATCAGAAAAATAGAAAAAAACGCAAAACAGTGTAGTTATGGAGTAAAAACCTATTTATACAATATCTAATAATTACATCTAAAAACAATTATTTTGTTATGTTTTTTTCTAGTGTGTAGCAATCATAAATACAGAAGTTGCTAGGAATATTTGCTAATAAATTCAAAACAGCTAAAACAAATCCAAAATGTCTTTTTTCTTCTTTTTAGTAATTGGGAAGTACCAGATGATTTGCAAAACTTTCTAAATGTATGCACCAAAGATTCCACAAAGTGCTTGTCAACTTCTCGTACCTTCCCAGCACACGTGTATTTAATTAAAATTTACTACATTGTAACAGCCTTCCTTTGAATCCAAGTAAGTTTAGGAAGCCCGTGTGAAGAAAGTAATCTTAAAACAACTTTCTATGCCTCTATATGCCAATAAATTTATTATCCCTAACAATTAATATGCTCAATATTTGAGTCATTTTTGAGAAACGTAAATTAAAAATTTTATATCTATAGTGAATCTTACCCTTGAACAAGCATATGCTGTGAACAACTCCTATATAATCAGTGAAAAGTGATCAACATTACTATTTAATATGACCTTGGACTATGCACTATATACCTTAAGAGTGAGTATGTATGATACCATTACAGCTTGGATTTTTTTTTTTTTCTTTCCTTAAATGTTAACCTCCATTAATTTTTCAGTTAGCGATGCAAGAACAAAAGCTACATGTGCATCCTTTGTCAAACAACTGCTCTCACACTTTAACCTATACAGTAACCCAATAACCACCAGTGTCACTTACATAAGACTTTCAGGAAAATCACTGGAGAGAAAAGAAGGGCAATTGAAAATAAGAAAGCAAAATTAATAGCTTAGAGAAGTCAATGGAAAGACTTAGGTATGCAGTTACCGCCTGGATCATTCTCAAGACTTCAGATCAGTTGGTACACGAAATTCCTTTCTGTATTTCATATAAATGCATACGCACACTTTTAAAGTTGCATATATAAGACAGCAGTGAAATGAATTCCAAAATTACTACGCTATTTTTTTTTTTAAACAATTAAGATAACGTTTTCTGTTTGCTTTGTTGTTTTTTAAAATGGAAAACTACCTTTTGCACTTATCAAATGAATGTTGGGAAAGGTCAAGTTCAAAATAATTCAGTGAGAAACATCAACTTACAGCTTAATTGTTGGATAGCCTCGCACTCCGAATTCAGATGCAATACCTGAAATATATGCATTAATGCCAAACTGAACCAAGTCTTGTTCACTTGCCCACCTTAAGGTTTAAGTAGTTTCCTATTCAAGGCACATAAATAAATGCAGAGGCTCCTGATTTAGATGCTAGAAGTAAACTGGCATCTCTAAACATAAATGTTCAGTCAATTTTCTCTACAAGGTATTATGCATTTAACGTGAATCATACATAGAACCAGCTGGAAATATTTGAGGTAAGAATTAAGCATCACGGATGTAGGGTCTGTAAACATCCATCCATCCATCCATCCCACCCTGCCTCACATTTGCTCAAAAGGTTGTATCTTGATATTGGAACATCCTTTACTGTTGTGAATGTAGCAACTGCCACCTTAACAATATCTTCAAGATAATTCAGTGTTTCCCAGAAGTTAAAATAAATATTCCTTAAAGAAGAAAAATCTAGAATAAGCCTAAACTTTTGATAATGCCTCTGCAGTCCCTTGACAGGGTGAGGAAGAAAAGAAGAGCTAAAAATGCACCAAAACATTTTAATACATGAACATTCTTAAGCTACCAACCACATGACACAGTAACACATGTAGGAGGACTGAGCACAGGGCTCTGAATAACAGTTTAGAATGTGTCACTCTAAAATTGTTTGTTGAGGTCAATACGAGTTGTACAGACCTGTCAATAAAAGTAGCAGTTCACATACTAGCATCTCACTCAGAGCAGACTGATCTAAGAAACACGTGGTCTATGCTCACTTGATTTTGATCTCTTCCTCTTATATTTCTTTTATTAAAAACTAGAATCTGTTCAGATGCGTGCTAATATGTTCAATCACTAAGACTTTCACTAGACAGCTTATTTTTCCTCGCAGAACTCTGTAGTACATTCAAGAAAACTGCAGAATAGGCAGGTTGTTTTTCTGTTTTGTTTTGAAAAACATCTCATCCATGGAGATTACTGAAATCCTCTCAAGCGATTTATTTACAGGACCAGTGTCACTTGTTGATACAAAGAACACTACACAGGCAAATAGCACCAATTATGCTAGCACTAAGTGCAATTTATTTCTGCTTTCATCGCATTCAGTGGACTTTAAGGCAAACTTGCACAAAAATTCAACTGATACACCAGGTAACAGTTCTGTTAGTATAAGCACTGCATTTATTAGATGTTCTATATAGTTTCCACCAAAACATTCTGATGGCAAGCCATCAAAAATTCAGACTTCTCGTGTTGCTTAATGTTCCTATTAGAAACACAAAACTAGTTACAATCTCCACACTCTTTTCTGCAACATATATGTACTCCACTGCTATACTGAGTATGAAGAAACTCAACCTTCACCAAAGAAACTCTGTTTAAAATGCTGTGCAAATATAACAGTCCTGAATACTTGGTTTTAATTGCACACAGGCATCACATCGACCCTACTGCTCCCTATGCCTTCCCTTACAGATTTAAGTGAAATGACAAGAGACAAGCACACTAAAACTAAGAAAATAGTATTAAACAGGTAAAAAGTCTCTCATGTCTGCCAAAACCACTTCTCTGAACACCTCAAATTTTGTATGTTTCTATTCCTGAAAACACTCTAGGGTCTGTACATATGAAAAGTATCTTCAAAAATAAAAGCATTAATATAGCTCAAACTGGTTCTTCAAGAATACATTTAGAGAAACATGGGGAGAAATTGGCTCAGCATTAACATAATGACTTCAGCGATTTCAGTTGGTTTTTGGTTTAACGTTTCGAGGAGTAATTACCTAAAAAGAATAACAACAAGAACACAAACATTTGTCCAACAGTAATACAGGGAACATAAAATGTGGTTAAATTGGATGTTGTCAAGAGAAGCACTACTCCAAAACACTTGTATAAAGGTATTCTAAGTATATCAAAAGGGATATATGTTAAAAGCTTTCACCTTCCATTTGCTAAGAAATCTCCACACAACCAGCAGTAAGTACAATAAAAAAAGTACATACAGCATGTTGTCACTTTCAGAAACAAAAATCAGGAGATGGTTTCCCAGCAACTGTTTTTACACGAATTTCTTATAGAACAATAGAATGACTAATGAAAACAAAGTAAGAACAGCTTCTGTTTTGAAGCCGTTAGGAAATTATCTCCGTTCAAACCTTACTTACTAGAGAAGGAAGTTGCATCCATCTTCCCAACTCTTACTGGAGAGCCCATGTTTTTCATTTCTATACCCACTTCATTCCACACAGGCTCTAATTTCTTGCAGTGGCCACACCATGGTGCATAAAACTGAGAAGATACAAATACATTGAATTCAAGTCAGATACATAGATACATTAGTAAGGTTTATTTCGCAACTTTGTTCTTCTTCAGGTTGCATGAAAATAAACCTGACAGTTACTTACAAAGGTGGAGTGATAAACTGAGCTTTTAAGATTTGGTACTAATTTAATACGAAAGCAGGAGTTATAGAAGAATGTACTCAGTTGTAGCACAATTATACCTTTTTTTTCCCCCCAACAGACTGTGTAGCAACACATTAAAAACCTCTCAAAGTACTTTCATTTGGTTGTGTTTTTTTTTTTGTTTTTGTTTTTTTTTTGTTGTTTTTGAAAGTGAAAACTTTTAATCTATCTATACACATTTAATTTGCAAAAATATATATATTATTCTTTGAAAAGGAGATTGTATATATATGTACATATATACACACATGCACACATACTTCTAAAGCTATTCTCTGCATCTCAGTTTTTCAAGAAATGACTTTTATGCAAACACGGTCTAAAATCAATTCCATTTTTGTCAAGGTCAGAAACGTGAAACTATTTTATCTTCCTGCCTATCTTGCTATAATGCCTCACTAAAATTAACAGAGAAGATTCCAACGTTTTAGAAACATGATCATGTTGCAAGCTGACAGTAATGCGCAGGAAGACAAAAACCAACTTGAAATGGTTTTCCCTACTGAAAAGTATCATATTCCTTTCCAAATACATTGGAAAGAATGGACCATTTCATGTATTCGATGCTAAATGTATAGCAAAAATTAGTTGATAGAATTGTAAAAAAATCCTGCATGCAAGTTATAACCTCTTCATTGCAAGTGTTAGATAATCTGCTTTCCAATTCAAGGGCTGTAAAATGTAGGTTGAACACTGTCTGTATTCAGTACTCAGTCTAAATTGTGGTTCATCCTGAACAATGGAGGACAACTGCGTATCCACCCTATCAAATGAACTAGTCATGTAACTTCTCTGCACCACATACAAATGTTTTTCCAAACGATGAAGCAGCCCCACTACACACCCTAACAGTGTACATTTTGTGTTTTGAGTTCCACTAGCTCGGTGTGAAATAATGGACAACTCTTCCAATTTTTCCTTCTATACTCACATCTACAAGCCAAATATCATCTTTACGGTTTTCTTTAAACCTAGGAGGGAAAAAAAAAATAAAATTAATAGATCTGTAAGAGTCTACAATTAGATTTAAAAACTACAGATACTAGATTGCTGTTTAGCTTCTTTTTTGGAGGAAAGAAGGGAAGGTGGAGGAGCAAAGTTATTTTTCATTAAATAATCCCAGCTCACAATACTACATGCACAATGTTTATCAATTATACTTCTATAACCATTTGCCAAAGCCAAAACAACCAACAATAAACAGCAAAACCACACAGAACATAGAAAGCATACCAATATTCCACAAATCTATTTGATTGTGATATGTAATCCAAGGGACCAAAGTATTCTGGTATTATACTAAACACTGCATATTGGTAACTGCTCAGAATACATTGTAGCCATCTTCCTACAGCACTGGTTTACACTGTTAATCCTAGCTTTACTGAACGTACACTGACTAAATTAACCTTATGTTAACATGCAAGGCAATTTTTGTTCAACTTCCTTCAAAGTTTTACTTCTCTCCTTCATCTGCTCCACTACAGGGGGATCTGTTCAGCTTTTTACACAAGTTACACAAAACAAAAACTTATTGGAAGACAGCTAATTTGAAAATAAAATATTAGAAGTCGTGGTACTACTAAATACTTTTAAAGTTAGAGCAATGACATCCCTATGAACTGATTACCTTTAACTGTAAACTTGTCATGAAAAGCATAAAAATACAGAAATAAGATAGAATAGAACACACTGTTTAGAAATATATTGGTGTCTCTTGAAAAGTTGTTTATATA
This sequence comes from Centrocercus urophasianus, assembly GCF_019232065.1. Taxonomy (NCBI): domain Eukaryota; kingdom Metazoa; phylum Chordata; class Aves; order Galliformes; family Phasianidae; genus Centrocercus; species Centrocercus urophasianus. Next base: position 52,894,829 of record NW_024884253.1, read on the forward strand.
TTTTAACACACAGTTGTCACTACAACAAAATCATGGAAATCATCTTATTACTTAACTGTTCTTATGCTGAAAATTAAATAAACCACAACCTTCACTCAAGGCTGCTTCTTTTAATAAAGATTCGAGCTTTCATAAAAGTGACTACATTTGGGAGAAATTAGAGCTGAATGTTTTAAACTGCAGAATTTCAGTGGTTAATTAAACCCTCAGAAAAGATATGGTTAGTGACTAACATAACTAGTAACTTCAGGAGAACAGTTTTTAAGTCACAATTGCTTGAATATACCACCTCACAAAAAACATGCAGAGCAAAAGAACTACGGGGAGCCTAGCATCTCATGAGAACTCTAATGAAGCTCTAGCTAAATTCCCACTGCAAATAATTAGTCATGACACAAGAAGTAGAAAGCAGCTACTGAATCATCAGATACTGGGCTGCATTTGTATGAGGGCTGCACCAAAAGTAATGCCTCCTATTTTATTACATTGGTCTACAACATCAGAGGCAAGCGTTGCTGATACAACAGTAAAGAAGGCTGAACCTTCTCATCAGTGTTCCGTACAATTTGTTGCTGTGTAACAGACGGCAGCAGAGAGGCAGCCTGACAAAACGGTGTCTGATGTGGAAGCGCCTATGAAACAAAGATGTGGAACTGAATTCCTCCATGTGGAAAAAATGGCACTCTTTGATATTCATTAACGTTTGCTGAACGTTAATGGAGACCAAACGGTGGATTTGAGCATGGTGAGGTGCTGAGTGGTGCATTTCAGCAGTGGTGACAACACAGTTAAAGACAAGCTACATTTTGGACAGCCATGCACAGTGTACAATAAATAGATGTACAGAGGCTAGGCTAAGTAGGATTATCATGATGAACAGATAATAAATGGAAAATGCTCACCAGCGTCGCAGGCTCACAATAAACTCCACGAGAAGGGATCTCCAGAAAGAGATCCTTCCTCAGTGGCAGTCAGCACTTAAATGAGATCTAGGAGAGGTGGAGCCAGGCTCCACCCCTTCCGGTAGCACAGGGGAATTGCCTTCACCTGCGCTCCCACAGCTGACTCATTGTTTTGCCTCAGGTGGTCAATCAGAGGTTCAGGATATGATCAACAGTTCCCACACAGCTACCCTGAAATGAAGAACATCTCTATCAATTCACCCATACAAATCAACTAACGGTTGTGACTATGTTGAAAAACAGTGTTTTGTAACTGAGAATTTGCTCCATCAAACAGTGTTAGCTGTTTGCTTTTTGTATCTGTTGTAGTTTCTGTGGAAATAGATAGTAGGAATTATTTTTGGAGCAACACATATATTTAGAATATCAGCTTTGTTTTGTAAAACAAAAATTTATAATGAGATTTTCTACACCCTGTCACATATGACTCCATTCCAAGGAATGGTACTTTAACAGGAGATTACTCAGAACATTAAAACACTTAGGAAGGTGAGCTGAAATCTTACGTGATGGCATACAGCAAGAAAAAGAATGACAGAAAGGAAATATCTGAAGACTCTGTATTCCAACAGAATTTTATAATTTTGACAGCACATTCAATAGGCCTAATATATTGTAAGAGAAACTTTATTACTGTTAAAACTGTGGCATAAATTGTACAACTCATTTAAAGGCATCTATTTAGTTAAAATATCAAGTCTAACCTTAACATTACCTAAACAAGTTTGAGTTCAGACAATTTTGTTTTGTTAATGATTAAACTATTAGACTTTATTAAAGAAGCTAACCACACAGCTGAAGAAAAACAGAGGTATCTGTACAAACAGGTATTTCAGCATTTTCTTGAAGGTGCTGTTTCTAGTTCCTGTAAGCACATTTCCAAAAGTAAAATGCCAGCACTTTTTGTTAACTGCCCTGCCCTCTTATGTCAGTAGACACAGGCACAGTCACACTGGTGGAAAGATGATATAGGAATCCCATCTCCTTGACTAAAATGATTTGTCTCAAAAACATATAACCTCTCAACACTTTACACTCTGCTATCAAGTACTACCTCAACTACCACTTAACAGACATACCCATTGAATTATTGGCTGTAAAAAGAAAACAGCATGAAATCAAACTAAAGATGAAGGACTCAATTCCAAAGGACTTAAATCGGAAGCTTTAAGCTTTTTAAGCTTCCACTTAAAGTGGAAGCTGCTGCTTTTACTCCTCCTTCTCCCTTCTCAATCTCCTTATACCATTTCCGATCCTGGGCTGAGCTCCTACAGCATCCTTACAGATAGAAAAAATACTTAATTTTGAGTAAGGTTACAGACCTGTTTCATTATCACATTGGAACAACTCTACAAATGCTGTAAGATGAGCAACAGATCTGAGGTAGGCACTAATTAAGGACAGAAGAAACTGACAGGAACCATCGCTCTTAGTTTGCATGCATTCAATGGCCCAGTCAGGTGATGCTGAGTAATTCATATCTCTGTTAGTTATTCCCTGCTACTTGCTTTCTTCTGTCCTAAAAGCCTGGGAAAGGGACTTGCACCTTGTGCTAACAGCATTGTTTGCAACTGCAAAAATAAAATAAAAAAAAAATTAAAATCAGCAATAAACAAAACAAGTTTTCATTATAAGCAAGAACTCCATTTATGTATCTGTAAAGCGGGAAACTAGAAGCTTTCATCAGTCACTGCTCCCAACCTTTTTTCTTATTACTTTTCTCACTGTTTGCCAAGCAGCTAAAAAGAAAAGATTGTCCTGAACAAGTCACAACTTAATTCCCACGTCCAACTGCAAATACAGAAACTTGTAGTTACATAGCTGAAAAAGCAAAGCATTCTAAAACTGGATTTTCAGTTATCAGCTATTCCACAAAAGTTACATAACTACAGAACTATTCCTCACTCCAAACAACAATTAGGTTTAAACTTATACCTGCAGAAACATGATATGGGAACGTGATGTGGATGCATAGAAGCACAATATTTTATTCCTGCAAACTCTTTATTTTCAGCCTCGGAAAATATGAGGCAAACCAGCTTTGAAAATCAACTCCAAGCAGTTACCGTGCTTCAGCTGTTCTTTAACAACACTTTAAACACAATGCAAAGATGCTGAGGTATCTCTCTGATACCCTTTCAATACATTCCTATTTCCTACCCCATTACTTCACTACACTCATTTGATCCCATGATTAACTGCTCCAGATGAATTAGCAGTATGTTAAAAAAAAATAGTAGCTTTCTGATTGCTCAACTACATGAAGGAAACCATCATGCACTGAACCCTAATAAACGCACAATCTGTGACAAACTGATCATGAAACAGCTATCTAATACATTCTCTTCCTCCTAGTCTTCTCAAGAAAAATTTTCTATACTTTCTATTTCAATTCTAATAATTGTGCTGCCTTATAGCAGTTCAGATCAACTTGTGGATCTAACAAAAAAAAGTTACATCTACTTGTAGAAAGTCAGTTTTTAGAGACAACTACAAACAGAATCATTAAGGTTGAAAAAGATCTCCGAGATTGACTAGTCCAACTATCAGCCCACTGATACCATGCCTACTAACCATGTCCCTCAGTGCCACATCCACATGTTTCTTGAACGCCTCCAGGGACAGTGACTCCACTGCCTCTGAGTACACTGCCACAGAACTACCACAGTAAGGCAAGTAAAGGTAGTACGTAGCTAAGATTAGGGAAGGACTATGCATTTCAACACCACCACGGAACTAAGGCTAAACTTGCTGTAAAAGCATATCTTTGCCCAGGAACATAAGCAGCACTCCACAAACCAGTCATGAACCAGTCCAGCAAGCCTGCCTTATTCCTCTTCCTTTTCTGGCCATGCATCAATGCACTTTCTCTCCCAACTTCTTGTTGCAGTTATGCAGCAGAGGAAAATGAAGAATTTAGTTGAACACAACCAGCTTTAACTCAGGGTGGCTATCAGCCCACCAATGTCTTTATTCCACCAAAAAAGAGAAAGAAGAATAAAATCAGAGAACGCTTTTGAAAACAGCGCTTGTGAAAACAGCTCAAAACAAAACCACAGAAATAAAACACTCTCCAGCTTAGTTGATAGCGCCTGATAAATACAAGCCCCAGAATTTCTACCGTTCCTTCTCAGAGGAGATTACTTTTCCTGAGTAACGTTCTGGACAGCCTTACACTGCACAGAGCTGCTGGCCTGGGAACAACCACCACCACCACCCCTCCCGCCACCCCCCTTCCCTTGTTCTGGCACTAAAAACAGCGTGACTTTTAATTAACATTGCAAGTCACACACAGTACTTACGATTCATCCAGATCTTCCACAAAAGCCGCCTCTGACGCCAACGCCAGCGCAACCACTGCTGGGTGAGAAGAACCGTCAGTGACCCCCGTCCGGACTGGGGGTGCTCGCTCGGAGTCCTTCGCCCGACCCGGGCTCCCCTCCCAGCCCTTACTTCCCCTCACCCATACCGCGGCTCCCCGTGCCCGCACCACCCCTCGCCGCCTCCTCATGCCGCGGCACTGCCTGCCGCTCCCCAGCCCTTCTCCCGGCCCCAGGGGCAGCCGCTCTTCTCCTGTCCCCGCACCGGGCGCATCCCGCACGGCTGTTACCTGCCGCCCACAGACACCGCCGCCACTCGCCCAGCGCTGCCATGTTGACAGGAGACCGGGCACGGCCGGAAGGGGAAACGGCACGGCGCCGTGCCGATCTTCCCTCACTGCGCATGGGCGGGCAGCACGGCGCAGTCTGCCGTGGGGGTAACGGGCGGCCCGGGGTGGCTGATTCTGCATCTCTGTGTCTTTCAGGGCTCTGGAGAGCTGCCCTTGGGAGGCGGAAGAAGAAGAGGGAATCATGAAATCCTGGCGTGAGGCTGGGTGCAACTTGGTGTGAGCCCGCTGCCTCGGTAGAACGCGTTCCTACTTTTCCCGAGGAAGCCGCCGCGTTCCAGTAGCTCCTATGGGAACACAAAGGGCTAGGGCTCCTCCCGGTCTTGTAGACGTCTCCAGGTTTCTGCCTTCAGTCGCAGGTGGAAAGCTTTTGCCTGTTTGTGAGGACGTTCACTGCCTAGCTGGACAGGACTCAGCAGAGCCTTCTGAACAAACCGGGCACCATGATGTCCCAGCAGCCTCCAGATGCTCTGATTGAGCATCTTCCTTGAAATGTGAATTTCAACATATCTGTATCATCCAGAGGTCTTTGATGGGTAGAATTCCATACTTACTGTTACGTCAGCAACCCTCCATCACGTTTATGAAAAACACAGGCTCATTCTAATATCAATTTTATCATTCTCCTCTTTTCCCATCCTCTGCTGGCTTGCTGTCAGTGCAGATTTGCAGATCCTGGAAAAGCAACTAATCCAGCTAAAAAACCTTTTTGGAAAGAAAAAAAAAAAAAAAAAAAAAAAGTATTTGAAAGCAAGTTTTTCATCTGGAAATGTTTTGCCTTATTTAGAAACATATTGGGGAATCTTATTACTACATCCAAACACCTGTAGGTTTATAGAGGACAACCAGCCTCTTCTTAGTGGTTCCCAGTGCCAGCACAAGAGCCGTTGGTATAAACTGGAGCACAGGATGTTCCCTCTGAACAGCAGGCAGCACTTCTGCACTGTGCAGGTGATGGAGCACTTAGCACAGGCTGCCCAGAGGCTGTGGGGTTTCCTCCTTGGAGGTCTCCAGAAGCCACCTGGCTGTGGGCCTGGGCACCCTGCTCTCGGTGGCCCTGCTGCAACAGGGCTGGGACTGGAAGACCCAGAGAGCCCTGCCTGCCTCAGTCATGCTGGGATTCTGATATCTGTTCTTTTTCAGTTTTTCCTTTCTCCTCCATATTGGAGTTACTTCCCTAATCTGTACAAGCCAATGTTTGACATTTTGAGGAGAAGGATAGACTGTTTCCAGTGAGAATTCAGTTCTTCTGACTTCAGTCTTCAAATCACTTTGTCTAATCTACAAGCAAGGGATAAACATTCCAGTTGCCTCACTTCTGGGCTTCTGCATGTGTCAGCAAGATACGTACAGAAATACATGTACTCTGTCGCTAGCCTAAAAACGAACTGGGTATTCAGCGTCTCTATTTGATCTAATAGTTTCTGTGCTTAGCATATTGGACTTATCAAATGATCTGCAGAATTGTCCAGCCCTTTGGTTAGGCCAGTTTCTGGGTCATTGGTTTACTGGCAGAGAAACAGGTCAAGACCTGAGAACATATGTCACAGCTCACATTAAAATTCAAGTTATCTTACTCTGGCCTGTAATAGATTTATCTTTTTCCTACTCGATTTGTCTGAAAAATTACGCAGCATTATGCACCTTAATAAGACTGTTCCATATTTTATTTTTGTGAAGATAGTGGAACAACTAATCAGTTGCTAACATCCGTAATGAATAATCTGAGAATTATTCACGTAATGCATAGAATCTCTGTTCCACAGCATTTCACTTTTTGTATACTGGCATTAGCTAAGCACTGACTGAGTATGCCTGACCAGATGAGAACTGACATCTGTCTTGATCCTAATCTAGCTGGTGTCTAGACTGAGGCAATGAAAACATTTTACCTCACCAATCCTTTAGGAAAAAAAAAAAAAAAAAATCCATACAGAAGAAAGTGGGACTAGTCAGATAACTTTAAGTTGGTATAATCCTATTCTTTTATTCAGACAGTTTACAGTTTCACTGAGAAAAACACTTTGTATAGTTTGGTATAGCGTTGATGAAAACTGTTTGCACATCCTTAAATCCTATTTGTCATCTTTGAAGTTTATTCTCTCTGCAAGTAACAGAATGTCATTTCTCTGACTTTTGCATCTGAGAGCTAAATTTTGTCTTAGGCAATCAGCTATGCTGTTCTAGACCTAAATTATTTTAAGATTTAAGGAGTCACTATATTTTCTTCTTTGTAACTAAATTTATTATACCCATAGACACAACGCTGCACTATATCTACTTGTGCAATCTATAGTGCAGGTTTGTTCACTAAAATGTGTTATGCATATTAAAGGTCTTGCACTGAAGGCAAGTGACAAAGCAACATGGGAAAAGCAGGCAAAACGCAAAAGAAATAGGATAATGATAGGTGTTTTCTAGAGAAAATTCAAGGTTTTCTTCTGTTTATTATATCTACTGTGAACATGTCATTAAAAAAAAATAAATAAAAAATGAAGATAGGATTAATAAAGTACTGTTTGTATTTTACCTAACACACTGGAACTCAGTGTAAGAAAGAAAACTAGACAAGAAAAGGAATGACTTGCAAAATAAACTGAGCAGGAGGGATGAAAAAAAAAAAAAGAATGAAAAGAAGCAGCAGCAGCAAAAAGCACAGAGAATACTGTTGGGAGGTCAGCAATCCATGAAGCACTGGAAATTAAAAAGACATATTCACATACAAGCTGTCAAAGGCTCCAGCTTTGTGGGAAGATTTAATAGTCCTCCTGGATACTTCTTTTTTGAATCTGATCGGTAGGTTCAACAGAAGCAAGATAAATTTTTCTGCTTGGCCTAATAAAGGTTGCTTTATCAGGGCTTTTCAGCTGCTGTACTATGTTTAGACTGGGCAGGTTGTCCACTCTTGCTCTGGGTAACTTTGTTTGTTTCTTCCATTAGAGAAATAAGTTTCACTGATACATAGTACCTTGCCATAATTACTGTATCTACAATAGTGGGTTTGTACCGCTTCAACTCTGGCCTTAGTCTGTTTCAAAAAAGTAACCAAATCACTAATATGGTTGTCATTAATCTGAATTCATTTCAAAACAATGATTATTTTGTGGTGAAATAATTTATTGTATAATGTGAAGAACAGACTACTGCACATGTTCCTTTTCTTGAATGCTTGTCATGAATACATTTGTAAACTGCAACATGAAGTAGAATCTGAATTAAAATCTTGATTTTGATGGCATTAATAAACATGGTTGACACTGTCAACAAGATTTGTTTAACCTGTATTAATATTTCACTTTTCCACATGGCTTTAGTTTTCATAGCTATTTAAACTGTTCAATAGTTTTTTGTTTAACTCTTTGTTTCTGGTAGGTTTAGGGAGAATGTCTTTAACATCACATTTTTACATTCTTTTTCTTGTAGAGACCTCTCGTGGTCTTTGAGTATATTTACAAAAATAACTTTTTTTTTTCCTGCATTTACCATTTATAGTGAAAACTTAAAAATAAAATACAAAAAAGTTTAAAGACACTTTGAAGTGATTTATGCATCATTAATGGTTGTTATACTTCAGCTGAGTGGTTTTCACACCTGAATTTCAGTTTTGCTTAATGCACTGTTTTTTCTGCTTGTTGCAATAGGGATTTGATATTGTTTGAAGCTGCAAAAGAATAATTCATCAAATATATATATATATAGTTTGCATTTCTAGAGCTACACTGAGCTGTCTTAAACAAGATTTGTGTTTAATTTTCACTCCCTGCTGTCTGCCTATCACCCTGGCTATACAAATAAAACAAGTTTGTGGCATTTTTGGAGATGCACAATAAAGGAAAAAAAAAGTTACTCAATACAGCTTTCTCCCCAGCTTAGTCACATCATTTTCTATATTGACGGGGAAAGAACAAGAAAATCAAATATCTTTGAATTGCTTTTGGTTAACATAGTCAGTGGTATAATTTACGTCAAAACATAATAGGAATGGTGCAGTCAGATAAATTTAGGAGCATTCTGGGTGTTTTACAAGATGCTGCCTAGCAAATAAAAGCCTTGTAGTCTGGGTTTGTAGATTAGCAAATAGCTGAAATGAAAAAAATTTATTTGTGAATCAATAAGGACCTGGTTCAGACTAATTAAAGATTACTTATATATCTTAATGATTTTTACATATTATCTGAAAAACTGAGGTTTTTTTGTTTTTGTTTTTCCTCTCCAGTAATAGAGAAAAACAGTTACAGCCAAAGAAATAATGCTTTTGGAATTGACAATGATTCATTTGGCAAGTTCTTTACCTAAATACAGTTGTGCAGACTCCATGTTCTGAGAGTGAGCTTACATTATTGTTACTCACTAGAGGAATAATTCCCAATGGCTCAGAGTAAATGTCATGCACATATTCCATACTCTCTGAATCTACTCTAGATAATCTAGTTAAACTGGAATAGACTTACCTATTAGGTTGTATCAGTTAAAAAGTTTCAGTATTTCTTAGCACCATTATTAAAATGTTACATTTTCTGCTTCAAACTTTATAATTGTCAGTAGAGGACATTAGTAGTTATTAAAGCAATGGTTCCTTATCAATTAACAATGTTACACAGCTTTATTCTATCATCCTGATGGCTACTTATTTTGATAGTCTCATGAAGGTGATGATAATAATCAAAGTCAATCTGACAAACAAAAATACCCAGGAACAATCAAGTATCTCTCTGTTTAATTCTAGTACACAAACATAACCACAATGCAGGGCATGAAACAGAGTGTTCCATTTTCCACTTAACTGTTGAACGTTCATGCTCTGATATCTGTAGGGTTTTGGAGAAGATTCAGTTGTTAAAGAATGTTGTAAATAACCATCACCTCCGCCAGCTTTGGGCACAGAAGTTCTTCCTTCCTCTCTGCTGGAACCTCACTCCATGTGTCCAAACTGCCACGGATTTCTGTTCTGAGCTGATAGATGGGGCTGCTGCTCACCCATTTGCATGTTCAGCTAGCAGCAAAACTGAATGTGTCCCAGAGACACACACAGATGAGGAAAAATTCTGACACTGCTGTTATACACACAAGGTAATTAGTAAGATCACACAAAGATATTTAAGAAAGAATCTAATCAGAAGATGGAACAGACTGCAGAAATCAGGTGCAGGGCTTGGTCAGATGCGGGTACTGTTTGGCCACATTTTATAAATGAGTGGTCCCATTCTACCAATGCTTTGTTCCTCCCCATTCCACTCCTCAAAAACATTCCTTTGAAAGTTTTGCATAGCCTTACAGGCTTCCCAAATATCCCAAATCCTTATGCTCCTCTTGTTTCCCACTTGTCACCAGTTAAAAGGTACAGGTTAGCTCTCTCCAAAACTGTACCTATAGTTTCTTGATGATCCATTGTATGAGAACTGTTGAGTCATGGCCTGAACCACTGATTTGATCACCTGAGGAAAGGACCTGGGAGCACAGGTGAAGTTAATTCAGCTGTGTGACCAGAACAGGTGGAGACTGGCTGCACCTTTCTTAGACCTCATTTAAGGACTGACTGTCACTGCAGAAGGATCTGTTGTTGGAGATCTCTCCCTTGTGGAGTTTTTCCCTGTGAGGCTAGATTGCCTGAGGTAAGTGAGTATTCTTTCCATGTTTGTCACTTTTGCTGTTTCACTTTTGTATCACCTTTCCACTGCTCTAATTTTTCTAGCTGTAATGTGTATTAATTAGCAACTGGAGTCCTCTGGTCCTTATCATTGTTCCTTATTTGTGACTGGGTTTGTGCCTCAGTTTATTATTTCTCCCTTTATTCGTTATCCCCTCTTGCATTGAAAAAGTCCTTAATCAGCTGAACAAAATGAAGTAGGCACTCTCCCCTCTGCATATGATTACACCAGTCTTTCTCATCAAGTTTGTTACTGCACAGCCCAGTGGTATCATCCTGCACTCCTTTTACTCCGACAAATATCCTCCACAAATATCCAGGAAAAAAGCAAACAGGCGAGGAGTCCACCTTTCCCTGCCCAAGTCTCTGCAAGAGGCCCCATGTATCCTTGCAGCCACAACCCTGCTGAGTTGCAGTTCCTTTGGGAGCTTGCTGCAGGCCAAAGCTTCTGTTGTGCTGGGGTAGTTTCTCCAATAGACACTGGGGACTATGTCACCATCACTGCTGAGCTACAGGTATGCTTTTGTCAGTCTTTCTGCGTCAACTGCTCTGGCTCTTGGCTGCTTCTGTTAGCAGTTTCCTATATTGGCACTCAGTCCTAAGTCACACTGGAGTGATCATTAGGTCAATAAACAAATAGACTAAACGCAATGCACTGTGGACTATGTAAAAATTCCAGACTGCATATTCTAGGAACCAGGAACAAACCAGGATAGAGTTACCTCAGCTAGTTCCATCAAGGACCCAAGAATTCCCTCTGGGCAAAAATCATGTTCTAACCAGTTGCGCATAGTGGGTAATACATTAACAACCACGTAGTTTTGAGATACAGCCTGAGGAATGCTCTGCCTAGACATGCTGTAGACTAACCTGGTTTCTACATCATAAAATTCTCAGAATCTTCTGACTCATTTTCCCATTTTGGAGGTGAGGAAACTTCTACAAAAAGTAGAAAGCAACCTATCTATGCACAGCAACTTTATAAGAAAGCCCTGTAAAAATAAGTAAATGTCAATAGGCAGGACTGGCACTGTTTCTAACAAATAGCCACTCAGCTAAGTGTTTGGGCATACAATTTATTGGAGGGAAAAAAATACATATACGCAAGTGAGGTAGTGGAGTTCTACTTGAAAGGGCGAAATCTTCAAAATGATGGGAAAGATCTTGTCTCTTGTGATATGTACACCACCTTGACAACATAAATACATTTTGCAATGTGAAGACTGGTCTTATTTTGAATTATTGCTTATTGCTCCTTCTCTGTAATAAGAACATTTTGTGTGCGAAGAGTCCAGTTAACAATAATTTTGTAGAATTTACATCTGAATAAATTATTTATGCTTGTGAAACTGAGCAGACTGCTTTAGCAGCTAAGTAGCTACTAAAATTTTCTAGTTATTAAGCTATTAAAAACAATATGCACTATGGGGGGAATAATGATATGTTCCTAGTTTTAATTCTCAATTAGTTTGCCTCAAATATATTTGAGCCAATTTTGAATTTTTACATGTCCAAATTAATTTTCTTAGTCATTAGTGAGCAAATCTATATAAATATCAAAGCTACTGATATAAAACAGTATTTTGTAAGCATGTGTTTCTGCAATTTGAAGTGAAGATACTATCTCAAATATGGGTAAAAAAAACTCAATTGATTTGTTAAAAATTGAATACTGACCTCTGTAATTCTAGTATCTATAGGTCTCAATAACAGAGCAAGAATAATTCTGTTTAGTTTATGGAAGCTTTGTATCACTAAAGGTATGATGACCCCTATGCTTGAATTTGAAACAGTTATTTTGCTACACTTGGCCTGCAAGTGTCCATGTATCCCTGGATAACTAAGTATTTTCTTTCTCCTCCTGTTAGAGGAGGAAGGGCCCAAAGAGGATTTTTATAGGCAAACAGTAGTGTGGGGTCCAACATGCCTATATGGTAAATAAGTAATTTTTGTTTAGTGTTTGTAGTATGTAACATGTAGTAAATGTTTGTAGTAAGAACATGATACAGATAAGAATTGTATATTTATAACTATATATATAATTACACACATACATAATGTATACGTAAGAATGGTATGTTGTTTTAGACATGCATGCAAGCAGATTTTGATTTGCTGTAATGATTATGACATTCTTGCTTCTCCAAGGGCCTGTTGACAAAGTGGATGCTTTTTCCCCAGGGTGTGGTGTTTTTTTTTTTTTTTTTTTTTGTGAAATAGCCTCTAAATTATGCGTAATAGCAAACATCTGTAGAGGTCTTTTTGGGGAGCTCGCAGGATGCGAGTAGCATGTGAGCTGCTAATATAGTTACCAGTCGGCTGTGATTAAAAAAAAAAAAAAAAACTGAACTAAAGAAAACCAACTTCTTTGGCTGCTAGCTACTTTGATTTCAATATTGTATCCCTCTCTGTGTGCTGTCTGCAAAAGGAAAGTTGTCTTCTTTGAAGGAGCTGCTCTGTCTTGTACAGAACATTTATTACGTTCGTAATCTTTCATGCAGGGCATAAACAAAAGCTTTGACGTCTTTCCATAGTTGCAGTGGGCAGCTAAAGTGAATCTTACCAGGACCTCCCTCAAGCACTTGATTTGGGCAAGGCAAGACTGAGGGGAACCTAGTCCAGTCCGTCTGCAACTTTGTGAGGACAGGGCCTGATGGCTTCTGACTGTCATGGGGACCCAGGTTTGGGTAGGTGAGAAGAACACCAGGGTGGGCAAAGCTGTGAGAGTATCAGGGCCATGGAAATTCCAAAAAGCTCTAGACTTATACACATAAATACACGCATGGTAACTTCAAACAGACCTCAGTACATCTAGAGGTCCAGGTTTGATCATGCCTACCATTTCTTTGATATATGCCACAATGTAATTTCTGGACAAAAAAAAAAAAAGGAATAAACCTAACCCCATGTAACATACAAAACAAGACCAATGACTTCTTAAACCCTGAGTTCTTTGTCGTAGATGGTTTGATGTTTCTTCTTAGTAATATCATTGATTAATCACACAAAGTCTGTTTGGATACCCAGAAGAAAAAAGTGAATTAATGTGGGTCTTTTCCCCAGGTGCTCTATCAGTAGTTCAGGCTGTGACTCAGCATTTTCCATATGAATTTACTTAAAGAATTATCCCAACAGAAGAAAAACAAAGACAATAACCAAGACTGGAGTGATCCCATGCAGGGAGCTGTCTGACACCTATACAATGTTATCCTCTTTTGGATTACTGTTGAGTTTCCTGAGCTACAGAAGACTAACTGCAGAGGTTACACCAACTTGTGATAACTTTCCTTTTTTAATTTTTCTGGAACTTCACCACTTACCTTACATGATTGAAGAATATTAAGACTAATTGTTTTTATTATTATTACAAGTTATGGTGTAAATGTAAGAAGATTTATTTTAATGATATAAACATTTTTGTTCCTCAAGTGTACAGATTACTTCAAAAAACCACAGACTGCATCAGCTCTGTGATAAAGATAAGACTGCACCGTACAAATTTGATTGTTCTGTTTGAATTGAAGGATGTAGCAGAACTCATACAGGTCATTCTGAGTATTTTAAACATCCAAGCAAACATAACAGTATAATTAATTTTCTTTTATAGACAGATATTTTCTGCCAGTAGTCATCCAGTTCCGGATCGTGATGACCTTTGCTCTACCCTAACATTTTTTGTAATCTCCCATTGTTTTGAGGTTAGAGTCTTAGAATTAAGGTTAGTGTTTTCCCACAGCTCACAATTAAGATTTATTTTTCTTTACTATAATCTAAGATTATTAATATATCCTTTTTTTGAGACAATTACATATGCACATATTCAGCATATGCCAGACAAGAGGTTTAGTAGCAATTAGACATAATTCTGGGATTCCGAATTCATTAATTTATGGAAGTAACATTACAGAAGAGTTTTGTAAATTCTATCCTGAAACACCAGCATTTCAAAAGAGCATGTTCATTTTGCCAGGAGAATACCTTAATACCTTCAGAAGATGAAATATTGTATAGACAATTCTATATATAAACAAAATATTATTGTTGCACGCAAGTAGTGCATAAAATGACACAGCTGGACACTGGGCTGAGGCTATTACTTTCAGCCTCTGCTGAAAACAACCCTGTTGCTAGATGCTTTGTTGAAATTAGTTCTGCGATACCTTCTCTGAAATAGAGACCAGCATCTTTGTAACCAACAGCTTAACTTATTCGTCAGTTTCCCAGCATCCCACTGATTTTCACAGAACTCTCTGGCCTTCTGGACTTTGAAGTTGCAAAAAAAAAAAAAAAAAAGTTTCTGCTGGCTTATGAATCAGTCTGTCAACATCTTGGGACTGTAAATTACAGCATACTTACTACAGTTTGCTTGAATTGGCAGAAACTACTTGTAGATATCAGCATCCTGTGATTATTAGCAGCAGCAGTGTGAGATATCTGGTAAAAATATTTTTTAATGTTGCTCTTAGTCTGTTCTGATTCTTGTAGCGTTTGGGAAATTATTCTGCTTTTATTGATATGAAAACATGTTATGGTAGGCAGTCAGATAGTCTTGATTAAATTTTAAAACAAACATACAACAACAAACAGAATGCTCCCAGTGTTTTTATTAAACTCAAATTTATTTGCTTGTTTTGGCACTGTCTTTTTCTACTACATCTAAGAATTGTTTCCATGCTTTTTTTTAGAAAAAGATTCTAATCTCACAGACTAGGAGTCTGAATTCCATATCATCTATGTCACTGATATCCTGTGCTACATACGCTGTATACATTTACTTCATCTGTAAAGACCCGTAAAATATACAAGGGCTGCTCCTGATTTGTGATGTTTGTCCCTGATGTCAGAGGTGGATGCTGGTGGTATAGCAGTAGAGGTTAAATCTTCTCATCAATATTCTGTTTTGTTGCCCTGTTACAAACAGTAGCGGAAGGGCAAACTGACATAACTGCATCTGACCTAAGAGTGCGTGTGAAGCAAAGGTGTGGAATTGAATTCTTCACTTAGAAAAAATGGCATCCATTGACATTCATTGCTGCTTGCTAAACCTCTATGAAGACCAAACAATGGATGTAAGCACAGTGAGGTGATGGGTGACTTGTTTTAGTGGTGGTGAGAGCAATGAGAAAGATAAGCCACGTTCTGGACAGTCATGTATATATTCACAGGCATAGTATGCAGGCTCTTGTTCATTACTGGTGAAAATGCATAGCTGATGGTGGTGAGTATGTTGAAAAGTGGTGTTTTACAGCTGAGAAGTTCTTCAATCAAATAGTGTAATTGTGTTCTTTGTAATTGTTGTAGTTTCCATTGAAATAAAGAGGAGGCATTACTGTCGGTGGGACCTACATGTAATTATCATAAGGATGTTGTGAAATCTAGTATTTGTAGAGTACACACTATATTTTATTAAGAAGTCTCATGAGAGAGTGTGTATTTTGCCTCAGAAGAATGCAGACATCTAATAAACTAAGCGTTCATTAAAAATTTCACTCTGGGAAGGTTTAACTCTAACTTGAAGCAAAAGTAAATAAGCTAATTTTATGTAAGTTTCACAGTCACTGACTGTACTGTACAAATACCAACAGGAAAAAAAAAAAAAGATTAAGGTGTTTAACTTCAAATACTATTAAAAAGGTGCACGTTGACACATTGCATGAAGCAATTTTTTTTGTTACTCATTCATCTGAGATAATAATTCTCACTTCATATCACTGTTTATAAAATATAGTTCAGCATAATATTTGTATTTGTAAAAAATGTCTTTATAAAAAGTTGTAACAATAAACATCATAATACTTAATAAATGAATTTGAAATATCCACAGACATCGAGGAGAACATGAGAGGAAGGCTCCCTGGGTCTGGACTAGGAATTAAAAGGAATTAATATCCTCCTCTACCAGCGACTGAAAAGTCACAGCCAATGTGTTCTAACGTCATAGTTCCAAGGAAGGAAAATAATGTGCTAACATAAATCTGCAGGAATGTAGATATTCTGAGAAACTTATGTTTCTGGAGATGTGCAGGAGTTTCTTAGCCAGATTTAATCAGAATTGTTTCTGTCATTCCTTGCTGATATATGTATACTTTTATTAGCTGCTTACACTGAAAAAATTGGTGCCAGTAATTGCGAATTAGTTTCTGTGGATTCTAGTGTTGCTAGATGAATATACAATTTCTAAAAACTTCAGTTATCTACAGCTATCGCACCATAGTCTGCTTTAATTTAATAGAATACCTAGATAGGAATTTTCAGTAAAATGCTGTGCACTGAAAATACACATCAACAGAACTGTTGGTGCAAAAGTATCGTTTTAAATTAGGTTTTTATGCATGTAAAGAAAAGGAGGGGGGAGGGGTTAAATTCTAAATAACCTAACTTTTTAAAAATGAATAAAATAGATCTATTTTTCAGTCCCTAATTTTGACATTTGAAATGAGTACAGACACATATTAAATGTTTGCATTTCATACTTACGAAATGTTTTTTGCCTTTTTTTTTTAACAGTTGACTATTAGAACTTCCTGGATAACCAACATATTGTAGTCTAAATTCCCGCAAGTTTTCACTTTGCCATGGATGCAGCAACCTTTTTAGATACAGTACATCTTCCTCTTCTTTGAGCAGGGAAGTTGTGGCAGGGTGAGCAATATTGAGAAGTAGGAAGAGATTATTTTTTGGGTGATACATGATGATCAGCTAGGAGCAACAAGCTCCTGGATTAGGAGAGAGATGCAGTGAGTCCCGTGATCTCTATCAGTAAGCTGGGGAAGAGCCAACAAACTCCTCCAAAGTAGGGGAAAGGTTTTACATTTTTAAGTCAGCTCTTTCTCCTTTGAGTCCCAGGGCTGCTAATTGTTGCTGCTTCAATGGTTACACTCCATCTGTTTTCATTTTCCTTATCAATCCTCATTTTCACTCTTACTTTCTCACATCTCAAGAAGAATTTTCCCAGCAAGTTAGAGCCAAGGTCAGCTGGAGGGGCTGTGACTCTCTCAGATGGCCAAACCTTACCACAGGAACATATGCTGATGAACAAGAAGCTACCAAAGAGAAGTACTAGTACAGAAGCCAAGAAAATAGTGAAATGAAGCCAAGAAAATAGTGAAATGAAGACATGGGAAAAGTGGGCAGAAGGTCGCACCATGAATGGTTTACAATGCTAAACAAAATTGCATGAATAGGTTCTAATCAAAGAATAGCTTTGAATTCCATGTTTCCGTGTGGGGGTACAATATGGCAAAGTCATGAAAGATAACCATCAAATATATGAAAGATATTGTTGGTATCAAATTACAAAGATTTGAGGATATCAGAGACAATTATTTCTTTCTGAATTCATATATGTAATTAAATTCACTTCTAAAACACATCTATGTTTTATATTGATTTCTTTAAAAGATTCATTTGACTGAAGGAGAAAGAAAAAGCATTGTTTAGATGATACTCAGAAGCACTGCAAACCATTCTCATCCTTGCCTTCCTCCACCAGACCCAGCAAGTCTGCAGCAGGGCTGGGCTATGACCTTCCCCCCGCCAAAAAGCCTTACTGGGCCCAGCCATGGTCTCTTCCTGCCTATCCTGGGCCCAGCCATGGTCTCTTCCTGCCTATCCTTAGCCTGGTCCTGAGCTTGGGCTACCCTGCTGCATCACTCATCTGCTCTGCTCCCGGCTGGGTTGGAAGGAGTGGCCTGGCTAATTTACTTATTATTCATTTGATTTTTCATCTTATTTTGACAGTACAACAGATGTATGTGATCATGCAGAGTGTTGAGTTCAGATACTATAGTCTGACTCACAGTGCGAAAAGAACATTATGTTCCACGGAACAGTGTTTGTTACTGCTTATTCAGTCTTGTGAACATTATTATAGGTAAGTAATTTATTAACTAATTTCACTGTTTATCTATATTTCTTTGTTACCCTTCATTTGATACAAGTTATTCTTAAGCACACATGCCTTTAGCATGCATCCTTCCAACTTCATTAGCTCCAATTAGAATAACCTACTGGGAAGAATCAAATCACAAAAGCATTGATATAGGAGTTGATTTGATCTTCTACCATACAGAGTTAGAAGGAGTACAGTTGACAAAGGATATCTTTCTGAATGCCTAGAAAAAATACTGGAAAAATTACTGAAGTACCTAGAAAAATTACACCCAGAATGTACCACATAAAATACAAGAAAGAATAGAGCCTATATGCTAATACATATCAAATGGGCAGCAATTAAGTGGATGGGGTCACTTTTCAACAGTGCCCAGTGGCAGAACAAGAGGCAATGGGTACAAACTAGAATATAGGAAGTTCCATATGAACATGAGAAAAAGAAATATCTATGCAAAGAGGATGACAGAGAGACTGTGGAGTCTTCTTCTCTGGAGATACTCTCTACCCACCTGAACACTTTCCTGTGTAACCTACTGCACAGAACCTGCTTTAGCAAGGGGGTTGGGCTAGTTCAGACATGTCCAACCCACAATCTGTAGGCCATAAGCAGCTCAGTCCAGCCCATTCTGATGCCACCTCCTGACCAGTATCATCATGACAGCTGTTCTGCCCTACTGTGATGCCTGTCCCAGCCCTGGATGCACACCCAGCACTTATAACCAAACACTAGTGTGCAATAGGCAATATTTGGGCTGAATCCAGGATATGGGGAGGATGCAGCACAATTCTAACTCAAGTTATGGCAAATAATGTTATATATTTTGATGCACTGGTGTATGGGAACTGCTGAATCACAGCCTGAATCTCTGATTCATCACCTGAGCCAAGCAATGAGTCAGCCATGATAGCACAGGTGAAGGCAATTGACCTGTGCTGCCAGAAAGGGGTGGAGCCTGGTTCCACTTCTCCTAGATCCATTTAAGAGCTGACTATCAGTAGGAAAGGATCTCTTCTGGAGATCCCTCCTCTGGAGTTTTACAGTAAGCCTAGGATGCAAGTAAGCTTTCTGTCTATTCTGTTTCTGTTATAATGATCTGCTTTGCCAAACTCTCTTGTTTATTTCATAGTTATAACATCTTTATACTTATTGACTATACAACTGGCTAAGCAGAGTCTAGTGAACAACAAAAAATATATGGCTGTATCTTCCATTTTGATGAAGGAATCTTGTGAACAAGTTTCAAGTTTTCTGAAGTAGTCTATTTTTTGTATATTTGTAGCTCTGTTTTCAGTTGACATAAGTGTGTTGCCTGTGAATTTTGAAAAAGACCTTGTGGAGTTACAAGCAGATACTCAACTCTGCCACCTGCCAGGTTAAACCACAACATCAACTCAAAGAAAAGTCTTATTATGCCTCTTTACCAGACTTTCATAGGTTCTATCTTACCTGAGAAAAATATCCTTCACAATTATGCATTATTCATGTCATCGCTTTTTGGCAGTATGTACATTTGCGAACATCTGTTTTCAAGGATGAAGCACAGGAAGAGTAGTAATTCATCAGCAACCTCCATCAAACACCTTTAGAACTCAATGAGAATTGCAACTTCTGCCGTCAAACCATTAGTTTCACAAAAACAAGGTCACATACTCTACTAGTCTGTGTTTGTTGGTTTTTATGTTTATAATAAAAATATTAAAAATGAAGATACGTTTTGTTACTTATGTAGATTATCTCAATATTTTATTAAGGTTGCTCCAAAAGTAATGCCTCCTGTTTTATTATGTTGGCCCACAATATCAGAAGTGGATGTTGTGAGATGGAAGTACAGGTTGAATCTTTCCTATGATATCCAATTACATTTTAGTACCAGACAGGAGAAAGACAGTCTGGCAAAATGATGCCTGACATGAAAATTTATCTGAAGCAAAGGTATGTCATCGAATTCCTCCATGCATTAAAAAATGGTCCTGATTAGCAATTATCAACACTTGCTGAAAGTTTATGGAGCCTAGAGAGTAGACATGAGTGCAGTAAGACAATGGGTGGTATGTTTCTGTAGTGGTAACAGCAAGTCAACTCTATTGGTATGTATTTGGTGTCTGTTTTCCTCCCATCACAACGGGTTTTAAATTTGCCTACGCTTTCTTGTTGCCACGATCAAGATAGACACTAATGGTTAATTCATCCACAAAAAATTCTCTGCTTACAAGAAAGAGCTCAAGGATAGTATCTTGTGGTGTGCAAGTTACGCTTCGCTGTGCCCAAACAATTCTTCAGCTATTCAGTACTCTAGGCAGAAGAAAATTCTGCCCCATTTATATTGGCCAAGTGGACAGATAGCAATGTAGAAGAAGTTGTCTGACTGGCATCTCAGAGAATTACAAACAGCAGTACAGGATCCAATAGGAGGCATACAGCTATTAGAATTCTCCAAGGATTAGTACTGTATCTGATTTTGCTCAACAGATAAATCAAGGACCAGGAAAAAATAAAAAATCAAAAAACACCATCAGCAAAGTTACTGATGATACAAACCTGAGAAACCAACAAAAAAGACCCAATCAAGACCCACCCTCCCCCAAGACTAGACCTATTAAAAAAAAATGTTCTAACATGTATGAGTGTTTTTTCAGCCCACTACTTGTATGGTAGGTTATCAATTGGCCTCAGCTGTTGAACCAGGTGCGCTCACTTTGAGACAGGTTTGTTACTAATCATCCTGAATTAGAAGAACTCTTATAAGTACACTGTCTTTTTAGCTAGTGACAAAAAACTCTGGATAAGGGCTCTTAGGGGGCAGATGATGATGTGGTATTTTACTATGGAGATTTTGTGGATTTTTGTTCAGTAGTCTTGTAAAAGGCGTGGTAGTAGATTTTCAGAATTTAGGTCAAAGCAGCGATAGACGGAGAAGTATCTTTTTATTTTTTTTAAGATTCTGCTGTTTTTGTTTTCTTTTGAAGATGTTTTCACTGGTGAGGTAAGTAGGTAATAAGAACACAAAGTATTTTTCTGGAGAGCCTCTTATTGTGGTAATGGTATTCTTTTGTAAGCTAAGATAAACAGGAATAGCTTATAAAAGCATTATGTTATGGTTATGTACACTTTCTTTTTAAGATATTAGAAAGCGTGAGATGGAGGTACTTGATTCAAGTGTGACTCTGAATTGATTCTTTCCATTTGTGTTCTGTTTTTGTTAAAGTTGTATGCTTCAAAAATTTTTCTGAGATCTTTTTCTTATCTATAGTTTCATTTTATAAGTAAAATTAAAATTATTACTTTTTTTCTCATTCTGAAGTGGAAAAAATGTAATGTTTATTGATCCAACAGTCACCAGTAAACTATATTGTAGTCTTGCTGAGGAGGGAAAAAACAACAACAACAAAACAGAGCAAACCATCTCACTAAAACAACCTTTCTATCAGTTTTACGAAGAACATAATAAACATAGTAAGAATTGATATGTTAACTTGTTTTGCTACCAAAAATAATCTCCTGATTCTGTTCCTTATCTATATTAATAGGGGCTGTGAAAGCCACAATATGTAGGATTGTGTCCTGTAGCTTGCTTTTTTCATGCATTTACAGTGTATTCTGTCTATTCGCTCTTCAAATGAATTTCCTATTACTTCTGCATTCTCTTTTTCCCTATGTAAGCAGTATATGCTGATCTTCTCTTGGATTAATTCATATAGAGTAGATTCCTTCCTGCATATAGGTGCACCAATATTGGCTTGTTCCAATTATCTTCACATTATTTCCCACACAGAAAAGCAGAAATTCAGTTCTAATTTACTGCATCTGTGAAATGTTATGCACAGCCTTAATCATCTCTGTAACCAAAAGAACCACCATTTTCTCCAGCCACCACAAGACATATCCTAATAAATAAAAAACCTTTGTTTCTGCACTAGTTGTGTGTTACCTTTTCTTTGATGTCAAAAGACTTGACAGTGAGTTTAAAAAAATATATATATATTTCTGGACAGGTGTTATTGAATTACTACTTCCTATGATATCAACTGATGCCTAGGGAATTAATTTTGTCTCAAGAAATGAGTGCTGCTCCACAAGTAATGTCTTCTAATGTATGATGATGGCTCACAATATTAGAGATGAATATTGACAATATAGCAGTAGAGGTGATCTGACAAAATTGGCATCTGATGTGTGTCTGAATCAAAGGTGTATCACTGAATTCCTCTGTGCAGGATAAAATAGCACTCACTGACATTCATTGAAGCTTACTGAACATTGATGGAGACCAGGTGGTAGATGTGAGCACAGTGAGATAGTAGGTAGTGTTTTTCAACAGTAATGATGTCAACTGTGGGTCACTTCTGCTGTGACTGCAAAGTTCAGATATTTACAAGCTCAGCACGCAAGCTGTTAAGCATTGCTATTGAAAATGTATAGTTAACAGTGGTGACTATTGGAAAAATGGTGTTTTCTAGAGAATTTGCTCTAATATGCGGTGTTACTATGATCTTTGTATCTGTTGTAGTTTCCATGGAAATAAACAGGAGGGATTACTTTCAAATCAAACTACGTATACGCAACCCAGGCAAGCCAAAAGGTTGTACACTCGTGGACTAGATGGTCACCAGAGGTCTCTTTTAACTACAGTTTTGTGGTTCTGCATGGCTCAGGATTGTGAGCTTTTGAAGGCAATCTTCTATGTAAGATAAAGCAAGCTTGCTCTCAAAGTTGTCTTTAATGCAGAAATTATATAATTTGATGTTGGAGGGCCACTGCCACTTATGCACTTATGTTCTAAATATGTGTGACATTAAAAGTGAAAAATTTGTTAACATGTCGTACTACAATTTCATTTAAATTTCTAAGTCTGAAGTTATGGTATGTCTAGCCAGATGACAGATCTGGGTTCATTTGAAGAACTGCTAATGTCAAAAGTGTGTGGTTGCTTTTATGTAACCTGTGATTTGTCTCCTTCTAAGAGGTAAAATTTATTAATTCCAGTAAGGAAGATAAAGTTCACATCAAAAGTAAGATATCTTTTTTATTTCATCAGTGTATTTTAGAGCATGAAAGCATATTAGTATCAGCATCATGAAATTTTTTTATTAATTTGTTATCTTGTATATTCATATACTTTATTTGTACATACAGCCTTCAGGAAGTTTGTTTTAGTCATAAACTAAAATGTATGTATGAGTATGTTTTCTTCTGTAGTAGAGAGTTTAGCCCCAAGTTATATAATAGGAGACCGCACTTGTTCATTTTTGAGTAATTACACTGTTAAAACTGCACATAATTTAAACTAACAGGTTGCCTTCTTCAGAATAACCTCAATGGACTGGCATCAGCTGCAGCGGAAAAAAGTAATTCCCTTACATATTACGTATGTAATATTACTATTATTAATAGTATTATTAATATTATGTAAAGTACATATTACATAGTATGTGCATATGGAAAAAAGGAAAAATAAATGAGCTGTCTCTCTGTATATCTATTATTCTAGTTATGGGGCTGTTAGCAATTAGTCACTGATTTGCCAACCGATATACTTAGTCAAATGAAGACTTCTGGAATTTTTACTGTTTACCTTCTTTAGCAGTAACTTACTGCCATCTGAGTAAAAGCTAGTACTGAAAATTTAACTGAAAGTGGCATTTTTTCTTTTTCTTGTAGAAAAAGCTGTTATATTATCTGTTCTGAGAGCAGAATTGTAGCTGCTTTTCTAGATGTCACATTAACACTCTCTTGGTCTGTTTCTTGTTTTATTTATTTGTGAAGTCAAATCATAATTTCCTTTTCACTTGATATAATCTCTCCACAATTCTATCTAGATTTGCTTTCATTTATTTTCTATTAAAAAGATATAAATGTGTAAGTTTAAGTTTTTAATCAGTAAAACTAAATTCATATTGTCACTGAATCTTTTTATTATGATAAATAGCTGCTACAATAGGTTATGTAATACATAACATTACCAAAGAGTTTGTCATGATTTTATGGTTTTTGTATTCCACATCATAGCATCATGCAGTGCACTGGGGATTAAAGAGTTAATGCTGCATTTCCTTCGAATGTCAGTATTTCCGGTCTCTGTTTCAGAAGAGAATGAATGAGCTACAACTCCCAGAAGACCTTATTTTTTTTTTTCCATTTCCATTTTCCATTTGGAGGGAAAGATAAAACTGAGACTGGCTTTTTTGTTCTCCATTTTCCCTACTCATCTTGCCTACAACATTAGAGTAAGGATTTCAGTTTTGGAAACTCTCCCATTTTATTTATTAGCTTCAATTTCAATTGTATTATATTGTATTATCTCCTATTTCACTATTAGATTTAGTAAATTTGTTTCTTAGCATGTTGCTACTGTTTTCCTCCTAGGCCCATTTCCTTACGTTTTCACATTTCTAGGGCATGGGTCCCTTTGTTCCCTTGGTCACAGAACCAGCCAAACGAGGCCAAACCTTGACACAGGTAAAAAATAAAATAAAATTAAACTTCATTTATTTGACTTTCACTCCTTTCATTACTTTCTTGGAGCATGGAGAGAGAAGAGAAGAAAAAAGTAATTGAGCCCTAAGGTGCTTTTTTTAAAACTTACTGCAATTAATTTATTTCAATTTTTTTTCAAGATTGTTATTTAGAAAATTTCAAACTTGTGTTAGGAGCTTATACTTGATTAATTCTTGGCTAATGCAGTCATAAGGATGCATTCTGACAAGTGAAGGCAGATCACCACCTTAGATACTAGACAAGCTTTTTTTTTTTTTTTTTAGTCTGCTTGTAAATAAGCTGAACAACTCAGCTCTTAAGGTCCCTACAAGATTTAAGGCTTACTACTGGGACAGAGTAGTGGTAGTCCCACCCATCTGGGAGGAAAAAAAAAAAAAAGGGAAAAAATACCTCACAAAACAATAATTTAAGAATGCAGAAGTTATTAAATTAGTTTACTGGTGGTTTCAGTTTCTAATTCTGGTATCAGAATTTGCTTGCGTATTTTTTTTTTCTCACTGCAAAACTGTTTTTGAAGAATAGTTTTAATTCACAACATCATAGTTTTCAGCAATTGCTGAAGTTCTATTCCTGTAGATAATTTATGGAAGAAGCCTGGTGGGATGTGAAATGGACTTCTTCAGGCTTAGAAAGTGATATCTCTCAACTCTAGCAATGACTTTCCTTAAGCAAGGAGAAGAGATTTAGCATAAAAAGTGGAGAAGATTTGCCAAGAATACTTTTTTTGAGTGGACACTTGCGCAGTAAGTAAAATATAAATTTTTAGAATACAAAAGAATATGCTTTTATAAATGTGAAGGGAACCTTACTTGAGATGCTTACATTAATTTTTTTTTTTTAGCTTCCCTTAATACTCTTTATGTTGTTCTCACTTTTAACTATCCCAATAGTTAAGGGATTGTCAGTAATATTTTAGATTTTAGAAAATTACCTTATAGCTTCTCACATTTTGTCTTAGTTATGTAACTAGAAGTTGATACATAACAGCTTTTATTCTGCCACTTTCTTACATTACTGTCTTTTAGTTTTGGAGAAATCTGTGCATTCAGCTTGGATCAAGTTAAACGGTACAGAATGTTAGTGTATGTTTGGCTTATCAGTGATAGGGGCCTGGATGTTGAGAAAATGCATCTTTCCATTTTTGCCATGCATGTTAGAATGACAAAATGCTAACACTAGAAAAAGAATAAGATTAAGCAAAGTAATTTACTGATAGAAAATTTATTTGGAGTAATTCTACTGAGCAGTTTGCTACTGAAGAACATGAAGTTAAAATGTGAAAGTGTTGAGAGAGTAGATATTTTTGTTATACACTTCGGTCTTTTGAAAATGACAAAAGCACATGTTAAGCCCAAAGTGCAAGTAGTAAGAAATGTCTTTTTCCTTTTCAGTAAAAAGATCAGAAAACTAACATTGCTGAAAAAGCAGACTCATTAATATGGAAAATACTGGACTCAATATACTCATTCATATCTCCAATTGTCTCCCCCCCCCCCCCACCAGTGAATATAGTTATCAAAGTAAAATTCTATAGTGGTAATACTAGTAACTTTCCTGGAGCTGAATGTAGATATCAGGTTAACACAACTGCAGTCAATTCAGTATGTGTTAACCTTTTGGGCAGTTGTATGCAGTTAGAATGGATCAACTTACCAAGGGGCTTCTCCTTAGTGAAGGATTATGCTAATGATTTTTTTAAACAAAATTTCTTTAGAACTATCTTAGATGGAAGAGACTTGCGATGATCTTAACGCTCGGTTTTGCAGTGGGTGTTTATCATTTCAGACTACTACTGGCAGTTAAATAGAGATCGGTTTGAGACTACACATAAAGAAACATAGACTGGACAAAGTACTTTAACGAGAGAGCAATTTAATTCTATTTTAAATATTGTTGTCTTTAGACTAATGTCAACCCTTTTTTTTTTTTCCCCATAACCAATTATTGGATATAGAATGGTATAATGCTTGTAGATTATAATTGAGTATATCCACGTATGCTGTTCCTTCTACAGTAATTGAAAAGTAATTTTTTTATTACAATTTAACTCAAGACATTTCCCTGACACTCTGCCCAGACCAAGTTATTTTTCTATACTTCTCCATAATTTTGGGAGTAGTTTGTATATAACTTCATGGCAGTGTCTCATTTGCATTCTGTATTGATAGTCTTAGATGATTAATAATATTTACTTTGAAACTATGGTGACTTTTTTTTTTTTTTTTTTTGCAACCATGTCAGGTTGGAGGAAAAAAAAAAAAACAAACACCAAACAATAGAGAAAAAGCTTGCAAATATGGATCTTCCTGTAGTTCTAATTGGTCTGCTAACTGATAAAAGTGTTGTAAACTAAAGTTTGTTGTTGAATTATCCAAAAGTATATTTTTCATAATACTTTACAGTAAGATGAAATGATTGTATTCCTGCAGTTACTGCATATTAAAAATGAGAAAAATAGTACATTGATCACTTCCAAAACAACAGCAAACAAAAACCACACTGTGATTTGAATTTTGATTTAATCTTGAGTAGGGGTAATTGACTTAAAGTCATCACAAGAGCATGGCTCAAGGTCTTAAATATATTCATACTTTTTACGTCCTCTTTAATTGTTGTAAGCCTATGAGCACTGCTGTAAGAAAGTTTCACCATCTGAATGCAGCCAATGTTCATCTTGTCTTTGGACTATAAGAAAAAATCAGAAACACACAAAATTGTTTGTGTGTTTTTTATAATCTGCTGGTTTAAAGATATAATTAAGAGAGTTCCTTTACTGAAATGGATGGAGATGAAATCCAGACCATCTGAAACGTAAATGAAAATACTCTTTTTATTAGTAACATAACACTTTCAATATTGCCAAATTTTGTAACTCAAAATGTTGAAGGCACAAATTGTTCCCATTAGTGAGAATGGTAATGCCAAAGTGATACTGTTATGTTTTATATCCTCTAAAAAAATACATAAATAAAAATTTTAAGCTCAATAATTGCATTTACAGTGTTTGAAGATCTTGCGGAAGTCGCTGCTATTTGACTATTGAGTATATACAATAACGCTTCCTAGTGAAAATTATTTTATAGGTAATTTTTGAGGTTTTATTTACTATGGGTGAAAAAAATGGAATTAATTTGTACTTGAGGACTGGATGGGTGAAGCTATTGGAGAATATTCCAGTGGGATATGAGATGCAGCTGCAGGAAGAGCTATTGAAGATACAATAAGACAACAGTTACTTTAACTTTTTTTAATTTGATACATGTTTTAAACTTTTTTTATATTCATAGGAATATCTAATTTCCCCCCCGCTTTATTTTTGTTAACTGAGTGCCCTTTGTCTGCACTCAGTGCAGTAGAGTTTTTGCATTGTGGGTGCCATATTATGCCTGCGTTGTTGATGGGAGTGGGAGGACAGGTATGTTCATTTCTTCAAAATATATGTACTGTCAGAGAATGCTCTTAAGTGAAGTCTTGTGGCTATAGCTGCGACTCTTGATGAAAAGACTGCTTTATTGCTATTAATAGATGCTGAAATATTAATAGGGGAGTAGACTTTTGTTCCTTTAAAGCTATGTGTAAGGAACTCTGGCTTCTCAGTCTGAAATCCTGGCAAAGAATATAATAAGATTTTTGTAACTGAGAATATTAAGCTTTCCAAAGCTACGGCAAATATAGTGTGAGCTATGTGAGATGATTCAGTTTAATACCTCTAGGACCTGCCATGTAGTTGGCCTGTAGTATCAATTTCAGAACACCAGAGGCATCATGCATTGTTACATGTCAACTGCAAAAAATTTGTGCGCTTATTTGAAGAAGCGCTTCTTATCTTTTGTATTAATACAACCCTCAACATTAATGAAAACTATTTCATTTTTCAGAAATGAGCTTTTAATTTTTTCAATTTTTCCTTGCTGTGTTCTTATACAATGACAATCTAAATTAGAAATTTGCATAATGTCTGATCAATTGCATAGTTAATTATGAAAATACATGCGCTAGCTAGATGATAGTCATCCAGAGGGAAATACCATCAGTTGTTTAAAACTCAGGAGATCTGTATAGGATTGAGGGATAGCATAAGAATCCACAAAGTATGGTTAAGTCTTGTGCATGTGCTTAATTACTGGGATTAGAACAATTAATTTTAGCTTGTGCATAATATTTAGGAGGCAGGGGTCATAGTCTTCAGTTTTGAAAGCTACGAAGGAATAAAAATTGAAGAAAGGGATACTGAGCAAAGGGCTATATGGCATAACAATTTGTTGGATAAATGACTACTTCATAAAAGAAAAATATTTTGATTTTAGTTTTGATAAAGCCTGGCCAATGGGAGTCATTTTCAAGTTAGTATGGAGTAGCCTTAAGGTTGTAAATAATACTGTTGGCCGAATCCCAATACTGTGCAGATGAGAAAAGGATGCAGGAAATTCTGTTGTTTATGCATGTCTCTGTAACACTGCGAAGCAAGAGGAGCCTTAAAAAGTCCAGAGGGTAAGGGGTCTTAAGTTTGTGGACTTAATTATTAATTCTTGTATTTCTCTTTCGGGTTACTATCATGCTGATAGTGGAGAGGAAAACAATCTGAAATACTCAGTAAAAAGTATTGAAGGTCAGAAAACAGCCTCTGAAAACCAGCTAAATTAGATTTAGCTTTCTCTTCTTTCTTTTTTACTAACACCAAGTAATATTAATACTAACACTCTTTTAAACATATCTTTTTGCATTTTTTTTCCCCAAATATAGGATACTTGCTTACCGTAACAAGGTACATTTTTAAATTTTCAAAGTGGCAATTTACTAGATGCTTTTATTTTTAATTTAGCAGTTTGTGAAGTATACTTTCCACAAATATGGGAAGTATACTTCAATATTGAAAATCTTTTTAAAAATCACTCAAATATATCTAGAATAGAGTAAGCTGGTAAATCTTTAGAAGTTTTCAATCACTGATGTTTTAAAAGTTAGTGTCATGAGAACTATTTGCAGCTGTTCATATTGCATGTAATTGTTAGGAAATGGTTTTCTCAGTATTTCTCTTTTCTAATGAATATAATCCTCAATTCCATCAGAAAATATTGGATAGGCATAAGAAAAAAGAGTGGAAAATAAGTGTTCCTAGCTAAGTGACATTATAATAATTCAATGGAGTGTGATTTTTTTTTTTTTTTTTCTTTGGGTATTACAATTTGCTGATGCTAGGCAAAGATGTCTAGTTTGTCATTATTTGAAAAGCTGTATCTCAGATGATGTAAGAATGTATGGATCATCTACCACCACTGAGAACCAAGAGCCAAATTTCAAAAGTAATTCTGACGAGTTTAGTAACTGTATGTAGCAGATAGGGTTAACAGGCCTCATTGTGCTGTTTCCTAAAACCATTTTGTAAAGCAGTCTCCAGTGTAAATAATCTTACTGCTAGAAGCCTAACTCCTCTAGATTATTTATATTTTAAAAAAAATTACATTTCTGAATTTTTTTGAATGTACTTTATTACAAAGTATACTGAAGATAAAATTATTTCCATAGGATGCTAGTGTCATTAATTGAAATAGGCATATCTCTCCATAACTTTAAATGTTCCAGATAATTCTACAAAAATTGGAGAAAAAATTAACATGTCTGTCACTTTCGTTTGTGTGCAGTATGCTTTGAACTAAGGCCATTTTTTCACATTAAATATTGGCTTCATGTAGACCTGAGATATAAATTCATCAGAAAATGAATACTGTAAAGTAGCTGGTAAGGGCAAACTGAAGGTACTGTCAACGAATTTGGCAACAAGGGGTGTGGATCTTGGAATTATTTAAACCATAACATTTATTATTCTGTTGGTTGACTAATCTGTTGGCTGAAGAAACTAGAAATTGTGATCCACGTTAATAATTCCACACTAATAACCATTATTCCTTTAGTATATGCAAAACATAAGAAATTTTCATGTTCCAAAGTACACTGAGAATTAAAAAAAACTTGTCTTCTGCTACTTTTTACAGAATAAATTTTAGTTAACCCTTTTCCTTTGAATTTTCATTGGTGAGTATATATGGTGATTAAGGGCAACATTCTATCAGGATAAACGACCTGTGCAGATTTTAATTCATCTTGCTGTATTTGTACAGCCTAAAATATTGTATTTTGAATTTAATGTTGCTTTTACTTTGTTTTTAAAATATCCGTTGCAAATCACTAAGTGGTACACTTGAATGAAGTATTTAGCAGCATTCCAAGGGAAACACAAACCTCACATTAATGTTCAGGCTTAATTAACTATATAAATGAGCATGTGCTCTGAAGTGTATAGTGAAGTTTTTCAGTGTTTGGTTTATTTTCATCCAGTTGCAAACAAACCCCCCTGAACACTCTGATGTCAAGAGAAAGATTACAGTGTGCTGCGAGTACAGGCTTTTCAGGTTGCTTAGTCTTTCTGACAATCACTAAAAGTTTGTCTGTACTTAGAACATAAACTTAAAAAGTGTTGTGCAAGCATGAACTTTCTGTTCCAAGGCTTCATGTTGGTGCAACACAGGACACAACACAAGGGCTACTTCAGAGAGGAACATGAGATCTGTCTGCTCTAGGAGGAAGAATCTTCTCTGCCTGTGAACTATTTACATAGATGTGCAAGCTGATGTTACTTATGTCTTCGTTACTTGGGGTCTGATTATTCAGTACTATTCACTCCCATAAGTGTGATCCATTTCTTAAGTAGGTGTCAGTAGACCTAAAGGTAATTATTATTGTATGGTGGAGTTCTAAGCGAAAACTGCATCTGGAAGCAGCTGTTCTAAGGAAAGTACCTTGGAAAGCAGAGATAAATACGTCATTTGCATTTATATTAAACTCTGCTGTAGCAAAATGCAGAAAACAAACTTGGATAACACTGAAATTGAAATCATCAATTTTATTTTGTTTTGTTTTCCTAGCATAGATTGATTTGTAGTTCATGTGCATAGAGTCTCTCTGTAATGATTGCCTGTTCCTTGCTGTTGCACTTCACTTTCTTTCTCAGCTTTGAATCTTCTGCTTTAACTCAATAAGCTACAATTGTAGTTGCAAGCTAAACAAATCTCATTTATTTGCAATGGTTGCTTTAATGTTAAAGTTTTTCCTACATTTTTCTAGACAGATCTTTATTGCAGTTACAGTTATTTTGGGTGAGCTTGTATATAATAAAGAAGTGTACAAACTAGTTTCTAAACATTTCTATGGTTATTATAGGCCATTCCTGCTGTACAAACCATTTTGGAGGGTTTGAGCTCAGTCTTCAGTTTTCCAAGTTGTTAAAAAAAAAAAAAAAAAAAAAAAAAAAAAAAAAACACTTTCCTGTGGATTTTTTTCACAAGGTATTAACAGGATTGTGCAAGTCAATTTGTTCCTTATTTTACTGACATGACATAGAGGTATATTAACATTTAGAAAATGAAATGCTATCTAGGAATTCATTTCCTGTTAAGGCATGATAAAAACCATATTCCATGTTTATTTGGAAAAGCAGGTTTCTAAGCTAAGTACACTTTTATTCCTGTTCCATTTTTAGTCTGTGGTGATATATCATTGGCTGATTTATTGTGAAAATGATCCTCCCTGAACAGCCTGATTTTCTGCGCTCATGCTGCTTCTAGGTCTGATTTACATTAGGTTAAATGAGAGAAGTTTCATGCCAATTCCCATATTTAATGTCAATCGCATTACTGGAGGAGTACCAAGGAAAAAGTGCCCAGAAAGCTCTTATTGTTTTTACTTCAATGCTTTTTAACTTTACAGTTTACTTGAATGTCTCTCCATAAATTTTGTAGGTATACTTTTTGGCAAAATCATGGTAACTTCTGTCTGGAGTAAAAAATTCAAAAGAAATTTTGTAGAGGAGCCACACTTAGTAGTCACTATGAATGCAGTTAATTTTTACCTCTTTTGCGGTGCCTACCTCTGTGGGCAATGGGAGGATAAAGAGATTCATGCTTCTCTATGAATCTGTGACCAGTACCATGTACTATGTGATACTTCTTGGATTTTATGTTGCTCTTGTAGCTGTGGAACTGTGGCTTTTGTAATGATATAAATTATCTCTTAAGTACATTTCCTTCATATTAGTGGAGTTGGAATCATCGTAAAATAATATGACAGCATTAAATACCACCAACGCTTGAACTACTGAAAGACAAAAGATTATTAGTGTAAGTATGCTACAATGGTTAAAGAAAACTGAGACAAATTACATATAAGTGTCCAAGAAGTAATCGCCTTAAAGAAAATTCTTTAAAGACCTAATGGCTTCTAAAACTATTCTAATGAAACTGAGTGCAACTCTGTACAGCAGAATTCTGTTAATTCTTATCCGATTGAATTGGAGTAGTGGAGCAAGCCCACAAGCCAAAGTAATAGGCTCTGACCCAGAGAAAACATAAAATTCTTGAGCATTCTCATGTGGGTGGGAAATTCACCAGTTTCCAAAGTGACACTGAGCAGTGTTTTGAACAAAAATTGTTTTGTATCTTAACTGTTGGAATGCTTTATCTGAAAAAAATGTGTCAGATGCCTGTGATTCATTTTGTGCTTCTACAATATTACGAAATAGCTTTTGAAAGTAGGTCATGTTTTTACTACAAAAAGATCATGAATTATTACAAATATAACATAACTATTTGTTATCTTATATCAGAAAATCCTTTCCAGGTATTTTCAAGAGCTTTTTAAAAAGCAGGATTTAA
The DNA here is from genome assembly GCF_019232065.1 of Centrocercus urophasianus. Classification (NCBI taxonomy): domain Eukaryota; kingdom Metazoa; phylum Chordata; class Aves; order Galliformes; family Phasianidae; genus Centrocercus; species Centrocercus urophasianus. The sequence continues at coordinate 52,928,202 of NW_024884253.1, forward strand.
ATTTTTTTTTTTTTTTTTTTTTTTTTTTAGGTCATTTGGTTCTTTACATCTTCATGCTGGAAACAAAAATGTCCACTCAGTGTTTTGTTAGAAGGAAAGGGAAAAAAGCCTATAGGCGGAAGTGGACCTATCCAGTTTAAGCTCACTTTTAAACTCAGTAATATACAACATGTAAAGAGATCTGATATCAACTTTAAACATTCAACTTGTGATAATTTTTATTCTTATAATGAAAATTTGTGTATGTTTAAGTGACCTTAAACTGTATATAACTTCTTCAGTAAAGTGCTGCTCAAGTCTTTTCTTTGTTTGCCTTTTTCAACTTCATCTTGCATCATAACATCATAGAATGGCATGGGTTGTAAGAGACCCCTGTGGTGCACAGAACTGCCACCCAACTAGATATGGCTGTCCAGGGTTCATCCAATAGTTTGCATCTGAAAACAGGCTCAATCCAACCTGGCATTGAGCACCTCCACGTATGGGATATTCGAAGTTTCTCTGAGCAACCTGTTTCAGTGCCTCACCATTCTTTTGAAACTGAAAGTAGCCAACTAACCTGATTTATAGGACAATCTGAGGAAAATGAGTAAATTAGATCTTCTCTTAAGCCCTCAGAGCTGTTTGGGAGTAAGTGAGCGTCTTAGATTCTGGCTGTACCCAATCACAAACTACAGAGGCTCTCACAAAATCAGGAGGACAAATTTAGCATTTTAAAGTGAGTAGGAAAATGTTATATTGCATATTGCTGAGGTTACTAATGGCTGAGAAAGGAAACCAATTATTGAAAACTGAACCACAACACTATGATCTTCAGTTTGAGTAACTTACCAAAACTTATTTAAAGTTTACTTGAAGATATTTGTTTCAGTTACCTTAGATTCATTTATGGGCTTCTTGAATTGAAATGAACAGCTGAAGGAGATTTTTAGCTTTCTTTTCTCCTTTGATTTTTACTTAGTCAATTTCGGTGTTTGCAAGTTTTAAAAAGATGTCTAGAACAGATGATGAATATCATGCCCAAAGGCAGATCTAGCCTTGTGGAATGTCTTGGACATGTACGCCCATACGTTTCTGAAGCCTTCTATATTATATATATATAATATATATATAATATATATTATATATATCTTTCTGGGAGAGGAGCTTTCCCTCAAAAGTTCAGGGAAAATCCACAAAATGTGATCAGTATTGCATCAAGCGGCTATTCAAATTAACCTGTGGTTTCAGACAGCTTAATTCATCACAAGATCCTGATTATTATCAGAACAATAATAATCGAAGAAATTTTAATTTTACAGCAGCAAATCTTCATCTATTCAGTTATCCTTGCAAAGGGAGAAATCTCCCAAGGTGACAGAGTAATCAAACTTGGAAGATGGGAAGCAAATCTAGTATAATAGAATGGAAGAATTTTGAATAAATAGGTACGAGTCCAAATGAACTAACCTCTAAAATGGTTTTTCCTCAGACCAGTTGTCTGATGTAACCACAATTGTAAGAGTTCTGTCTGTCCTGCCGTAACTCTTGTAAAATACAGTTTGCTGTTAAATGGTAGTGAGCCACAATGATTCTCTTATGTAAGAAGAGCTTTTATTCTGTTCATGCATACTATCATAGCAGTGAAAACTCTTGCTGTAGAAAGATATAAGAGATGTCTGTTCAGAAGCAGGAAATCATATGAAGTTTGCTAGACTGGCCATTAACAAAAATCACTTTCCATTTTCTTTCCATTTTCAAAGTAAGACTTAAATTGTTCTGAACTCATACAATTACAGTTGACTAATAAAGAGTAGGTGCCTGTACATGGAATGAATGAGATTAGAATTAAGGTGACCTAGCTACTTGTGTAGTCCATAAATTTACACTGTTTTGTAAACCTCTTTATAAGTTGGTTACTCTGAATATAAATACGCTGATTGTTCATTCGTATCCTAATTACCTGGGAATTGAATTTTTTTAATCATTTGTATTCTAGTAAAAACTCACAGTCAATAATAACTTCAGTGGTGAACCATCTAATCAAAATTGTCACAGGAACTACAAATAGCTGTTATATGAGGTAAGGCTTGTCTTGGATTCTGTCTAATACTAGATTTTAATTAAGTTTGTCCAGGAAACTGTGGTGGTGTTCTATTTTCCTTGCATAATCTTGTTAAGCATTTTCTTTCCAAGTATAGTTACTGAGAAATTAGTATCAGTGCTACAGACTTGAGTGCATAGAAGTTATGGTTAAAATGTTATGAACATTTGTAATCAAACAAAACATTCATGTGGGAAAAAAAATACTGTGAATGATTTAGGTACTTCTGAGCTTTTTCTGGGCTAGTAATGGTAGGAAATGACAACATCTCTATACAAATTCATGTTGCCTGTATTTAACGCTAAGGATTTGAACATAACTTCAAAGACATAAAGAAATGTAAGGTTGTCTCTGTAAAAGAATTTGGAAGATATTGGAATGGTATGTAATGACTTATGTTAACCAATAGACTTAAATCACTCTGAGTATATAACACTGGCACTAATCTTGAAGAAGTCTACAAACTGCTTAAACTGAAAGTGGCAGCCAAAAAGGAAAGAGTAGGATTTGTTTAGTTTTTAGCTTTATTATAATCTGTGGCTACCTTCCAAGTTGTTTTTTTATTAATATGTATGTGCATGGTATGTACATCACTCTATAGTAAGGTATAGAATATATTCTATATATCCCATAAAATGTATGGGATCAGGAAAGACAAGGTGCAGGTTACAGAACTTGGTGAGGGACATGAAAAACAATTGGAAGACTTTCTACAGGAACATTGGCCAGAAGAGACAGGCCAAAGCAAGTGTACCACTTTGGTAAATGTAAAAGGAGAACTGGATTCAATGGATGAAGAGAAGGCTGAGGTACTGAATGAGTTCTTTGCTTTGGTCTTCACTGGTGGCCGGGATTCCAGTACTTCCCACATCCCTGAGCCCTGCATCCCTGAACCTCTAGGTGGGGATTGGGATGGTAAATCCCATCCCTGCTGTGAGGACAGAGCAGGTCTGAGACTGTCTCATGAGACTGAATGTGCACAAGTCTATGGGGCTGGATGGCATGGATCCCAGAGTTCTGAAGGAGGTTGTTCTGACTGAGATGTTTGCCAAGCCACTCTCCATCATATTTGAAATGTCGTGGCTGTCAGGTGTGGTCCTGGATGACTGGAGGAAGGGTCACGTCACTCCCATTTACAAGAAAGGGAGCAAGGAGGACCCTGGGAGCTACAGGCTGGTGAGTCTCACCTCTGTGCCTGGGTAGATCATGGGACAGATCATCCTGGATGACATGTTTGATCACATGAGGAAGACCCATCCCTGGAAGTGTTCAAGGCCAGGCTGGATGGGGCTTTGGCAACCTGATCTAGTGATCCCTGCCAATGGGAGAGGGTGATCTTGAAGGTCCTCCTTCCAACCCTGTGATTCTATGATTTTTTACAAAGAGAACTGTAGTGATTCAAACAGTTGACAACAGTATAAGAGTAAAATAATTATTTTGAGGGGAATATCACTACCCCCATTCATGTTATGAATGTTTCTAGGTGCTATGAAAACCTGTGTGAATTTCTCTGATGTCTAATAATCTTTCTGAGTGTATGTAGAGTCTTTTCAAAGGGATACTTACTTTCTACCCAGCCTATTTGCTTTAGAAAAATTTTAGGAATTAATTTATTGACTAAAAGCTTAATCCATATGCCAAATGTGCTGTAGATTTTTCAACTGATTTGAAAATACATGGGCATGAAAGAAGGCAGGTATACAATAGTGCCAGGGTTGTGACTTGGTTTTCATTTTGCAAATGCATGTCATGAGCTCATGCTGAGTTTTTCACCAAGCAGTAGCCTTAAATCCTTCTCTGTGGGGTTACTTTCTCATCACTGTACTAATTTTCACCATCTAGTCTCTTTGGGCTTACCTCAACTCAGATGTAGGATTTCGCCTTGTTGAACTGTGTGCTGTTTGCGTCTTGAGCTTGTCAAGATCATCCAGAGATCATCCAGAGGGATGTCACCTTTTCTCTTCAGAGCTCTGACTGCACCACCCTGTTTGGTCTACTTGCAAACTTGCTGAGGGTGCATTCAGTCCCATTATCTATGTCACTGACCAAGATGTTTAGTAGTATATATGTATATTAAACCCTTAGGAACATTACTCATCTCTACAGAGTCCTCTGCACCAATTCTCAAAGAATCTGCGTGCATCCCTGAGAATAATTAGTCATGGGTCACAGATATTTTCTTAGGAAGGAAGAGAAATATCTCAAAATAAAAGAGTAATCTTTCAGATTTGGATCTGAACAGTTTTCTATGCCTCAAGCTAAAGAACAACTAAGTTTTTTGAAATACAATCTAACTGTCCTTATTTTCAAAGAATAGTTCCTTATTTTGTACTTTTTTAAAAATGTAACTCCTCTTCAACATTACCATTCTATGATTACTCAACTAATTAAATCTTTCTGGTTTTTGCATATTCTGTTGTTGTTTGCTGCTTGGCTCTAGTGTAGCAAAATAGTGAAATACAGAACCTGAGTATGTCATCACACTTATAGTTTCAAATTTTAACTGACTTGTGAGGAGCAGATATTCATTTCTCTGAGTTTCTCTTGCATTCTGCATGTGTACGTTAAGAACTTTTTTCCTCATTAGCCAGCATTTTGATTCCTTGATTTCTTGGAAAGAAGGAACAAATAGACTTGCAGTAATAAAAATGGAGAAGTTACACAATTGAACATATGTTGTCAATGTGCACTCAAGGTTCATATCTCAGTATATTATAAAATGCATTTGTGTACTTGATGTGTGGATGAATGTGTAGGCCCTTACAGAAGCTATATAAATGTTATCTCATAAAAAATATCAACTCTTATCCAGTTGAAGATTTGGGGAGTGTAGCTGGCTTAAATCCATTAGTGACAACTCTTGCGTGCTTTGTGGTGATTTTTTGCTTGTCTGTTTTACATTTGAAATGCAAGAAAAACAAGTTTAAAAAAAACAAAAAAAAAAACAAGCATACGTTACTGCACTTGAATAATAAATAAAGATAACTTGGTAGGTTTTTTTTCTTTTTTTAAACAATCTGTCTGGATTTATCTTTTAATCACTGCTGCCTGAAAATAGCTTAAATAGGAAAAAAAGTTCAGGAAAGCAGGAAAGTTTTTTTCCATACTGTCATGGAGTTATGTAGATTGATGTATGTCTATGGCGGGGGCGGCAGGCCTGGAGGTCCTCTAGCTCAAAAAGGGAAAGGGGAAAAGGGTGTGTGGGCAGATGGGAGCTGGGCTTAAGGACAGAACAGTGGCAATGATCTGAGGAGGAAGGTTAATTTTACTAAGTATGGTATTGGAATGCAAGGTAACACAATATAATGCAATGTAATTGGAACTGAGGATCATAAATCAACTAAGTGAGAGAGAGAGAGTGTCTGAAACCAAAGGCCTTGCTTTAAATTGAAGGTGAAACAGCTGGGGAGCACGTGCACACTGCCAGGCGATGAGAGAGAGTCCCATGACTTGCAGGTTTTACCTTCATCTCTGAATGTGAAGTCCTTTGGGGTATGTACTTCTCTTCTGAGAACCAGGCATCCAGAATGTTATCAGTCCTTGGAACTGGGGTATTAACTCTAATTCCCTGTGCTTTACGTGATGTTATGATGTGGGATACTGATAACAGAAATCGTGAAACCATGACACATACATCACCAAATTCTTACAGAAATGCAATGTTTCTGTAAAAAATAAAAAGAAAATCCATTTTTCTTTAATTTTTTGAGAGAATTCTGTTGCTTATATGATGGAATAGCAATTTATCATTATCATTAAAATTATTACAATATTTTATTAATGACAATATACAAAATGGTCTGTTCGGTACATGATTTGTTGCTTCATTTTAAAAGTTCACAAATCAGGTTGGTTAGAACAAAGCTTTAGGGCATGATTATGTTTCTAAAGAAACAGTCAAGATACTCATATATTTTTCCTATTAACAGTTATTCGGTTAACATAAAATGAGTATTTTTTTAAAAAAGAAAATAATTGTAGGAGCTATGGATTTCAAAAATGTGGATATACTATGTTCTGTGGCAATAATAAAAAAATACTGCTTCTAAGATCAGTGATCTCATAACATGGTCTCCTCAACTTACATGCTGTTTTGCATACCATTTTGTTGAAAGATGTGTATTCAGAGAAATTTCAAATTCTTGATGTTGGTTTCTTCTAATTTCCTGGCTGTTATGACTGTTGCTAAAAGTGGGAGAAGAGGGACATTCATATCTCCTCAGAGAGTGATGAGGTTGGAGAGGACCATTAGAGAACAAATCTTTTTATCCTTTGAGTCTATGTGAATAGCACACAAGAAGCAAATTGCTGATAATGGAATGGATTTTTCTTCTGAAGTCAGCAAAGTTTTGTTTCTTATGGTGAATAATGAAATATCAGGTAGCAATGTACTTAATGTTATTTTATAATCTAAAATTCTTACTGCTACATACTGGTCATTGCTTGATTTTCCTGTGGTTTCTGTATAATTCTGTTTACTTTCTGACTAAAGAAACTATAATCTATTTCAGATAAATTTCTGAATGAAAAATTCTCCTTTCACTTACTAATCTCTCTGTGGTTTATTTCATTTCAGTCACTATCATTAATGTGCTCATTTTTTGTTTTTCTGTGAAGAATAAAGCTACACGTAGACTATTAATATAATAGGCTTTCTGGGGTGCTTTAGAAACAAATGCTCTGTCCCATCCTTTGGTCATTATCAGTGCAGAACTGGGATCTGAGTCCTCTTTGAAAAAGCTTTGTGTTCTACTAACGCTTGCTTACAATTTGTCACACTCTCTTGTAGTACTACATTTGTTGTTTTTGTTATTAAGTACTAGGATTTTTTGCTTTTTCATGTCAGAGGCAAAGATTTTTATACCGTAAGGAAATATGAGCACAAAAGTGATACTCAGTTTTCCCAAAACTTTTTGTTTTGCCAGGCCTAGGAAGCGTGCAAGATTTCGCTCAGCAATTCTGTCTTTATTCCTTCTTTGCAGACAGGCCAAGTATTTTGTGTTTATCTTTTATCAAACAAAGCTCTGGGATTTAATTATCAACTTTAGAAATCTTGCAGTTAATTTTTTGATCTTACATTGTCTTTACACTTCAAAAGCTGAGACTGATCCTTGGTAGTAGAAGAAAGGTGAAACTGCATAGACTTTATTTTGCGTGTCAGAACATGAATGAATTGTGGTTGTGATTTTAATTTGATTCTGAAAACATACTTAACAAATTTGAATTTCTGAAGTGATGCAGTGAGGAAAAACCTTTTATTCATACGGCTCACAGATTTCATAATCAAATAAAAGGGAAAAAGAAATGAAAAGCAGCAAAACCATTAAGACATTTCTCTTCATGAAATTAGAAACGTAACTTTATATGATTTTTGCAGCTTAATTGTTTTTAGTTAACAAAAATGAGTAGTAGCTATGGGAATTTTTAAGTAAATGAGAGTTGCATCAAATATTTTATATTTAAAATGTGGCTACATAAGTGTAAACAGGAAAAAAAATCAGATAATTTATGACAGGAAATAATTTGCATTGCTTGTGTCTTTATTTCAGGACATTTTTTGGCTGATTTTTAGCTTTGACACATGTTAGGAATATAATGTTTGGATACAACATCAACTGCTTGAAAATATAATAATTTTAAACTATATGGTATATTTTATAGCTATGAAAAAAAAAATACAACAATCCTTGGCTATGCATTCAAAAGTATTGAAATCACCACCTTTTTAATTTTCAGTATTAAAATAACAATTTTCTTAACTTGCTCAGAGAGACCATGATCAAACCCAGATTGTGGAAATATGTGAATGTATGGTGTCACTGTCCACTGAAATCTCTCATATTTAAAGGACAAATATATCCTGTGAAATGCACTTATTTATTTGCTCATAACCTATTAAAAAAAAAACAAAAAAAAAACAAAGAAACAAAAAACCAACACACAAACACCTAACCAAAACCAAAGAAGCATCAAACAAAAACTCAATCCTCTTCATACAGACTATACAGTCTAACATATCAGTACACAAATTCATTACTTCATGAATTCTGTAGCTAAAAAGTTGTCGATTTTCCAGTGAATTTCCACCTATGAGCAAAATACTTTCTGATACAATGTTGTCAGGGCTCAGTCTTCTGCTGCTGCTACAGTTTGGGTGTTGCAAGAAGCTCAAAATCCTCAGCAATACAGTTGTGATTCCAAAGCTTTTTGAGTATGTTGACCTATTTGTACTTTTCAGGTTGGAATTCAAACTATACTGTATCAGTAAGTTTGGGGCAGTGCCTTTACAAAGATACAAGAGAGAATAGCTGCAGGAAAAGATAGCTGCAGAGTGGCCCTTACTTCCCTGTGTGCTGTGCCATCTGTATGTGTTATGCTTACCCAGATGGCTCTGGTCCCAGGTGCTAGCATGAGCTGTGTGCTCAGCAGGATCTCAGGTGTGAAGTTACGTACACCCAAATATTTAAGGCCAATTTTGAGGTGGTGGTCAACTTGGATAGGTGTGGCAATATGGAAGTTGTGAATAGAATAGTCCGTTTTGAATAGGATCTGTTTTGTCAGAGGATGCCACTGTACATCTCTATGCATCCTGTTGATATAAATCATCTGTCCCTCTGTGCCCTAGTCATTCCTGTAACGATTTCCCTGTTCTGTCTTAAGATTTTATGCAGAATGACCAGCTGCCTTGCTTCCCTTTGCCTCAAGTTTTGTAGTGTTTTTGTGAGTAGGTACACATTCTTAGATTAAATTACATCATCAATAAATTTTTGGTCTGTATTCATACCCAGACATCTCTGTTGTTTACTTGTTAATTTTTTCCACCCCATTCTCGGCCACAGGATTAAAGAATCCCACACGGAGTATAAGTCTGCATAGGCATTAATAGCTCAGTGCTTCAAAGTCATTTCCATACCTCTAAGCTCTGCTTTGCCAGCTGGGCTGAGCCACCAGCTCCTGCCGTGTAGGCTTCTCTATGGTCTGTACGAGTATGGCTGCAACTTTACCTCTCACTAATTTCCCACTCACTGTGCACTCCCATCTGCGACCCACACTTCCGCCAGCAGAGAAGAGCAGATGAGAGGATTCAATTGATATTCTAACCTATGCCATGTTCTCATTATTTATCCCCACTATTTGTTACCTGTTGATGTCCATACAAAGCACACAGCTGCACAAGGGTTTTCTGTCCTATGGTGGCAGTATTCCAGTTAGAATCATTTTTAAAACGAGCTAACTCAAACCACCCAGATGTCAAGGGAAACAAACAGCAATGCAATTCCAGCTATGACAGACTTTTTACAAAAGTTTATTCTTTCCCCATAGAACTGATATATGTATTTTATATAAGTCCAAACAGTTTTGCATCTCCTGGAGTAAGCCAAGAAGATAAGCAATTTGGACTTTTTTTCTATTGCGTTTACAGCTTATGCAAAAGAAAATTAACTGGTTTCTTCTGAAGCAGATATTTTCTGTAAAGATGTGAATGCCTTTTAAGAAATGTTTGGTTGAGGTTTTCATAATTAAGTGGCATGTAACTAAAGATTAAGTCATGCAATTAGAAAAAGGGTGCTAACACAGTATCAAGTTGATGGTCTAGCAGCTGAACTCATGGAAAACTTCAGTTCAGTGAGCAGGTATTAACACAAGTGAAGTGTAATAACTGTTTTGAGTTCCAGTGGTTTTTTTCTTGTGTGTCATGAGGAGTTAAAACATTTCCCTTTGCCCATAATAATATCTTGGAACAATAAACCAAGAGCTATTCTTCTTAACTGCCATTGTTTATGAACATTAAGTAAATAAGCAAAGTTGCAATACAATGAAATATGGTTTAGAGCATATTCCTTGTTTTGTTTGCCAAACGTCTGTAACTTTTTCTTTCTTATGTCAATCAGATCTCTTTTATGATACCTTCACCCCTCTCAAACAATGCTATGAATGTTGCTTCCTTTTCTTTGGGCGTACTTTAGATTATTCAATTAAGGAAGATTACTTTAAGAGGGATTCTGTGTTACTTCTTGTCCCCGAATTATTAAACAGGTGGAACTACCAGAAGGTTTCACTGGAAAGAAAATCCCCACTTTCTTTTACTTTTCTAACTTTCTTTTATCTTTACATCTACTTCTGTTAAGTAAATTATGCTCATTGAGTTCCACATGCTGAGCTAGCTAGTCTGCTGCTACAAACTCAAACTGGTAACTTTCAAACTTGCTCTGGATAGCTGCTTTTTTTCTCCTCTCAGTTTTCAGTGTTGACTTATTTCTTATGTTTAGAGGTCTCTGCAACAATAATAATATGAATCTTCTTTGTCGATGTTCTACATAAGAAATATTCTCTTTTCACCCAAGATAAGTTTTTGGAGCAGGCAGAACCCTGGAGAAGTATAATGTGTGTTAAGTGACATCAGTAGTAGTTTGATGAAGCAAGTGTCTATCTGCAACATCAACCCTACTATCTCTAAGAAATGATGAACAAAGAAGTTTTCTGTGCCTAAGCTGCATTCTAAAAGTTTAGATATCAACTAATAAAGAGTTAATAAATGCTGTCAGATTTTCTAGGTTTCTCACTGTTTTATTTATTTAGGTTAATCTTTTTTGGCTTCATAAACAAATTCACAAATTGGTCTTAGCTATCTGCTAAGAATCTTTTATTTGGGGAAGTGTTTTATGTATTCCTCATCTTTATATAGCTAAAACACTGTCCTACGTCCTACAGTGTTAAAGTTCCATGTAACTTGATTATGTTAAATGAAAAGCACATAGGGAAGTTAAGACATGTGTGAACATCTTCTATTCCTTACCACCTCTAAGTCAGCACTAATATTTTCTCGAAAGAGAATAATTACTTTAAATTTTAATTAATTAAATTACATTTAATTTTTTGGAAGCTTAGGTGCAGAGTCAGAATCAGCAATCGAGGATGAAAAACTGCTGAAAGGCAGCAGTTAAAAACTGAGAAACTGGAAGCAGAAAGTGTGAAAACTTTTATTCAGTTGAAATGAAGCATAAATAATGCCATAACTATCTACTCTTCAGTGTTTTGTTTACTGTATTGGCTTTCTACATTTCAAATGCAGGCGGTAACCCTAATCATTATGATATATAAACATGGTTTTTTAAAGAGAGATATTGGAACATTCAGAAAAAAAAGTAATTTTATCAACTTAGTCTTCTGTTGGAATAGCAAGATTTTGTTTTGTTTTGTTAGGTTATGTTTTGATAGCCAAGGGAAAAATGAAAAGCAAATATAAGTGATGACAGATTCTCCGTATCACAATTTCCTAAATATTGGAGTGAGAATGCAATTCTTGAGGTGCTGACTTTTATCTAAGTGAGTGAATAATAATGGATAAATAATGAAAAAGGGTGCAGCAGCATTTAGTAGCAGTCGTATCATCGCTATGTAGGTAATATGCTATATAATAGGATAGCGTTATCTTTTCAAGAATAACAAGAATATATATAATTTCTGGGTATTTTGTGGAATGTAGATGATAAAACCCACTGTGAAAATGCTTGAATTTCTTCTCTTGTGAAAAGAAAAAAATCAAACGTGAATTTGCATTTTGTTCATTTATATAGGTAAATTTGACTTACCATTTTGCCTAACATGAGGTTCCATCGTTTGAGAAAGAAGGCAAATGAATGATATTTCCTTTGTTATCAATACCTAGTCAAGTAACAAATATACCTGTCTGTGCTGTACTCACTTTTAAAATGTCAAACACTATTATTAATAAGATAGATATATCATTATTTTAAGAGTAATATAAACTGTTGCTTGAGATTATTTAATTGAATATAAATTTATTCATAATTTTATTGAAGGAAGCTAAATTATTCTTTGTCTTTTTTAGGGGTGATAGCAGATTATGAATCAAAACGTGGACGTAGGATATGTTCAGCATTCAATGGAAGATATACAGATTTTTAGGACCCAACCAAGACAGCCTAATAAGTTAGATGGAATTTGCCAAACAGATGGCAATCTGTGTAATTCAAATCTTCCATCTCAAAATTTCTACCCATATTCAGCTCATTATACACACATGCATATGAATTCCAGCAGTGACTTGGAAATTTTTGAAGCAGTAAGAATTCGAGAACTAGAAGAAGTCAAAGCCAGAGCTGCCCAAATGGAGAAAACTATGCGCTGGTGGTCAGACTGTACTGCTAATTGGAGGGAGAAATGGAGCAAAGTTAGAGCAGAAAGAAATAAAGCCCGAGAAGAAGCCAGACAATTGAGAATAAAATTGGACAGTGTTGTAAAAGAACTGAGTATGCTTAAAAAGATAAACCAGGATTTAGTAACTGAAAAAGAAAGTTTAGAAAATGTAACTACTTGGAAAACAGAATATTTCAGTTCCTCAGAAATATCGCATATAAAAAAAGACCTAAACCAATTAACATTTTTGGAACAAGAACATGCGGAAGAACTAAACAAAACCAACACAATTCCTTGGGCAGAAGACTCAAACAAGGTAAAGAATGGGGATTTCTTTTAACTTCATGAAAAAGGAGGAGTTATGTATTTAGAAATGAGATTTTTCAAGGATTTTTTTCTAAAATATAATGTGATCTGATATATTATAAAAGCAATTATTTTGATTTTCACCCATGTTATAATCCTAATACAGAGAAATACAGAAAACAATTCAGATTCCTTGGCTATGGCTAAACCTATAAGTAAAAGGCTGTTGTCTCCAGTAATGTAATGCTCTGACTATCTTTCACGTTAGAAGTTATAAGGTTATATCTGAAATCTCCATGTTTTGCATACTACTATCTCAAAAAGTAGTGTAGGTTTCTGATATCTAAAATACAATTTAGTTCTCACTACTTGCAGTTTCTGAAATGAGGAAAGAGGTGAGGTGAATTCTTCCGCAATGTGGCAAGTTTTTCATTTGGCAAACACAGCAATTAAAATCTCAAAAGAATTCCTAATACAGATGTATTTTTGAATAATTTTTTTTCTAAATATTTTTAATCTTGCTTACGTTTTGCATGCAAACTCTGTCTCCTCAAAATAGACAATATAGCACATTTTGTTTCTGGTTGGGACCCAACTAGTATGTTATGCACATAACTGGTCCTTGCACAAAACTTGTTAAAAGTCCATCATTTGTTTCAACATGACTAACATTAGAACTCTAAGACTTCTTACGTGGAATTTCTCAATGTTGTATCTGTACATATAAGTTGCTTTCCTGGTTTTAATAATTCCAAGATTCTGTCTTGACCATAGTTATAGCCAACTAGTGACAACTGGAACCTATTTGTTTAGTAGAGAAACCTTAGAAATATTTTGGTTATGAAAACTCTCACATGTTCACAGTGTGAGATACCACAAAGCAGCGATCACTCCGTCAGAATGACATTTTTGCATTAGAGAACATTCTAACTGTAACTCATTGCAGTTATACAAGATATTATTTATTCCTTTTTTTCCCCCTACATGGTTTAAATGTTTACAAGAGCCTTGGTAGCAGGCAGATGTCATATTTAGACTTTTGCTTTATTTATGTTTTTCTCAAATACCATGTTTATCTCTTTTCTCAGGATGTGGAGTTAATCAAACAGCCCCTAAGAAGCAGTCAGAATAAAAAAATGGCTCCAAAGCATCTTGATTCCTTTTCCAGTGGATTTACCAGTATTTATTTTGAGGAACCTAAAAAAGGTCTGCACAACGCAGCTCAGACACCAGAGAATGATTTAAAGCGTGCTTCTGTTCTGCATTTGCATTTGGCTGAGTTACAGAAAATCTTAACTAAAGAAAGAGAGTAAGTATAAAATATATCCTCCTTGGAGAAGTCTTCATTAGAAATAAGTTTTTTAAAGAAACTTTCTAATGTAAATATAGTGAAGTTTTGCATTTATAGCTCATATGTTCTCCTAGGTATTTCTAAGCTCTAAGTCAGAAAATATGTATTTTTTAATGGTTTTGGAAATTGGTAATTACATATATTGTAAGGGTTTCACAGCAGTGTGTACGTCTCGTTTCCTTTGGCTTGTTTATCATTAGCATGAAAAAGTACTCTGTAATAAAACTGTTAAGAATATACAGTTAACTAAAAAATTTGTACTTACCAGAGATTTGATACAAATTAAGTGACATCTAAGCTATGTTATATTAAATTATTGGAGCACCGTAGTATTATAAGAAATTTTCATAGGCTCTTTCAAATTTTTGTTAGTAAATGGTGACTGTATAATAATGAAGGCCATTTTTGAATTACACCAAAATTGCTTTGCAAGGAAACACGTGGTATATGCTATATGTGCAATGTGTGAGGCAGTAGACTTCAGTTTAATGCGACTGTAGCTTCAAAACTGGTTAAAGCTACTCAGAAGGAGTAAAGAATGTCTCTTCTCTTGCAAATACTGTCAAGTTTCAGTTCAAAGAGTATGTAATAGACTGTGACAAATCTTTCCTGTCACTTTCTTTTTACAATTTTCCTGTGGATAATTCAAGTCTGAAGTATATTAAAATTTAAAAAAAAAAACAACATTTATTTTAAATTCTTAGAACACATTTACTATGTTGTTACCTGAAGCAGTAAGCTGTAGAAAACATCCATTCTTTTTTTGAATAATATTGCAGCAGATTACTGAAACTGCGTTCTATCTTACTTAAAAAGATTCCAATTTTTGTTGAAGCCAAAATCCAAAAATTTTTAAATTTTTGATATTTCATGAGACTTAAGAGGCTGATAACTCATATCTCCTCTTCTCTGGTTGAAATCCTTAGGGTTCTATGTATCTTACTTGTTCAACAGAGATCATAGTATGCAGAAATTTCCTTTTAAAAAGGAGATAATCATTCAACATTTTTAAAGCAAATCTCTTATTTGATGAAAATTTAATAAATCCCTGTATTACCTTCTGCTCTGTGTTTGTTCATGTGCCTTTCAAGCTAGTTAGTAACTGTGTTTCAGGATGCCAGATTTTGATACTTATCCCTAGGTATATACTGACTGTTCTTCATTATGGTGTATATTAATAAATTTACTGGGGCATGATAAAAACTGGTGTATGTTTGTATCATGCAACCTACAGCAGTTCCAACCTCAGGCAGTAACTGCTCATGGAGCAGCAATTTTCACATAATGTTAAGCATTTGTGTACAACTTCTTTAGCTCTTTGTTCAACATTTCCTCTATAAAAGAGCTTCTGTAAGCAAAATATATTCAGCTGAGACATATGAAGCAATTATGTTTGGCTATGCACAAAATAGATACGTATGAACAGTATTACCAGACAAAAACTAACGTAATCACTGGTCTCTTGAGTCTCCCTGTGAGTCTTTGTTGGGCAGACTATCATCCACCAGTTCAGGCAGGCTTAGTGTCTGCTTCTCACAGGACTAGGCTTATTTAGATGACTTGACATCTTCAGATTCCCATTTTTTCTCTTTGAGTTTTATGTTTGTTCACATCAGTATTTTTGCTCCTGGATTCTGGATCTGCTAATAATCACTATCTCAACAATCTCATCTGTTTGCATAGCTCTAGCTTAAGTACTTTCTCACAGCTTCTTCCTGACAATTTAGAAATTTTCTCAGTAAACTTCAGCCAAGGACACAGCTGTGCTACATCAAAAGTAAACTTGGGTTACAGACAACTTGAATCCCTAGGCCAAAGGTTACTTTGGCAGCCAGTACGATCTTGCTCATTCTGTGCAGGACCTCTCAGTAGATCTTTCTGGCTTACTTTCATTACTCAAGAGCTGTGGCTAGATTTTTTCCAAACTGAAACCAGCACATGTAGAGATAGTGTTTGGACATGCCCCTACTTAAACGGCTAACCTCTCCATAAGTGATTTAAGTGTTTTTGGATCAAGAGTATTCAGTTTAGTTGTAAACAAAGAGGCAACAGGAAGACACTTTTCACACAAGTACATTGCTTCAATGATCCAGCTAACATTGCTTCCAGGCCTTGAGCCAGACCACTCAGTGATAACTCTGGTGTCTCTGCACAAGCCCACCGAGTACTATGTGAGTATGTCCCAGAGGCAAGCCTTGTCACATATTCTTTTGCTGATTTCCTTATGCTGTGGCAGAAAGATTTTAAATCAAATATTCTCAGAATGTAGCTAAAGTTAATGCAGAAATAATACTTTTTGTCAAAAGGTTAACAAATTATTTTTGTCCCAAAAGAGAAAATAACTACTATGACATACAACAGTATCTTATGTTGCTAGTTGAATTTTCAAGTGTACATTTTCAATATTTTTATCTTTTCTGGTATATTCATGTTTCATCCCTGCAGTATCATAAAACTTATAAAAAAAAAAATTGTCATCTGCCAACATAATGATCCATCTGCAGATTTACTGCTTTTCAGACTTCAGATTTATTCAGGTTCCTGACTTTACATGCTTTATTCCTATACTGATGTTTATAGCCAGTTGAATAATCAGGGATTATAAACAAGTACAATTTTTTATTAAAAAATTGTACCAATATAAACCGAAAGTTTTTACTTGTAATTTAGAGTAATTTTTTTCTTTCATTTTTTCTTGTGAGCCAAATTCTATTTCGTTAGACTATTGCAAAATCATATACACATATTTCACAAATACGAAATGAAATTATGAAGTCAAGGATATAAATTATGAAAATCTTGGACTTTGGCTGCAGTCTTTGCTGTGGTCACAAAAATGAAACTTTTAATGGGTCTCAAAGACAGGAACATCTGTAGAGCTTCATATTTCTTTCATTATATCCTTAATTGCTGATAATACTGTGTTTTGAAAAGAGGTAAAAGCTAAAACCAAACTTCAGTATTTCAGTAGGAGCCATCATTCCTTCTTTGTGAACTATTTTTTCTGACCGTTTTCCAGAATATAGTAATGAACATTTTACTCAAATAACATTCCAGAGCAGAATCCTTAGAGTTGTCATTTTAGTGAGGATGTAGTATCTCTGAGATAAATAATCCACATTTCCAAAATGTTTTTCTCGTTCTTTCAAGAATCCTCTTTTTTTCAGTGCTCTGCACGTACTGTATGTATATATTCCCATATACATGTACTTAATCTTTTCCTTGTACTCAAATGAAGTGAACCAATCTCAATCCTCTGTGGATCTTTGCTATCTTACCATATACTACGTGACCAAAATCACCAATTGACGTTCATTTCCAAATTTTATTAAGTTTAGGGCAAGAATTTGAATTCCGTACTGGAATTGTCTGTTCTCTTCAGCCATTATTTTTTACAAATCTCTTAAAATAATTATGTGGTCATAGTATATGTTTAAAATAATTTAAAAATATGCAGTTGAAAAAGGCTGTAAAATATAACTGAAGCTTTGGACAGAAGTTAAATGTCATTTATATTTTTTCATCCTCAAAACAAAAAGTAATGCTGATTTTTAAAACCCTTTCAGAATGAATGTATTTCTGGAAAAAGAAGTGGAAAAGACAGAAAATGAATTAGCTCTTTGGAAGTTGAAATATGAAGAACTAAAACAGTCTAAACTGGAAAGTCTGAACCAGGTATGTTAGCAATACATATTTATCATGTGGAATAAGAAACAAAGCTGAGGCTTCTGCTTCCTTTTAACTAAGAATAAAATTATACTTAGGCTTTACAAAAATAAGAAGCAAATATCCATGTTAGTTTGAAATTGCTTTCACAACAGAACTGAAGGATAATTCAAGTTGGAAGATACCTCAGGTCCAATTGCTGCTCAAATGGGCAGTCTGACCCACTAGTAGATTCTACTCATGGTTAAAAATGTTCTGGGTTCTGACAGTGCCCAGACAGAACATTTGTTGCTCCAGTATATGATTATTTTCTGTTGTTCTCCCAGTTTGCACCACTGTGAAGACTCTGGCTTTGTCTTTTTGATAATCCCCTCGTAAGTACTGGGGCACTGCTATTAAATCCCACTGAAGCCATCTCTTCACCAGAATGATCAAACGCTGTTCCTTCAGCCTCTCTTCACAGATCGAGTGCTCATTTTTGACTTTATTTGCAGCTATTTATCACAGTTGCTTTTATGCAACTGTCAAGGACCTCTCTGTTCTCCATCATCTTTCAAAGTTGACAGAGAGTGGCTTTGGAGGACACCATCCAGCTCTCTCAGTACATTTTGGTGAACCCATCATGTCTCACTCTCCAGTAATCCCTGACATATCCTCATCCACTCTTGTTCATTCTTCCACCAGATAACCTTTCAATAGCTCTAGCACACCAGTCCAACAGAGACAGTCTGGGGAAGCAGGCCTGAGGGCAGAGGGGAGCTTGTGAGATCATAGAATCCTGAGAGTTGGAAGGAACCTCTGAGGGCTGTTGTATGGGAAGTGCTGAATCATGGCCTAAACCTCTAATTGATCACCTGAGGCAAGCAATGAGTCAGCCACAGGAGCACAGGTGAAGGCAATTCATCTGTGCTGCCGGAAGGAGTGGAGCCTGGCTCTACCTCTCCTAGACCCATTTAAGAGATGACTACCAGTGGGGAGTGGAGATCAACTCTGCTGCAGTTTCATAAGTGAGCCCAGGATAAGAATAAGCATCCTATCCTTTCTGCTGTTGTGTAATAACTACGTAGCCAAGCTCTCTGGTATACTTCATAACTATAACATCTGTACATTCATTGACTATACAAATATCTGGTTCAACTCCCCTGCAACAGACAGGGTTACCACAGCTAGATCAGGTTGCCCAGGGCCTGATCCAGCCTCGCCTTGAAAGTCTCCAGGGATGGGACATCAACCACAACACTAGGTAACCTGTTCCAGTGCCTCACCACCTTCACAGTAAAAGTTTTTCCTTATATCTAACCTAAATCTAGTCTCACTGAGATTGAAGCCATTTCCCCTTGTTCTACCACCAAAAACCCTTCTAAATGGTCTGTCCCTTTCTTTCCTGTAGGTCCCCTTTAGATACCGAAAGCCTGCTATCGGGTCATCTCGCTGCCTTCTCTGTGCTGAACAGCCCCAGCTCTCTCAGCCTATCCTCCTAGGAGAGGTATTCAATTCTGTGGTTTGTGGCCCTTCTCTGGATGTGCTCCAACAGATCTATGTCTCTCCTGTACTGAGGACTCCTCATCAGGACACAGATGAGACCTCATTGGTGCAGAGCAGACGGGCATGACAACCTCCCTCTAACTACTGGCCCTGCTTCTTTTGATGCAGCCCGGAATATACTTGGATTTTGTGCTGCAAGGGCACACTGCTGGTTTGCATCTAGTTCAGCATCCATCATTACCTGCAGGTCCTTTTTGGTAGAGCTGATCTCAATCCCTTTATCCCCCAGTTTATATTGGCAAGGGGGGATAGCCTCAACCCAAGTGCAAGACCTTGCACTTGTATTTGTTGAACCTCATGCGATACACCTGGTCCCACTGCTCAAGTCTGTCTAGGTCCCTCTGAATAGCATCCTGTCCCTCTGGTGTTTCAACTGCACCCCACAGCTTGGTGTCAACAAAAAACTTACTGAGGGTGTACTCAACCCCACTGTTGTTGTCATTGATGAAGATATTAAAGATATCTTCAGCACCAACCCCTGGGGGACACCACTTCTCAACAGTCTACGTCCAGACATGGAGCCAGTGATCACCACTCTCTGGACTCGATCCTGCAGCCTGTTCTTTGTTTGTTGAACAGTCCACCCAACAAATCCATATCTTTCCAGTTTGGAGAGAAAAATGTGGGGTACTGTGTCAAAAGCCTTACTGAAGTCCAGATGACATCAGTGGCTCTTCTTTGTCCGTTGATGCAGTGACACTATCATAAATGGCCACTAGGTTGGTCAAACAGGATTTGACCTTGGTAAAGCCATGGTGACTTTTCTGTATCACCTCCCTGGCTTCCGTGCACCTTAGTATAGCTTCCAGGAGGATCTGCCCCATGATCTTTCCCTACACAGAGGTGAGACTGACAGATCGGTTGTTCCCAGAATCATCTTTTTTACCCTTTTTAAAAATGGGTGTGATGTTTCCTTTTTTTCCAGTCACCAGGGGTTTCACCTGATTGCCATGACTTTTCAAATATTATGGGGAATGGCTTAGCAGCCACATAAGCCAATTCCCTTAGGAGTCTGAGATGCATCTCAGCAGGACCCATGACTTGTAAATGTACAGGTTCCTCAGGTAGTCATGAATCTGATCTTCACTTACAGTGGGAGGGGCAGTGCTTCTACAGTCTCCTCTTAGCAGACCAAACATTCGAGGGCTGTGTGGTGTGTGGTTATCAGGAAAAACAGAGACAAAAAATTTAAGTACCTCACCCTTCTTCTGGACTTTCCTTTTCTGATTGAGGTACCTGTAGAATCTTTTCTTCTTCTTTTTGGAAATTTAAAACATACCCGAATGCTTTTCTTTGTAGGCTACTGAAGATCTCCAGAAATCCCTTCCAAGTTTAGTGAGTAGAAGATGTTTTTGTTGCATCTTTCAGGATTTAGCTTTCGTAAAAAATAGTTAAGGACCTCTTACATCCAACAAAACTCAATTTGTATGTGCATATAAGCATATAGAATTATTGATGCAAAATTATTTTTGTTATATAAATTTAACATATCCATTTTGGAAAACTCTTGGAAAATTAACTTTCTTTTCATATTTTAGGAAAGACTCTGATTAATTTATTACATTCCAATTAAATTAGTTTGGATCCAATTAGTTTATTAAATCACAATTACAATGTAGCTTCATTCACAGATGAGTATCCATAGCAACAAAAGAACATCGATGTGTCATATTTGAGTTCCTTCAGATTTTAGTTCTTTATTTTGTTTGCTCATGAAGTAGAATTTTAGCTTATTATACTTATATACCAGAGGAAGTCCATATTTAATTGATAATTTTTTTAAGAAATGCAGTCTTCATGTTTTATGGCACTGTCAGCAGGAATGGAACAATAAGGATTAGAAACTTCCTGAGAGGAGGCTGGAAATCAATAATTTCCAATTTTATTTGTGTGCATGCATACATACACGTATTTGTTGCTGCTTTTTAAATGAAAGACATGCTGAATTGCTTTAATTGTTAACAGAAGGTGGTATTTCGAGCATTCTGTTTGTATTCTCATCTACTTTTTAAATTGCAGAAAGGCATTTGTCTATATTAATATGGCAAATGTGAATGAAATTAGTTATATTTACTATTGTTGCTTTTTTTATTTTTCATTTATTGAAATATACAAGTCTTGTGTGTTGGAAATATGGAAATATGTGAACACCACAGATGAGAACTGGTTGCTAGAGCAGCATATAAAGTTCTTGGCATTAAGTGATTCAAAAGGAAAATAAAGGAAAATGCAGACATATATTAGACTAAACATGGAATCTCTTTCATATATACACTTACGATATTAAATCACAACGGAGTTTCTAGATTAACATTTGTCATTACCTCAGGATTACTTCTGTTCCCTCACTAAGAATTTTTGGTTTCAGAGTAAAGCATAAATTGTTATTTCCTTTTGTAGATAGCCTGACAGCTGCATTGGGTATGTGAAAAAAAAATTTATTTTAGATTCCCACTGTCAGTGCCGCAGCTAACTGAACTACTTTTTTAAACAATGTCTAGCTCTGCTAGCTTTTTTGAAAACTGTGAGGTTCCATGCAATGTTAGAAACTTCACAGCTGCCATGAAATGAGTGCTCCAAGTAATTAATTATGTTCTGTTAAAAAATTAATATTCACTTGTTTGTTTTTTTTTCTAATGGATGCATTTTGCATCAACTTAAAATTTTCTTGAGTTCACTACAAAGAATAGGGAATTTATGTTTGCAGTATTGAACTTGGCCTGTTTGTCTTCATAAATTAGATTATTTTAACAGCAGGAACATGAAGTTGAATTTAGTGTTGAAATCGTTTCTTTTTTTTCTGTTATAAAAGATCTACTCTGCCCTGAATAGTGAAATAAGATTTACACTGAGAATTTTATTATTCAAATCTTGATTAATATTTGACAGCATAGTTTCTTTACTAGCAAGCAGTTAACTATGGGCTTTTTGTAGCACACAATTTTGTCAGTTCCTATGACTATATGGCTACTCCAAAAGTCGTGCCTTCTGTTTTATGATTTTGGCCCACAATGTCAGATTTGGATGTTGGTGGCATGGAAGTAGAGGTTGAACCTTTCTGACAATGTTCTATTACATTTTGTTGCCATGCGACAGGGGGCAGCAAAGGGGTGGTCTGATAAAATTATGTCTGACGTGGAAGTGTGTATGAAGCGAAACGTGTAACTATATTCCTCCATTCAGAAAAATTTGCATCCATTTATATTCATCCATGCTTGCTGAACACTTATGGAAACCAAACCACAGATGTGAGCTCAGTGAAGCAGTGGGTATTGCATTTTGGCAGTAATGGCAACAACAGTGGTTCACCTCCCCTGGTGCAGAGATTTATTATGATCATGGTATGCAGGCTCTTGTTCATTGCTGGCAAAGATGCATAGCTAATGGTGGTGACTATGCCGAAGAATAGTGTTTTGTACTTTCTGAAAAATCAGTGGACTTTCTAGCTGTGAATGTTC
The DNA here is from genome assembly GCF_019232065.1 of Centrocercus urophasianus. Taxonomy (NCBI): domain Eukaryota; kingdom Metazoa; phylum Chordata; class Aves; order Galliformes; family Phasianidae; genus Centrocercus; species Centrocercus urophasianus. Next base: position 52,950,772 of record NW_024884253.1, read on the forward strand.
ACAGTTATCCCTGGAAATTTGCTATATGATTTTATTAGGTAAAACTTAGTTTTTATGTCAGTCAATTGGTCTTACAATATGAAAGACATAAACAGTGTAACTAAGCCTGATTTTTGAGCTCTTTCTAAAACACTATAAATCCTTGGTGTGCTGCCCAAATGTTTTCAAATCCTGAGTTATATTTAGCAAGACTATTAGTTTTTAGAGGTTTTATCTTGTAACATGCACTATAAAATGTTATTGTTTACACATATTGCAAGTCTTCCTTAACATTTTTTAGCTGCCTTTATCATTTCTGAAGTATATGCATTTCAGATGGTTTAAAAGGTAAACAAGGCAGACTGTTTACAAAACAATCCAGCATTATACTTTCAAGAGTGGAAAGCATGCATGTACTGCTATATTCCACTGGTGTGCACTGTAGACTTACAAATGCCACTATAGGCAGAGAGTTCTGTGTTCAGAAACGTTTACTGCTAGTTGAAGTGCAGAATGTACCCTTACTCCAGATTATCAAGTCTGTTGTTAATTTATGAGGGAAATTTAAAGCCCGTTTTTTGGGATATGAAAAAAAATATATTCTAATTAATACTTAAAGATATTGGAAGATCATCATTAAAAAAAATACCTGTTGATGAAAAAGAACATAACCTGAATTAGAATTTGGAATCTTTAGACAGAGGTACAGGGTGGAAATCCAATTGTTTTACCATTGTTCCTTCACTTTTTGAACAGAGTTGAAGATGTCAACAGTGTTGTTGCTTTTATACTAGAGCCAAAGAAATATTTACACTTTTTAAGAAACACATTTTAGGAGAAGTGCTTTCTGTTCTCAATATGCAGATGTTTTACACTCCTACTTTTTTGAAGAGAACTGTAACGATAACTCTCACTGTTCTTTCCCAAGTGGAAGAAATTCCACAAATGAGATTTCTGGAGAAATCAAACCTTCTGCATCTTGCTTTAGACATTTAAATGCTATTTAAAATGGCATAGCATTTTGGAACGGCTAATTCTGGTTAAAATGAGCTTCTTTAATTATTTCCACATTTTTTCAGAAATCTTTATTCTGAAACTTCCTTATAGCGTGAAGAAGCTGAAGAGCTACTTCTCTATAGTTGCTGTTTTCAGTCACTTAGTACAACAGTGAAGAAGAAACAGCATTTCTCTGATAATCTTACAATAAATTTAGATATGTGTAGTACCTGTTCTATCTCTTATTTTTTGCCTGACCCCCAGGATTCATTCTGCTTGTCATCTGGGTCCTGCAGAAAACACTGTAATTATGGAATATAAAACAATATATCAAATGAATATGCTAGCTACCATGAACTGTTCTGTACACTTCTCATTTAAGATGAATAGAAATATTGCTTATGATGCATGGCTATCATAGGAGTAAAATGATGGCCCAAGAATAAGATTTCTGAGGGGTTTATATCCTACAGAATAACCAGTAGTCTTTCCAAATAACTAAAGGAATCTATACCAAGTTTGATATCAGAATTTTCAAGGCAGAATTTTAAAATATCTTTAGGAAATTTTCTGAAAGCAGTGTCTGAGTTATTTTTTTTATCTCAAATGACTGTATGAGGTGGAAACAATACATTTAATTTCCCTGTGGTAAGATAATGTTAGTTTTGAAGTTGATCTAGAATTTGGTGTGTTCCCTATTGGGCTCTGTTGTTCATTTGCTGGAGATACTAGAGTGGTTTTCAAATCCTATTTCCTGGAAATAGGATGATGCACACATCTGACTGGCATTTTGATAACAGTAGAGAAAAAATGACTTCAAATATGTGCATTTTTTTCTCTTAATATTGTAGGTAGTGAGGGGTGTGGTTAGTAGGTCAAGCAGGTTCTCTTCTCCCTACTCTGCCCTGGTGAGACCACATCTGGAATATTGTGTCTAGTTCTGGGCCCCTCGGTTCAAGGACAACGAACTACTTGAGAGAGTCCAGAGAAGAGCCATAAAAAATTATTAAGGGAGTGGAGTATCTCCCATACAAGATAAGGCTGAGGGAACTGGGTCTCTTTAGTTTGGAGAAGGAGACTGAGGTGTGACCTCCTTAATGTTTATAAATACGGAAAGGGTGTCATGACGATAGAGCCACGTCTTCTCAGTGACATCCAATGATAGGACAAGGGGAAATGGGTGCAAGTTGAAACACAGGAGGTTCCCCATAAATATGAGAAAAAACTTCTTTACAGTGAGGGTGACAGAACACTGGAACATGGCTGCCCAGAGAGGTGATGGGGTTTCCTTCTCTAGAGACATTCAAAACCTGCCTGGATGCGTTCCTGTGTGACCTGATCTAGATGTTCCTGCTCTGGCAGGGGGATTGGACTAGATGGTCTTTCAAGGTCCCTTCCAGTCCCTGATATTCTGTGATTCTGTGAAATTACTTTTACTGACTTGGCTATTTGTTTTGTATATGTAGGTGTTGTTTGTTTGTCTGTTTGTTTGAGTTTATGTTCTATGTGCTAAGTATTATTACTAAAAAAAACCAATGCAGTAATGAACTACTGAAGATTAATCAGTGTGTGAAGGTAAGATGTCAACTACACTGAGCTAGTTTTTATTTTTAGAGATCTACAATTACAGCATACATTCCTATTCCCAACTCCACTTAGCTATTAATCTGAAAAGTCAGCAGTATTTACCATTTGTAGGAAGATGATCTTGTATGATTTCTGATTTACAATAACTTTGTAGAGTGCTTTTACTGTTGCCATCATTTTTATGTATTCTTGCTATAATTTATTAACAGGTACACTGAAAAATGTAAACTGTAACAGTTTTGTGTTTTCCTGTCTACCAGTTAACATTCTTATTGCATGTTTTATAATGTAGAGCTAATTGCTCTTAAGCTGGGTTGAACAATGTTTTTCTGATCTGCAGCACATTGCACTGATACAGCCCAGGAAATTTATCTATACATTTGGCTCAGTATAGCAATAAAAAGTCAGGATGGAAGATAAGCTTAGAAAGCAGTTGAAAAAAGGGAGGCATTGCTTCAGTGACCTTTTATGTGGCCAATGAAATTTTTGGAGTGAGAGAGGGAGGTATTGCACAGTTTACTGTTCTCAGGTAATTTTCTACATGCCTACATTCCACTTCCTGTGGCAAATCACTTTTTCTTAATTATTGTTAAGAATTACCTTCTTCCTTTTACAGTTAGAACATTAGAATGGTCCATGAATTTATTAAAAAATAAATAATGATTAATACACAGAAACAGATTAGAACTTGAAACAAAGGCAGGCTGCAGTCTGATATAATCTGGAACAAAATTAAGTTTGTGTGCTGTTTCTCTGTAAAAATCCTTATGTTGTTAATTATTTTTGGTAAATTATAGGTAAATTTTCAGCGCTCTGAGGATTGAGACTAATGATATAATCATTCAACCTTTTGCAGAGAAAAGAAGCTTATTTATGCAAACAGAACACCTGGTATATGTATTTCTATACATGAGCATGTAAACTGGCAAGTCTGTTCTTCGTCTTGATAGTGGGAAAGATTCGTATTAGTCAGTCTCAGCTTTCCAAGAGGGTAGTCTGTGTTCCTCCTTATTTTAGGGAGAAGATTGTACCATTAGATTTGGAGAGAGAAAAAAAAAAAACTCCTCCTTTCATCCTCTTTCCCCTGGTAACGGCAATAGGAACAGTAACTTCTGGTCATTAAAAATCATAAACTGGAAAATTTCAGCTTGCATTTCTAACACTAGATGAAAAGGAAATAAGCACAGTTTAATAAAATATTTCACGTAATAAAAAAATGTTCTCAGCATAGCCCTGCTATATTTTCTTTTGAAATGTAAACCAAAGTATCTATATTGAACATTTAAGCACACTGGGGAGTGAGTGCACAGGGTTTTTTATTTTATTTGTTTTAAATAAAGCTAAGATGTCACTGAGGCAAGTTAAAGGATGAAAGTTCTTGTTTTGGTTCAGAATGCTACAAAGTAGATACCCAATTGAGATTTAAAATTAAATTAGGAGAAGTAATTGCTGTAATCCCTATGCCTAAAACAATCTTTGCCATTTACTTAGATTTTAACACAGTTTGCTCAATCTATTAGTGCCATTACCCCCATTGTGTTCTGTCACAATCCAATCAACTGCAAGAAAAGCATGATACTGTTTGCAAAGAAAGCAAGCAACAAAACATGTTTGTGCCTGAATGTCAGGAGTTCTAACTTCCCTTTGCTTAGTAGTGAAACTCAACAAATTAAAGTATGATTTCTTTTAAATTAAATTAATTACAGATAATTTTCATGGACCAGTGGATTGCTAACATGGGAGATTTACTTGTGTACTCCTTTAATTAAACTTCCACCTCTTCATAAATAGTAGAAAAAGTAACCATGCATATGGTATCGCATCAACATTTTGATTCTCCATACGACTGATGGATTGTCAAACTTTGAGTGTTTTGGTTGCATTCTTTGTGAATTCCAAGCTGTATTCTCCAAAGGGATTAGCTGAAATGTGAATTCCTTTCTCGAATGAGATTACCTAACAATTCAAAATTATCTAAATGGTTGCTTTTAGATTACTCGCATTCTTTTTTGGTACGTTTAGATTATTCTTAGTTGAAGCTATAATTCCTATATTCTGCTTCAGGCAAAAAATGAAATGCAGTTTGAGAATTAAGTCATTAAAACCATCTCAGATATCAATGCATGTAGTAATATAGCAAATGAGCATGTTATACATGCCATTTTTATATGAGATCATGCTTATTGTGCTTATCTAATCATTGATGTTTTGCTAAGTAGAACAAAAATTAAAATGATTATTTGAAGAATGTGCATTACTAAATATTCTACAGAAAGATGCTGTAGATGTCCCATAAATCCATAGGAGTCTAGATTCAGTCTCCAATTACAGGAAGCACTTGAATCTGAGATTTTTTTTGTCATTATTCAAAAAATATCCTTCATGTCAAAAGATGTTAAAGAATGGCTAATATGAAACTTATGAGTGCAGATTTACTGAATTCTGTTGGAAATATTTTCTATTCCCATTTGTGTAAGTATTGTCTTGAGTGTGTAAGCTTTTCTTCCCGTGTGAATGAGACTTCAACTTTGATTTCTGCTATCATGAACACCTCTGAGAATAAGTGTCTTCAGATTTGTGTGCATACTCAAAGTGGAATTAGAAGTGTACGGCTTTTGAACTATTTAAAGGAGTTGGGAAGCCTTTAGAAGTGGCTAGTATGAATCATAGAATTGCTTGGGTTGGAAAAGGCCTTAAAGATCACTGAGACCAACCACGACCTAACCATACTACCCTAACAATAATGAGCTCTAACAATCATGTCCCTGATTTAGCAATGGATTTTAAAAAAATCTGTGACTCAACCTCCTCCCTGGGAAGCCTATTCCAGTGCTTAATAAGCCTTTCTGCAGAGAAGTTTTTCCTGTTATCCAACTTAAACTTACCCTTGTGCAAATTAAGGCCATTTCCCCTCTTCCTGTCACCTGTCACAAAATAGTCAATATTGCATAAGCTGAAAGACCTTGCAGGCTTCCTGCTGCCTACTTTCCTTTTTGTTTCTGGCTTCTTACACTCTTCCAATTCCAAGTTTTTAGGTTTTCCTGCTCCTCCAACCTCCCCTTGGGGTCCCAGGGAAGATCTGATCCATTTCTTTCTCATCCTCTTTAACTCTGCACAGGGTGGTAGCCTCTTCCCCAAAGCTCCTCCAAATGGAAGCACAAACCCTCAATGATTGCACACATCCTGCAGCCTCTGAGAATGTGTGCCCCAGTGAGAGGACCCAAGGACTCCTTACAGCCTGAGGCTTGTAGAGTTTCATCCTCCTTCTGAAGCTCTGTTGAGGTCTGAGAGTTTGATAAAAGTAAAAAAAAGAAAAAAGTAGTAAAGGGACAGTTAGTCCTGCAGCTATGCAGAGATTCCTCAGATGATCACTGACCAAGTGAACAGTAACTGAAGGAGAGACTTAACTGAATACTTTCAACTTCAGTCAGAAATATTTACTTACTAAATGCACTGACTATTTCGGTCAGCATCAATATTAATGATAAAATTTAGGAAAAGTTCTTACTCAAATATTTTATTTTGATGTATGCACATATATAGTCTGCTACATTTTGACAGCAAATATGTATGCAATCTGAGAGCTCTCCAAGCAGGAATGGTGATTAAATATTGAAATATTTATAGTAAAAAGTATGAAACAGAACTGCACCAAAAGTGAACACTGGGATAAAGCTGATATTGTATTTTGTTTTGCAAAGTGTATGGGAATGGTTATGTTTAAATTTATTTTTATTAGTTTTGCTAATTAAATTTTTATTTAGAAGGAAGTTGCATTAGCTTTCATGGTAATAAAATGTTCTTTCTTAGAGACATGTGGCCTAGGATTCAGTTCTGTGACTTCTCTCTACTGTAATAGACCTTTTTGACAGGAAAAATGTCAAGTATTCTTAGGAAATACTGGGAATGAGGTTTGCATTTTGAACTACATATTTTTGAAATTAGTAACCCGGATGATCAAAACGTATGGATGTTTCATTTCCTTATCAACTTCCTTATTTTTATTCCCACATGAAAAATGTAAATATTTTTCTTATGCTCAAAATAAGATAAAGGACAGTAAAAAATAGCACGTTACGTTTCGATTGTTTTGTTACTGATTCCAAAAGTTTAGAGAGGTCAAAGTAGTTATTCTGAAGTTTTTCAGATGATTGGTGACTAGATTTTTGGAGAGACATAATAGATAATTCTCTGTGAAACTCAGTGAAAAAAAGAAAAAAATAATTAAAAAAAAAAGTGTTCTTTTGAATGCACAGTAGATTGTCCTGAAATCAGCAGGATGATTTTAAACATCATCATGTGAATTCTTTGCTATCCACCAGACACATAATGATCAACACAGATGATATACTTGAGAGATGAATGTAGCAAATGGCATCCAGATAATCCTACCTTTTTTGTCCTTTATGCTAATGCATCTTACTGCAGACTGCAAAAGCTGCATTAAGGATTATGTAAAGTGAATACAGTTTCTAGTTTTTCTATTATTGTGTTTACTTAACATAATATGAAGTCAGTATAAATTGCATTTAAAAGAAAATGATAAAAACAATGACAAATCAACATGGATGGAAAGATCTATGAGGTGAAGAGTAATTCCCCCAGCTCACTCTAAGCATTTTTGTTTCTCAAATGTATTTATACTTCTTTGAATGTTATTCCATGATTGTTGTAAAGTTTCAGCCTATATATTTTTATGCCTGTATGAAGAACATCATATATTTCTGTGGATCACTCTTTCAGTAAGTCAGCTATACAACCAAAAGTATTTTCTCTGTGAGTAAATGGGAAGGATGAAAATAAGTGTCAATAAATCAGCAATATTTCTTTAATGTCAACATAGTGTCAAAATAGTGTAATAATATCAGATTTCTGTGGACTTAAACAGTTGAGTAGTACTGGAAGAAATATTTGATTACTAAACATGCTGGGGCTCAGATAAATGTGCTGTTATGAATATAAACATTCATTAAAAGTTCAGTTTGTTGCAGGTCTTTCTGCCTCAAGATATTGTCAGGCACGATAACATTTCTCATTTATCAGTATAGTTTCTGATGGACTAACTAGAGTTCTTGGCAGATTTGCTTACAACAAGAAATAAAGCAGAATAATTTTTTTTTCCTACACTACATATCGAGGGACTTGTCAAATAAATAGGGAAATAACATTTGTCTTACCTTTCCTGTGGTAGGGGGCTATTCATTCTAGTAGTATTTGATTACTTTTTTAAGATGACAAGCAAAAAAGTTATATAAACAGACTCACATACTGTAAATATTCATTAAAAAACTGCCTCATGTTACACTGTGAGTAATGATTTTTCTTGCCACTGCACCTGTGCACAGTAGCGCTGAGCTTGTAAGCAGGTGTGAATCCTTTCAGAATCAAAAGCCTTTGCAGTTGCTCTTATGGTCTTCCAGGAGTAGCAATCTCAAAAGAAATAAAATGCACCAAAATAGTTGTATTGCAGGACAAAGTAAAGTATTTCCTATCCACTTGGACAGGAGCATCTTTCTCCTGTGAAGTCTGTCTTCTTACATGTTTCTGAAGGAAAGGTATGCAGTGGTATGACACTGTAGTCATCTAAGGAAAATTAATAGAGAAATATTAATAGAAAAAATCTATTAGTAGAAAAATAAGAGGTAGAATTTGTTGATATTAGAATCCACATTCTGAAACAGCTTTTGTCAACTGGAAAAATGTTTTTAATAACCTCTATATGTATTACTTAACAAGAATTTTCTAAAAGCATTTTTGAACAAAAATATTTATTATAAATGGAAGAGTCAGTACATAAGGCATTTTTTAATAGATTAGAGTTCAGATCTTTTTTAATTATTAGCTTTTCAGACAAGTTCCTATCTTCAAATAAGAACATTAAAGCTCTACTGTGGGAGGGATTTGCTAGGAAACAGCTGTGTTCAGAAACTTCATAGCTATGCTATAGAACAAAAGTTTTGCCATGCTTTGGAGGTATGAAGTCCTCTATTAAAGTGACTGCATGTATCCTATACTGTAAACACATTCCAAAATATATACTGATCAAGAAATAGTTGTATAAAATCAAAGAAGAAACAATGTAGATAGCTCTACTTGCATAGTCTGTATGTAATTTAGAAACAAAATAGTTTTGAGCTCCCATATAAGCTGAATGCCAGTATTGATGTACATAGCAAAAGATATTTGAATCGTACTGCATCACTGCTGCCATACTCAGAGGAATCTTTTTTCTTAAGTCAAATAAATAGGACATCAAATATAATGTGCCATCAAAAATAATATGTTTTAATTCTTCTTTAATCTTTTTGAATTGGAGTAGTTTTAGCAACTGGAATTTTTGATAGATTTCCTTCAAAATTTATAAAAATACCTGTTGATTTTTTTTAATTTTGTTTCTAATTCAGATTTTTTTTCCCTTTGCTTCATAATTTTTCCATGTGGGAAAAAGATGACTGTGCTGATAGCAGTCTACCTGCAAAAAATGAGAATTTCCCTCCAGAAAATTAAATTGAAAATAATTCCCAGACAGAATAATTCTGTTCTGTTTAGGAAGAAATATGTTGGTACCACAGATTAGAAGTGCTATTACTCTAATAAAGAATGCAGTTCAGCATATAGAACACAAAATTAAGTCAAGTGGTGTGGAGTTCCAAGAGCCTCAGGGAGAAATAAGGAAGAGCTGCTTGCTATTGCTGGAAAATGTGAAGCTGGAAAAGGTTGTGAATAATAAAATAGAAAGTAAAACTTCATACATTAACAGATAATGAATGTTCAGTGACAGAAGTATTTCACAGGTGATTTTAGGAAGGCAGATTTTAATGCTACCATATTTTTATCAACTTGCCCACATAAATTTAGATTTTGATTAGTTATCTCACTTTAATTCTTTTTTTTTTTTTTAATTTAGAGTTCAGAATTCAATTGTAAATTAAAATATATGAAAATAGGAAATTGCAACTAAAAGGCAATATTTTTTTAATTTTTTTTCCTACTAATTTTCAGAATATGAAATTCTGCCAAGATATGGAAAATTTCCGGGGGTCTCGTTAGAGAACTGCTAGGGTTCAGCAAGGGCAGGCTGCTCTGTGAGGGAGTGCACAAGGGGCACAGTGCCTCAGAATCTAAGAGCAGAGCCGTCTCTGCGGCTGCTGCCAGGCCAGCCACCAGCGTGGTTATCACCAGAGAAGTCCACAGGGATTAGGTAAGCTCATAGCCAAGGCAGAAAGATGCGCAAGGAGAGAAGGATTGGGATTACCAAGGTCTGACAGCAGATACTGTCCAGATATTTGAGTGATACTACAGGCAATTTCTTTTTATTAAGCAGTAATTCGTGTTTCTTTGGGTCACAGGTCTATAGGTCATATTCATCTTGCCTATCGATTATAAGTAGGCAGGCAGATAGCATTAGAAGTTGATGTTTCAGTCTGGGTGAGCAAGGCTTAGACTTTAAATAGGTAAATGAAAATGTTCTGTTGTTAACCAGTTCTGTTGGGAAAAAGATTTTGCATGTAATGTGAAGTATCTTGTGAGGAAATGTTTGGTTTCTTTTTTTGCACGCAAGCCTGGAGAATATTTGTCAGAAAATGCTGTTATTAAAAAGCACCACAGAGGATTTCTTGTTGAACCAACATTTTCTGTTTCTGATCTCACTGTGAGTCCATACCAGATAAAATCAAAACCATAGCTCCTAGCCATAATGCTTGTCTTCTGTCCATTTTTGTTTTAAATACTTTCTTTTGACAGCCTGAAGCATCTAAAATACCTTCCTCGCTTTTCCAATTCTTACAGAAAATAACAAAACCATGTGCTAAAAACAAAAAGAAAACAAACAAACAAAAAAAAAACCCAAATACTGTATTTTTTTAAACTTCCTGGGAAGATTTGTGTGTGGAGTTTTCCACTTTCCAATTGAAATCACATCCAAACTTTTACATTTCTTCTTCCTCATCCTGTATTTGTTATCATTATACCCGTTATAAAATGGGTTGGCATTGCCCTCCATCCTACTCTATCCTCCTTAAAGGAAAGAGAAAAATCTTCAGTGAAACTCTTTAAACCTCAAGAACTCTTATATTGCTTTAAACGAAAGTATAGCTTTAAGAACTTTTTCTTTAATTTAACCATATCAGGAGGAGTTCCTGTTTCTGTCTTTTTGTTTTTTTGTTTGTTTTGTTTTGTTTGTTTTGTCAGGATCTCTGTTCTTTATATTTGCAATACTTATTTTCCAAAGTTCTCCTTATTGAAATATAGATGTCTGTGCGTGTGTGTGTGCACATATTCATACATATGTTATGTACAGATGCATATTCACTGAAATTTTATTCTGTAGTTTCAAAACAGTTAATGTTTCTTGAGCATTTGCCTTTCATTGCATTTTTCAGTATTTTCATTTTTCAGTAGCATTTGGCTTACCTTCCTTATTGAGAAAAGTTCCTCTAGATGCTCTCCCATCTTCCCGTATTGGTCTCACTGTAACTGTCTTTGGCTGTGCAGTGGAAAGAAAAGTGAGTCTGCACAAGCTACTTGTGCAGTGGATTAGGTGATTTTCAGTCTTTTGAAACAATGCAGAAATAAATAGATCATACAGTTCCAAAATGTGTGGGGTGATAGTAATATTAAATTCAGTGAGGGGGATTAGGTCTCTTGGAGCACCTTCAGGAGTACAGTTTTGAGTCTGTGTACAGAGTTCATCAGCATATTGTTACTTGTTTTCTTCTGTTTTAGTGAAAAACTTATTTTCTGTAAAGACTTGTAATTGGAAAATGAAGTTGGTGAGTTTTTTCAGTTAAAGAACAAACATCCCAAATCTTGTTTCTAGAGGGAATCAGATTCCTGAAGTTTTTTTGGTTTGGTTTTATTTTGTTTTACTTTATTTTAATGAGGATTTGTTCTCAAAAATCTGAGTTAATGTCTAACGCTGCTGTTAGTTATTGCATTTAATCTTTTCCAGAAGCTACAGCAGGAAGTTATAAAAAGATCCTTTTTACAGTATCTGAAAGTGGGCTGAGCAGACTTGAATGCATTCTGAAACGTCATAAAATTTTGCAAGACTTTTAGCAAAATATGCTATGAGAGGGATCATGAAATACAAATTTTTCTTGTTCTTCCTAACATTACAGACCTGATCCTTTTGCTTAGCTTTAGTCTCCTTCAAGTAGTTGAACTTGCATAGGAAATATTTCTCACACATTCAATACCATTACTGCTGCAGTTATTAAAATTGTTTTGAAAATATGACTTGAGTACAAAAAGGAGAGATAAAACTGGACTCATGCATCTCACTGGAAAATTATCGAGTAGCAAATATTTTTATTTTGCATTTCATTTCTGCAAATATGGACTTATGTCTTTAATTGTACTTGTTATTCTGCAGGCCACAAGTATCCTAAGTTAGAGTTATCATGACCTGAGTTTCCTGCAGCCTACGTATATTACATTCACATAAATTTCTTCTGCCATTGTTTTAACTGTAAATATGTACATACAGGTTTTCAAAAAACCAAAAAAAAAAGTTTGAGTAAATGATTTCACTCTCTTATTTGTTTCGATTTGGGAAAATTATACTTGTGATTATTTTCAAATATTGTCAAAACATTTGGTTTTAGTGAAACGATAAAGACCAATCTAGACTGTCTCTGAAATTTATTTTCCTAGTTTTTCCTCTCTTAACACAAGCAGTTAGGCACTTTTCTCAAGGGTTGAACCACCTCTTTGCTTTTTTGTTATGAATGACAGGAATGTTTGGGGTGGTTTCAGGGAGTGGGTGGCAGGTTGCACCCTACATGAAGGAGAGCCAGGAGCAGAAGGTTGAGGCAGGCCTGGTACAGGCCAGGACCCAGTCCCACACTACCTGACCCAGGAAAGCTGAATGAGCCTGGTGTTGGTAACCAGGGCTGGGTCCATAACATTAAATAAGCCCACAGCAACTAGGGCTGGTGCAGATCATGGGTCAAGGATGGGGTGCAGCTCTGGATCAATGGGCCATGAAGACAGAATCAGGCATTGCTCAGGCAGGGACTGAAAGGGAAAGAGTTAATTTAAAAACAGCACTGAAGTGTCAGTAAACTTCTTCTGCTGAGTCTTCTTCCTGCTCTTTATAGTTCACGTCAGCTAATTGGCCTTAGATGCCACAAGTTGAACTCCTGGAGCTGCAAGGCGAGTGTGCTGTAACGCAGGACTTGGGTCCTGAGTGGAATTAGGAATGCATGGTGAATGTGTCAGAGATTAATTCTCATGAGAAAGTTATCTTTTTAATTGAGACAGAGAAAAATCACATGTGATGACTTTGTGAAGATGGTGGTCCAAGCTGAAATCTGAAAATTGATATCTGGCACCTGACATTTTTTGCACTTTATTTACCAAAGATAAATGAGAGAGCAAGTACCTTTTTGGAGAGCTTTATATGAAAAATGCTGTTCGGAATAAGCATATAGTTTGGGAAAATTCTAGTGAACAACAAACAAATGTTAACTACTGACACTCAGAAAATAAGCTAATATAATATTTAAGAAAATGTGAGCTCCAATACTTTGCTCAGCAATTATTTATATTAAAATAAACAGTACCAATCTTGTCTATGAAAGATGTATAAACAAAATCATTTTGTGACTTTGTTCTAGAGATCTTTGTATATCTAATATATTAAATGTCAAAAATTATTATTATAGACATGAGACTCTAGACATCCTGGCTGCAATGAATTCAGTTTTTACACACAGAGATAAGTAAATTTATCTTTGACATCACCTCTCGGCTTAGTAGTCATCTTGTGCTTAATTACTTGACTGAAATTCAACCTTGGATGGCTTTGTGATTTCCCTCTACGTGAAGCCAGCCAAAAATGAATTGGTATTGATTAGCATCATCACTGTGAAAAGGTGAACTTTGAGGCTTAGAATTTGTATCTTTTGGCAGATGCTTTGAAGAAACTTAGGTCTTTCTTGTGTTCCAAATCTTTCATGGGTACTTTAAAGACATTATACCTGAGATATTTATTTTTTTTTAAACAAAAATACAGTATATGTGATTGTAGTCCACTAAACAGTAGCTGAATACTATAAATCAGAACAACGTGAGGGAAAAATAATTTGATGGTAAATAGATCTATGCGATGTTTTATTTTGCAGTTAATGCATGCGTATTTTTTGGATAGAGTTTACAGATGCGGGCATCTAACGTTCTGTTTAGAGTTGGAGTTAACATCTTAGGCTGCTTCTGTCACTTTTAGAAAGATCATATGGAAAAAAAGTTCAATCCCTGATTCCCTGTTTAATTTTATTGCAGAAGCTTATCACATTCTAGAGAATTTATTTAGGTAGTACTAAAGACTGAGATGGCATAAATGTAGAGCATGTAGGCTTTTCACTCTACTGTATCTTTCTATACCAAGATCGGGGGAAAAAAAAAAGGAAAAAAACAAACAAAACCAACATTAACCAAGTGACTAATTTTGTAGCTGTGTATACAAAGACAGTTCTGTGGCTGCTGAGTATTATAATGGTTTGAAAAGTCAAAATTAGTTCCCAGATTATCTCTTAGTATGATGCAGAGTATAAAAGGAATATGTTTCTTTTTTTTTTTTTGCTACTGTACCTAATTTTAGACTAAAGGCCCATGTTAGTTTTAAGAACTCTTTTGACCTTTCTCCAAATACTACCATTAAGACTGACCAGGGTTTCAAGAGTGGTTGAGGGGCTTTTTTTTTTATTTTGTTTTGTTTTTCAAATGAGTAATCCACGATGAGAAGGAACAGTCTGAGGAAGTAACTTTTGCTGGTAGGCTGAAATGTCTTAAAAATAATCCATTCAGTTCATAACACTTTGACAACCGACTCTTTAGTTGACACCCATTCTCTGTATTTATGAACTTAGAAATAGAATTTGGATTTAACTCTAATTAATTGCTAAATAGGTATTCTCTTGTAATTTCAGAGTTCTTTTGCCTTTGATTTCCCGTTATTCCTTTTGTTAATGAGGTGCCCATGCCCAAATTACATATATCTTTGTGTATTACAGATCTCATTTTCAAACAGAGAAGCTCATGGTGAGTTCTAACTTGTATGTGGTAACAGTGAATCATAAGAATTACTGTTTTTCTTTTACTCATTTTCATTATTGGTAAAGGACAGTTGTGGAGAAAAAAAAAATCTCATTATTTTCTCTTTCTTCCTCGGTCTTTCTGGGACTCCAGTTTACCATATTTGGAATAGTAGCTGGGGAAGTATCTGGAAAAATATACATCGCTTTACGTTTTCCATCAATTATAGTTTTTGTCCTCACTAGAAAGATTTAGAAAATATTTATTTATAGTTGAATTTTATATATTATTTTTAATACAATACATATATTTCAAAAGATCACTTGTCTTTTGGCAATTCAAATATTTTCTTAAGAATTCTAGGAAACATTTCATGGATGGTTGGTGTGTTTCTTTCCATGCTCACTTCCATTTTGAATCATGCTACTAAATGAATATTATTTTTCTGGCCAATTTCAGCTTTATATTCTGGCATATCCTTTCCTGGATGCCTTTGCTCATTGTTTAAGAAAATTCCAATGGCATGAAAAACACAATGAAATGATATGAGAAAGATTAAATTTTGTTACTCACTGTCAATGTCTGCTTTTGCTAAGGGAGAACTTAGACAAAATGCTGGAATATGCTATTCCATTTGCTCTTTCTATCTGGATGCTCTTCAACCTCTGTTAGAAAGCTATTTTACTTTTGAGAGAAAATGTCATTCAGTTACTTCTGTGAATTTTTTCATGCTTATAAGTTGTTTTCTCTTGATATGATTTTAATGGAGAGAAAGAGGAGCAGCTGAATCACAATCATTGCCCAAGGTGAAGGACAAAAAAAAAAAAAAAAAAAAAAAAAAAAAAAAAAAAAAAGGAAGATTGCATAGCATTTCTAATTTTTTCCATTTTTACATAGCCCTTTAAAAAAAATCTAATTAATAAATATTCTTAAAAAAAGATTTATATATATATAAGTATATAAGTTAACTATATGTTAAAATTATCCTTTTTTTCATGTTTTGCAGCTCTTGATTTTGTTACTGCGAAAGCTTATATCTTAGACTTATTCTAAGATATCACCTTGCTTTGAGATGAGGCTGCTAGCTTCATCCTATAAAAACAGATTTTATCATACTTCTCTTTCTTTTCCTCCTTTGGTCATTCTCCCACTCTGCCCCCAAATCCTTCCCAGCTGGAAAGATGGCAGTTTGAGAATACCTCTGAATGGGGAAAGAGAGAGAGACCTGATGCACAAATGAAAAGTTTGAAAGAAGAGAGAAGAAGGTTGAAGTTGCAAGTGAAAGAAATTCAGGAACTTCTGGAGATGAAAAATAAAGCAGTACCAATTAAATTGACTTGTGATCATCAAAATGATCATCAAAATGCACAAAGTAATCTGCCAGTTAAAAATAAGGTACGTACATTGTTATGCTTCATTACCTTGGGAGCATTCCCATGTAGAACTGCTATTTCATACTGACAAATGACAAAATATGTCCCTAAAACAAGGTCTGTACAGGAGAAAAAGTCTGTGTTTGTGCATCTCAATCCTGCACAATTAAAATACAGTGAATTTCTGTAGAGTATAGAAACAGAAAGAGAAATCTCTTCATTCTTAAAAAGAACCAGTGGAATTGACAAGCTAGACAAGAAAACTTAGGAGTGAAAATAATGACTAGAAGGAACTGAAGAGATTGAGTAAACTTTGGTAGATACAGGATCCTGATGGAGATCAAAGCAAAAAAGTTGTGAGGCAAATTGTTTCTCACTGTTTCTGAATATTGAATCTCTTCTTAGGAAAGAGAAAATAAGTAATTTATCTTGGTAAAGATTTGAAGAGGTGTTCTGTACCTATAGTCTGCTTTTAAATGTAACTGATTTTTGTGCATTTCTGTGATGGCTCAGGAGCAGCAAGCTGCACTTAACCTAATAGAATATCTTCTTATATAATGAACATCTGCTTTTAATTTTCCTTTAGTGACATTTATTGTATCAAGTCATATCATATCACATGAAGATTTTTGTGATTTCTCTGTAATGAAAGTAATTTGATTTTTTGAGTTTGGAGATATGACCAGAAAGGGGTATTTCTGCTTCACATGTTACCATGTTTCAAATATATTTTAGTTCAACATTTTGTTCTTCGTTTTTTTTAAAAAAATGTTAGTTTTGTAAGAATATTAGACATCTGAGGTATTTCCTACTGTTACTATCATGACAGGTTTGGAGACTACTTTGCATCATTTTTGTCAAAGTCAAAAGGCGAATATGGTGTGCAGGCATCTTCCTTATCATAAAAATGGATGTCTGTGCAATGTTTACCTATTCATAGCAGATCACATTAGAATAAGATTGTCTTCAAAACAAATTATTAACATTTTCAATAAGAAAATTAAAAATGACGATTTACTGGCAACTGCAAATGTGTAAATCATCATCTGGTAGCTTGTTAACAGTTATCATCCAAAGAATAGGATGAGAAATGATTCATTTGTAGCTGTTTGTCTCTGTGTTCCACAAGAATCACAGAACAGCACCATCAATAACCTGAAAGAATGTCTGGCTGCTAACCCCAAAGCCTTTTTTTCTTGGATGGTAGTTTGGGTTCAAATAAAATCATATGTCCTATGGAGGACTAGAAGAGCACATAAGAATTTTTCTAAGACATGGCTGATGGTTAGACGTTTATGGATTATTACAGATTTACTTCTCAAGTAGACAAAAGGGATTTGGGTAATGTGTCGTGGAATTAACTGCAGAGTAAAATGCAGTTACCTTATATTCCTGCTTTTCCAAAACATGCATTTGGAAGATGATATGTGAGATCCAATCTAGTTGTTTAGAACAGCACATGGGGTTGTTAATTGATGTGTGGCTGATTCTCAGTTTGAAAGGTTATAAATAACTAGTAACAACTTATTTCCTTTGTTAATAGTTTAAGGAATATTAGGCATAGCATCAAAACACAGAAGGGAAGTTCTAACGTTCTTGTGTAAAAGATCTCATGTTGACAATTATCTTAATATTTACATACCTATAGAATTTATGCAATCTCTTGCCGCTTGTACAAATTCAATTTCTGAGCAAAAAAATTATTATTATTATATTGCACAAAATGTGAAGCCTTCGCATTATTCTTAGCAGACAGTATGTTGATTGAAAATGTTTCCATGTGCATTTTTTCAAAGGTTAACTCCTGTCCTACAAGATGAGTAGAATTGATGAAACAGTTGAGATCAGACGTTGTTACTATCTAGTTTTATCGATTATACGTCTTGGAATGGAGAAAAACATCTAAATTAATAGCTGTATGATTTTACAAATAGCATGGGAATAAATATTAAGTGGGTCTAACTGGTTCACCTAGGAAAAGATAAGATGAAGAATAAGAGTTTTTTGATTGCATAGATCAATACTCCAAAAATGGCCTTTATGGAAAGAGATTTTCTATTTCAGCTGTGAATATCACTCTTAGAAAAACTTATACATTAATTTGGGGGAATAAGTTCTTCTGTACTGTCTCTAAATATTATGGCCAATAGGTAGTCATTAAACATTTTATCCACTATATATGTTTTGTAGCTGACTAGTATAGGACCCGAGTACAGAACAGAAAACTGTATTCATGGACTATTTGTTGTTGCTGTTCTATTTAGTTTCAAATTTTAATATTACAAGACTATAATTTTGTTGCATAGATTTAAAAATGGGATTATGGCCAGCATGTATTTTTATGAAGCTATTTTACACTAACATTATTTAGCAAGATTTCTTTTAAATCATCAGCCTTTGAGGCTTGTTTTTTTTCAAAGGTAGGGAGCACTCCTTTTTTTACATAAATACTTTGAAAAACAAGATGGTATGCCTATAGTGGATTTACACAGCGTGTTTTGGTAGCAGGGTGTTGCCTGGCTTATCTGTGAAATGAGGCTGGGGTTGCCCTCTACTGGATACAGCCGATTCCTGCACACTCCAAAGGACCTGTGCAGTGCATGGCTGGGGCCAGCAGTCAGGTTAGAAGAAAGTCTGGCAGAGATTTGTGACTCCGTTTCACAGACAAGACTTCATTTTTGTGGTAGTATCCTGAATGAGACTATAATTTCTGCAATGGCATCAAGGGGCCACAGGAGCAGGTGAAACCCAGGTTTGCACGTTTTTCTGCATGAGCCTCAGCCCTGCACCCAGTGTTGCAGACTGCTTAAGGAGAGAGTGGATGTAGTACTTAGGCATGTGGATTAGTAGGCAATATTGATGGTGGGTGGAGAACTGGAGTAGATGATTTTAGAGGTCTTTTCCAACCTTAATGATTCTATGATTACCATCATCGGCTGTGCTGATTTACTAGTGTGAATACAGCCAGACACAAAAATGTATACGCAAACTGCTACCTTGTCAACAGGTCTGTGTCTGTGTAGCCCTTGTCTTAATGCATGCGGTCTGCCAAAAGCGTTCAAGGAGGCACCTCAGTACACAGATGGAATTTTGTAGTTTGCCTAGGAGAAATTTGAGTAGTAAGGGCTTAAAATAATTGCTATGTGTTTCATTGCTGGTTCTATGTCACAGATCTCTTGGGCTAAATTTTTAATATAGTTTTAACTCCGTCAGAAAATAATACTTGAGAGAGCATTAGAGTACTATTGTTAAACACTTTGATACTTCACTGAGCTCTGTTCATCCAATGGAGAATTATCTTTGTTTCAGTGCAGACCTCTGAGATGGTTATTCTGATGGTTAAGCAGCAGTGGTTGCACAATTTGCTCCCTTAGCAGATTTTTCAAATGCAATATGTTTTGTCAGAATTACCACTTGGGTTACAGTAGTTTTATATGATTTTTTTTCCTAATTATACTTCTGGTGAAATGCTTCATACTTAATAAAATGACTGCTTTGAAGTAACAGTCTTCAAGATTTGTTTGTTGACAAATTCCTTTTCAAGGGGAAAAAAAAGGGCCTAATTCAACCTTCAGTAAAATTCTGGGCATCATTTGTCAGCACTGGAAAAATAAAAATGTTGTTATCCTGTGTTACACTTGAAAATATGTACTTATAGTTCTGACATGTGGGTTGCAGTATTTGTTTCCAGCTTTGGAAATCTCAGTTCTTTGAACAGCCAGCAGTAGATGTTTGAATTATCTTATGCTTTGTTTTTATGTGTTTCACTTTACTCATTGCTTTCAAGGCAGCTGTCTTGGGTTATTATGTTCACGGAGGAGACCTGGCTCTCAGTTCTCTCTGAAACTGCCTTTCTAAATCTTTTAGCCAAGTTTATGTAGAAGATACTTCTCAGTGCTAAACCTCATGAGATTTCTTGTTTCTTATCCATCTCTGTGTATAGAAAGAGCAATGTAATCAGAAACATTCTAATTTAGGTCTGATGCTTGCCTTTTTGTACTCATCCAAGTAGAGTTGTAGTTGTTTCATCTATGTAATTCTGATTGTTTAGTAAGATTACCATTTCATTATAGTATTTTCTAGCATTTTTCAATCTATATATTTCTAAATAAATTAGAGTTTAAGAACCGCATTAAAATTATCTTGTGCCAAATAGTAATAATTGGTAAATATATTATTTATGTTTAAGTTATTTTGAAGGGATGGTTATGAAGGGATGGTTAAAAAAATATGTTTTTTGTATACTTTGGAGATGAGTAATCCTCACATGGCATAAATACTGCATTATAAAGCTGAACACCTCTTATCTCACCCTTTGCTTTACTCAGTTTAGGGATGTTGAAGTCACTGTTTCAAAGAATTTTTGATGAAGAAAAATAAGAGTTGATACACTAGAAGTAATCAAAGTTGCATCTCAAAGTCCTGTGTTTTTTTGTTTGTTTGTTTTGTTTTTAAGATCGCTTGTACAGAATTCTGTCTAATATTTGGTGAAGGCAAAGGCTGTTCCTTAAAAGGCCAATAAAATCCTACATCTAAGCTTAATAATGAAGAAACATTGTGGAATATATATATGTGGTTTTTTTTAAGTGAAGAATATTTAGAATTGTTAATCTCTATGTTTAAATAATGTTGAAAAGTAGATACACTAGGAAAAAAAAACAAAACAACTTACTGACATTCTTAATCTATTATTGCCATATAATAGATATTTTTCATCATTATTTTCCCTATTCATCCTACCTTCCCTACATTCTGAAATATCAAGAAATCGGTTAGCCCTTACACATGGAAATTAACACTGATTTATCCAGTTTCTAATTGGGATATTTGGAAAAATTACTGTATCTTTTTCATTTGGTATTACACACATTTTCTCATTTCTTGATTCATTCAATTTTCATTTCTCAACTTGTGTAGTGGAAATTCTGAGTCAACGAGTGATTGACCACCTGGTGGGAAGGCAGGGCCAACCTGGGGGAGCTCAGATGCATGCAGTGCCCCTGAGCCACTGGAAGGGGTGGAGCCAGGATCCCTCCTTCCCAGACCTCATTTAAGGGCTTGCAATGGAGATGAGGGTATTGTCTTGCAGATCCCTGCATTCCTGAGGCCTTCTAAGGGTAAGCAGGTTCTTTCCTTTGTTTCTGCATCTCTGGCTGGTGCATTTGAGCATATCCTTGCTTGCTGTAGCCTAGGACTTTACTTCTATGCTGTCATTGCTGCGCTTTCCATTACGTTGCAAGTTGTTTCTCTGCTTTTTTTCAGACAGGTAACATTTTGTTACTTATTGAAATCATGCTTCTTAACAATGCCATTTATTATTATATTACCAAATACGTATTTTAAATGAGCAACAACCACGATGAAAGGAAAATTCATTTCTTTAGTACAGAATTACATACACTATTGTGAATATAATCTGTTTGAGCGGAGTCGTAACAATCTTTCTGAGAATTTTTTAGAAAATAATTTTATCTGCTACTGTAGTGTGCAAGATATCTTTGAAACTCGGAAGGTGATTATAGAGACTGTTTATATATACATTGCCTGTAAATGCTTAAGGTGTGGCTGTAAGTATTTGGACTTCTGAGTGTCTCTTATGTTGTGATACTGTAATTTTGGTATCAGTGTCAAATGTCTTCCATTGTATGTCAGAGTGCTACCGATTTTGTAAGAAAAGAGGAACTAGAGCTGAACACATTACCAAAGGCAAGAGAATCAGCAACCTTACTCAATTCTATAACCTATGGGGAAGATAGGTTATGTGGTGGTAGACAAGGTCAGTTGAAAATTAAGATCATTACACAAGTTCTTAGTGACTTTCCAGACTAGTAATCCAGTCAGCACAGCTGAGGCCCAAATTAATTGCTGATTTGGCCCAGTACAGGTGTGGCTGGACTCATAGCACAGCAGGTGGGGCTGAGGCTCAGGCATAGTTTGTGGGAGCCTCAGCATAAAAGCTCCAAAGAGAAGGAGATGCAGTTGTTGATTAGGGTTTCCGTCAGAGCTTTAGAGAACAGCTTTGCTTGGTGTCTTTCCCAAGAGAGGAGCAGGGGCAAGCCCTCAGGTACACGGTTTTTTGCACTGGTTCTGAGCCCAGGCAGCCAAGCTTTAGGGAGTGTGCCCTTAAAGGCCCCATATTCCATAAATGATTGTATCAGTAGTAGACCATGGCAGAGAGGCTATGAAGTGTTTGCACAGGGGGAGGTTCAGCACAGTCTAATTTAATTCATGGAAATACCAAGAAGATCCTTTTGTCTTCCTGCTGATTAAATATGATTTATTTTTAGTATTATTCTGTGACTGTTATTCGAATAAATTCATTGTTTATCATTTTTTTTATGTGTTGTTGAAGGTCAACAATGGAAATTGCTGACCTTCAAATGGAAATTACTGCAGCAGGCTCTAGTATAGTTGAGCAGAAATACCCTTTTGCCAAGTCTAATGGTCTAGAACTGATTAAGTTTAAATTGGTTACTCTACATTCACACTCCTGTGGTTTTATGATTACTAGGTGTAACGGTGTCTGCAGTTTTGAATTATCTTAGTCATTTACTTTTCATCATGTATACAGAAGCCACATACTATGATTGAAAATAGTGCTTTTTCACAAGAAATTAAATTTACAACTGAGTGTGAGTGAATGCTTTTGGCAGTTTTCTGTCTTTGGCCTCGTTGGTGTAAAATGATGTCAATTTACGTAAAGAATAATGTTATTAAAATCTCTGAGGTCATTATATTCATGCCTAAGTGAGAGTCTGCCTTCTAAAAATCCCTCTAATTTCAGAAGAAAGCTGCTGACGCTTTGTTTCATACACTCAAGTCTTCCTACGTGAAAACTTCATTAAAGATAACCTTAAGCAGTGAGTCTCTTGTTTACAAAGTACACGGAAACAAAGGGAGTAATGACAAGATGAAGTGATCTAACAAAAAGGAATCTGGCTGCATTACAGAAGTATGATTTGGAAAATTGCCTTATAGTGCTGACTACTGTGGTAACAGATCTTATAAAATGAAGATTAGGAAGGGATTGAAAATGGTTCTCTACCAGTTTCAAAATGCAGTGTGTATTATAAGGAATACAAAGTCAAAAGGAAATTTTATGGATTGAAATAAGTGAAAATAAATGGATTACTACCGTAACTACTTCAAGAAAAAAAAATTTCACAATTTTGGAAGTATATTTATGTATGGGAGTAAGAGGCAGATTTTGAAATGTGTATGGGAGACTGCTCAGACAGTGAAGATACTCAGGGCAAAACAGTAGAATCATGCTGTTGGTCTCCTTGCTGAAACACTTTTGCAACTGCAGATTCAGCCTGTATTCAGTAGTGTTTTTCAACACTAAGGTATGAAAAATACATTCTTGTGTTCTGTGTTGTAGTATTCTGTGTATTCCAAGTTCAATCAGCAGAAATGCAAGGAATGTTTTCTGCTTCTTTGAAGAAATTTGCTTTTTAACTGTCACCACTTGGCAAATAAAGTTTCATTGTTGTTCTGATAAAAGAAAAGGCTCAATAGTTTATATTCAAACCCAACATTGAATATAAATTTTATTTACATCATAACTTTTACATATGATGTGAGGTTTTAAACTAATTATTTTATCTATATGTATACATGAGGCGCGAAAAAATGAGGTTAGAAAAATTGCTAGAAATAGTCAATTTTCAATGGTACTTTTATCTCCCTCAGGAAATATATGTAAAATATTTAATAGATTTTAATATTAATAGCTAATTTAATTAAATTAATGTTTAATTTCTATATTAATATTTAAGTTTATCATATGCTATGGAAAGGTGTGTAGTAACACTTCTGCATTAGTTCCTGGACTGTAAAGACTACTTGAAAATGTGTGGTTATCTTTGAATGTATTACTTATTTTTCTTATAAGTAGATGGTGCATCTAAAAATTCCTTAATGTATCATAGTGTGTTTATGTATCACATGGAAGTTCTGTTTGATAGATATGAGAGTGATCTTTACAGTTTAAATCAGAATTGGTATTTTGGGGTTATCATTGTATCTTACATTTTAGAAACTGGATGATCATTCAAAAAGGCATTAAACATATGAGACAGAACTTTTTTTTTTTTTTTCCTGTAAGCAGTATAACAACTGCTTATATAAAAGCTTTGTAGACTCAGGTTTTATTAATAATGCTGTTTTGTTGTTGGGTGCATTCTTGTCAGCGATTTACATAAAACCATGTTAATTCTAAAATTTTGGAAAACATCTACTTCATAAATCCAAAGTTTCTAATAAAATATACTATAAATAGGGCAAAAATATATTTTCCTATAATAAATTCGTGTCCTGGTGTTAATAGCATGCCAGTGTTTAGTTGTTGGTGAGAGATAAAAGTGCTCCAGGCTGTGGTCAGGAGCTACTGCCTTTACAGCATGGCAGCAGAAGGTGTGGAGTCAGAGCATGTGCCTGAATTAGGCTGAGGGGTTGTTCCTTACCACGTAACATGATACAGAAGGTCATAAAGCTGTGGGCAGTCACCTGGGACTGATTGTTGTTTGAGGGTTGCCTTGTAGCCATTGTGTAGCAACCTGTCCCATATAGTATAAGACTGAAACTTACAAATATGGTTTTTAAAGTTTTTGTACTATATATAGTAGTTGCAAGAAACAAATAAAGAGATCAGAGCCATTAGTACGATAGGAAATCATTGTGCGGAAGTTGAAAGTTTGATCTAAGAATTCCTACTGAGTAGGGAAGGCATGGGTTTTTGTTTTTGGTTTTTTTTCTGGGAAAGGATGAATAGCTGATATTAGAAAAATAGATGGGAAGTGATGATAAAATAAATGTGATAACCAGAAACTTTACAAAGTAGTGCTCTGTTTCTGTATGAATCCTTCAGAAACCAAGAGAAGTACTGTAAGACTTCCAATTATAAACTTCTTTTACTTTTTCAGTGTATTGCATCCTCTTGCTCTTTTACCCCAGCCTGCTGTCAAACTAGGTATAATTCTGTTGACAACACAGCAAAAGTTGACGGGAAAATTATTCTGCTTTAGAATAGTCCTCTAGAGAGCTGACAGAAGTGCCTTGCCGGTTTCATAAGATATACATTAGAGAATCTCTAAGGTAATCTGAGGGAAGAATAATCCTTCATACATTCTTTTTAAAGATCTGAAATAGCATAGTGGGGTATTATTGCAAGAAAGCTTTAGATGTGCTCTAAAGACTGCTTATTGTTAATTCTTTCCATCACAGTGTACAAACTAAATGGCTTTTACAAAAGTATCAAAATCGGGCAGGATTCAATTTTATCTGTTTACCTTTCTAGACTAATGTTTGTGTGGTTACTGCAAAGACTGCACACGTGTGCGCACACACACAAAAACCAACTAAAAACCAACCTAAGAAAAGAAAGCATCACAAAACAAAGAAAACAAACATACTGCCAATGTTACCACAGTACTTCGACATGGACAGCACTCAGTTTACAAACAGTGAAATTGATTAGGCAGAATAGATAAATTAGAATGTGTGAATAGACTAATATGGTGTTCTAATACAGTGTGCGACTTTGTATTTACAGTAATTGTGGTATCTTACTAACTTTTCTAGAAACCAACTCGGAAGGATGTTTTTAACTTTTGCGTGTGTGGTCAGTGTGCAACAGCTATGTGAAACTGCTGAAATGAACTGAACTAAAATATACATTAATTCATAGGGAGGCATGAGGCAGAATGACTTAAGACAGAATAACCCTATTTATATGAAGTGGCAAAATGAATATTTTTGTTAGTGTGATAGTATCTAGCTTAAGGTATATCTCAAGACTGTGCATAGTTGCATTAAACACGCAAGAAAAAATAATTGTTTTATGCTGAGGTGCTCATTTGTTCAGAGAATTTTGGATATATCTCCTCTTTGCCCTGTTAGCTGTGTACTGTACTCAAGTGGAGTTCAAAGGTCTTTGTTACAGATGTTAGGGAGCTTTCTTGCTCAGGGTATGAGTCTTAAGTGGAGTACAAAATTTAATAATTGAAATCTGATTTCAGTCATGCAGATCAGCTTCACAAGACCTGTTAAACAATTTATCTTAATATTGATAGAATTTAAAGAATGAACAGAGAATAGAAGAAACTAGACAATATATATGGCACATATTTCTGCAATTATGGAAAATTGTGATATATTTCTAATTATCTGCTTGTAATAGTCAAGCTTTTGAACAATATTTTGCTTATCAGCTGGAGGTGCACCAGGAGTTCCAAATTATTTAGACTCTCATAATGTATAGTGACAATAGCAAAGTAATGAAATCTATGAAAAAGTACCCTGTTTGATTAAGTGTGACTGCATTCTGGAGTGGGTGTCTAGCTATCATTTCACTTCCATGCTTGATAGAGGTAAAATATCTATTTTAATGATTCAAATCTATGAGACTTCTGGTAACGTTGTAATGTGGTAGTAACAGGAGAAGCCTTGTGGTTTGGACAAGTTGTAAAGATGGAGTCCACAATGCAAGTTGCAGTGAGCTTCTTGATTAATTCTTACTTAAATTTTTTTTCCAATTCTCCTGAGAGAAATTTGTCTTTTTGTAATAATTTTGAAACACTTTAATCACTCCAGCATACTCAGAGATTCACTTTTTCAAGAGAATTCCTTCTTTGTTCCTATAACTCAATTTTAACTGCAATGTCAGCATTTAACTTTTTAAGACAGCTTCTTCTGAGAGCATAATTAAGGATTGTTTAAAAAAAAAAAAAAAAAAAAAAACACAACAGAACTATAATGCTATTACTGTTTCTCTTACAGTATTTTAGAACGTTCTTCTCAGTCTTTTTATCTTTGCCTGTATGCATTTATAGTGCAATGTATTTTTTTCTGTAGTCTAAAGTGCGTGTTCACATCTCATAATAAGTCAAATGGAATAAAGCAGAAAACATCTGATGAGGTCTACTGTATTTGTTCTTTTGTCACATTATTAGCTTAATTATCAGAATATTTATTTAAAGGAAGAAAATGGTCTTTTTTGGTTTTTAATTTGAATGCTGTCAATAATTAGGATGTGTCTAGATACTATTTGGTGCTGTAGGATCTGAATAAGTTAGAGAACTGTCCTGTTAGAGGGTAATAAATAAGAAATTATCTAGAATGCTGATTAATTTTGTTTCATTGTAGCAGTGGCATAGATACTGTAGAAGATATAACAAATTAAATGCTGCTGCTGATCTTTTTTCAGTGAAAAGTAACTGATGCCCCTTTAAAGATTGGACTTCACTATGAGCAAGTGATACCTCATTGGTCATATTCTGAGCACAATGAAATCTGAACTTGTGCCTGATTTTAGTCTCTTTTCTGATTGATGACTGTTCTGGAGTGGTAGTTATGTCAGAACAGAACAAAAAAAGAAAAGAGGAAAAAGGATTTATTTTGATGTCTTGAACTGAAGAAGTTCATATGGTGCTGGCATTGAGATATCCATGCTTTAGATTATGCTATAATGATCTTTAAATTAGGGCAGTAAATGCAGCATTAGTGGTGTTTTAATGTACAAAACTACTGATTAATGATATTTTAGTAGTAGCCAGAATAACATCTTCACATAAAGTTCTTTGAATTCTTTTTATATAACGTATTTATCGTCTTGCCTGTAGTTTGAGCATTACGTTTAAAAATATATACAAGATTTAAAAAAAAAAAAAGTGTTCTCAGCTTTATTTCAGAAACTGGTGGCTTTTCTTAGGTATTCTGGAGGCAAGAATTGCTCAACAGTATCAGTTTTAAACTAACTCATTCCCTTTCTAAGGTAAAAAAAATGAACTTTTATTTAACATGTCTAATCATGCTTTGTATCTCCGATTTATCACTCAACACAATGGACAGTTTTATGTTGAGGAATAAATCTAGTTGTCTGTAATGGAAGAATAGGATGCTGGAAGATGAATAGAGTGATTTCCTTTCTGAGAGGCTCCATTTACTTGGAACTGCTGGTTTGTTTAACCACATATAAGCTCACGCTGCATGCTATCTAAAGAGAAGCTTCTTAAAGGAAGAACTTAACAGCAGTGCAGTTTTCGTGGTATCTTTCATAATCTGCAAGCAGAATTTATTTTTCATTTTACTTCTGTAGTGGCCTGTCCTTGTTTAGCAAAAGTCAAATGTAACGTCAGGATGATTTTAACTTGAATTCAATTCCCATGTACTATAATATTAGTCCAAGCTCCATAATGGTACACTTCACTGTGTCTCAGACAAAATAATCTTATGAAGAAGATTATCCATAACAGGCACTGTGTGTCAAATGTCATTCACTGGCAGTCTTTAATGAGGTGGTCATTCAGAAAAGTAATGCTGAATTAATTCTTAACAATGCGTGAATTCTGCTTGAATTTCTTTCTGTAAAAGTTCATAAATGGCCTAAAGGATCAACAGAGACTGCTCTATCTCAAGTACATCATTCAGCAGAAATTCTCTTATCATTATGACTCAGATTCTGGTAGTTGGATATTTCATAAAATTGGCTACACTATTAAGTTAACTCTTTCCAAAACATGTATGTGAACACAAAGGGCTTAAGGGTTACAATTAGAAGATTAAATATTTAGGTAACTGCTGCTTAGAATTTGATCTTAACCAGTAAAAACTAATGTTAAGTCTAATATTAAAGCTAATTTAGTCTATTAGCTGTTTAGAATTAAATAACTTGCATGATTTCCTTCATCTCTAGTGTAGTGCCCGAAATAAACCAAATTCCATGCCAATAAGGCTCATATTTGAGATTGTTTAGTCCTCTGTGCTTCAGGGGAGCTAATTTTGATTTACGTTTATACAATCTGGCAACTGTAGCTGAGAAATCACCCAAAGCTAAGAAATTGCAAGGAGAGGACTATGGATGCAACAAGAATAAAAGCAAAATCATACATATAGCTTGCTTTATTGTTGATATGTTATAAGTAACCACAACAAAGTCTGCAGATCTCTGCCAGGTAGTAATTTTTCAAGAACTAAACATCTGCTTGTAGGTAGTTTCAGTCACTGCTGCAGTCCCTCTCAGTTTTTGTTCTGAATGAGGCTGTAAAAAGGCAAAGAAAAATAAGATAAAATATCAGAAGATATTTTGGTGTAACTGCTATATATT
Source organism: Centrocercus urophasianus (assembly GCF_019232065.1). Taxonomy (NCBI): domain Eukaryota; kingdom Metazoa; phylum Chordata; class Aves; order Galliformes; family Phasianidae; genus Centrocercus; species Centrocercus urophasianus. The sequence goes on from NW_024884253.1 coordinate 52,979,848, forward strand.
TGTGTATCTTTTTGTTCCAGTACAGTAAATAAGGAAGAAACCAGGGAAAGTATTTGCATTTTAAGAACTTTAGTGATAACCTAGTATGATTATGTTTTCCACGTTTATTTGAATTTCAGCATAGTTTATTTCAATAGGGGACTCCTAAAATAAGTGTTCCTCTGTATTCAGTAATTCTGGTTTGTGTGTTGTTTTTTTTTTTTTTTCTACTTAAACAGTAGAAGTCATCTTGAATAACTTTGTAGCAAATTATCAGAGATTCTCTTCCTGTAAGGTTCTCACTATAAGAATAAGGTATTGAAGTTACTATGTTCTGCTTTTTATCTAGATGTTTCTTAGCTAGCCTCTGATTTCTCTTAAGCTTCCACTTAGCTGCTCTCCTAAACAGAGAGGCTTTTTTGGGGGGGGAAAAAAAAAAAAATTGGATTCTTAACTAAATTTTATCTGTAAAGATATTTCCATAACTTTTATTAAAAAAATATTTTAAATAGCGAGTTACAAACATTTGAAGTATGGAATAGGCTATAAATCTGTGGGCTTAAATTTACAAAAGGTGTACTGAATTCACCAGGATTCTATGTATTGATCATGCTGACGATATCATAACTTTGATAAAATGACAATGATTACTATTTAAACAGGAGGAAATGAAGCTGAAAAATGAAATGGCCCTTTGGACCAGAATGAGGAGATGAACTCCTAAAACTTTTTTACTTCCTAATCCTTTCCTTATTTCATATAAGGTGTAAAAGATGGAAGGTAAAAATGAATTTAACAATCTGTGAACATCAGTGATGTATTGTTCATATTGACAAATATTCTACAGGTAAGCACAGCTACTAAAATTGGAGAATGGGAATATAAAAAGAAATACGGAGAGTGTAGAGACATCACCAACCTGCAGTATTTAACTCAGAAGAAATTTCTTCTCTGATGGGACTGTCCAATACCCGAACCAGAAAGTTATTATTAATGGATGACAGGAGTTTCTTGGATTGCTTACAGCTTGCCATGTTGTTTTCCCACCGGATAACTGTGTAGTTGAAAATCCCCCATCGCAGTGAAAACCTGATAATATGATGATGCTTGTAGTTGAAGTGAGAAGCCTTGTAACTTTTTCTCTATCAAATAGTGTTGTTCTCTTTGTAGCTGTTGTTATTTACATGGAAATAAATAGGAAGATTTATTTTTGGAGTGGCCTTTGTACCAAGATTCTGTTGACAACAGATAGCATTAGAATACCAACAGTTCCTTAAAGCTTGTTGGTTAGCAGGGAAACAATCAAGCATGAGATGTTGCTGATACAATTGGGGACTGCAGAAGCAATCGTTAACTTAAAAAGGTTGTGCTTTCTGCTTATATGTCTAAAAAGTAACTGTTTTTTCTTGCATTTGGTTATCAGTTCTCTCCACTGGGGCAAGCTAAGGCTAAAAAAAAGAGAATGATAAAGTGTGGATTGTTGAGAGCTCAGGCACTGACTGTGGAAATGTTAATGTTTATATCCCACTTATTCTGTTGTTACATGTGGTAAGAGTTACTTGGAAGAAGCTCGACATTATATAATGCTGTAATGCCTCTTATGTGAAAAGAAATGAAAGTGAGATGATGTCATGGTTCTTGTCACTGATGAGATTTGTAAAAAGAGAGGGAGTACAACTACTAAATAGTATTTCAGGCAAAAAGATTGCTGAGTTTCTCAATCGCTGATGACTGCTAATCAGTCTGTTGAGTGATTATTAAAATGTTTTGCTTTGACCTACAACAACTTAGCAGTTTGAGTCCTACCTAAATGACTTTCTGATAAGAAAACACATTACTCTTTCACATATAAGCTCTTAGTTCCTTCTTTAAAACAGCATTTCAATTTTTTTCTTTAGTGTTTTACAATTCCCTCCAGTTTTGTTTCTCTAATTTTGTCATCTTCATAATATTGTAATCATTTTTTTTATTCATCAAGTTAGGAGGAGAGAGTGAAAGATGTCAGATGATAATGATACTTTCAGAAATCTTTTTAAGATCTTCCTCTTTAACGTTTTGACCTACTGTTTTTCTGTGTGACAAGGTTTTGGTGACAAAAAACACTTCTGTGTGGGGGTGACATCATGTTTTCTGCTAGATAAGAAAGTCATCTTCCTTAGAGATGTCAAGGAGATCAAAATCTGTTAAAATTAGAAAACTTCTGTGATTTTCTATAAGATTAAATGCAAAATAGTGTATTTGTGTTTATGTTGCTTAGAAAATTATGGATGTTTGTGTGCATAATGATTACATTATCATAATGCTAACTAAGCATGGCAACTTCCAGGATAAAAGATGTGAGTGTATCCAACATGCTCATAATTCAGTGGTATCCCACTGAAATCTGTACTCCATATTTCAGTGCAGCTCTTCAGACACGTAGAGGTGATGCATGTGTATAGTCCAATTCAAATTCAGTAGAGCAGAAGCATCATTCCTCATTGCCTCAGTAATCCTTTTGTAAGATTTATCTAACAGTCAGATAAGATCATACAAAAGTTTAACTTGTTTGGTCTGGGGAAAAAAATGCTGGTACATCAAAATGTCAAGGTAACTGATAACACTAAGCTTTCACTTTCTGAAGCAGATTTATTGTCGAAAAGCTTTGTGCAGGAGTCAGGTATGATTTTAACACAGTTTTGGTTAGAGTCCCATCTTAAAAACTATATATCATCTGTGCTGTTTGTGAAGTGAAATAAAACTGAAAAATTACTTCTCAGCAAGTTTGTTTATGCAAAAGTTAAATTTTCTTCATTTTTATTTTAAGGGAATGTTTGAACAAATAAAGACACACAAATTAGATAATTCTATGAAGGGACTTTAGTTTTGAGCCAAGAAAATAAGTTTATAATTTGTTTACTTGACTGTATTCTCCAGTAAAATTTTAAGGAATACTGTTGTAGGCACTTTGTAGAACTATTATTTCAGAACTGATTTTGTTATGGATTGAATGTACTTAAGAAACTCAGTGCTCTAGGTCACAATGAAATTACTGTGTGTTGCATTCATGTATGAAGGGAAAAAGCAGTATTCCATTTGTATTTGTTGGTGGTTTTATATTTGTTGTTGTTGTAATTGTTTTCATTGTTTTTGTTTTTGTTTTTTTTCCTGAATCTAATTAGAATTTCTAATGAAATTCTAATCTAGAATTTCCAAGCACCATGAAGATTTTGTTAGAACTTAAAAAAAAAAAAAAAAAAAAAAAAAAAAAAAAAAAATCATGAAAAAAAATGTATCAAATCCTTATCTGTGTAAAGACATCTCTAAGAATGAAACAAGCAATACAAAACCTTTCTTGGAAAGTGCAAGTTGTGAAGAAAGCTGAGTTAGTTACTCTGCCACCTAACAGCACAGCCATAGCCATTCTTTGGAGTAGCTGGTTTTACTCACAGGCAGGAGCAGAGCCGGTGTTTCCCAGTTTATTAGGAAATCACTGTAAGTAGTGCTAAAATGTTGGTTGGAACAATAGATTAGCTTCCATATGGGGAAATACAATCTGAGTCTGCTAGGAGGAGTAACATCTCACTTCAGCAAGATGTATTGCAACTTCAAGATGAAAGTGGGTTTTTTTTTTGTTTGTTTGTTTTTTAGTTTGTTTTTGTTTTCTTTAAAAAGGATGTGTTGGTCTTGATCAAGGCATTGTCCTAATGATTAATAGATCTGTTTCGTATGTTCCATTTTGTACAGGCTTAGAAGATAGGTAGTACTTCCCTGCTTTAGAGTTCTCATCAATCAAAGTGGACTATACTTTTCTGTATTGTTAGTTAGATATAAGCAGAAATTTTTGCTTATAAGGCCTCTAGGGAATGTGGGTCCATAGAACCAGAGAGAAATTTAAGATTCTAATATCCAATACCTCTGCATGCTTAAAATGCTAATACTTCTTCACTGTATTGCAACCACTGCCAAATAATTGGCTCACTCTTTTGTTTGATCTTTAAGAAATTTCACCCACAGGACATGTAAATGGCTGTGAGTCGCTTTTTACATGCAGATGAACTTTGTAGCTGGATTTTAGTTATACATCATTTGTACATGTAATTATATGAAAGCTGTTACCCTTTTAAAGCTGCACGTTATCGAAAAATTAAATGAACTGTAAAAACGTAGGAAGACCTAGTTGGCCATGGATGTGCAGTTAATAAACATTAAGAAAGCATCTGTAGTGAACGTGTAGATTCATAAGAGATAAATTAAAAAATCTCTAAATTCACTGCATGATGAATTGTATCCCCTTCTGTGTATTATCAAGTACTTACAATTTTCTGTTTTTCATAATGACATTTGTACTTAGCTTGAATGTCTTGAGAAAAAGCCAGGTGATAGAGAAGCAGAGAAGTGTTTCTTTAATGAATAAGCTCTTTAATTATATTCTTGTTCTGCTATATGCTTTAGATTATAAAATTGCTGAAGAGTAAGTAATTGAATCACAATTTAAGTGTGAATTTATTAAATCTGTTAGATTTACAAAGTAACTTGAGATAAATTAATCTATGCTATATTGGGCATACCAAGTATATAAAAATTTAAAATAGATGCTTGTAAGTGTAGCATAGTTTCTAATGGGGATTTGTCTTGGTTATAATAGTTACAGTGATTGATTTCACATGTCTTTGGTAAGTTTCTCTTATGCTAATAGCACTTTAGAGGAAGACCTTTTAATTTGAGACTGCTGGGAAATCTCTAGATGTACTAAAAGATTTCATAAACTGATGAAAATTTATAGTGAGAATTCAAATATTGTGGTGCTTCACTTCTAAAGTAAACAATATTTATTCTACTAACTGAGTTGATAAAGCTAGTGATTTCTCTATGCTTTGAGCATCTATGTACATTATGTTAGTTTTCTCTCTAATGTACCATGCAATATTTTAAATTGTACTTCAGAAAACTAAAGCAAAATGAATTTGTGAAATTTTAGTTTATGTACAGTAAGAAGACAAATGGAAGGAGACAAAGTGGCTATGAGGACTTAAATGACCAATAACTAATAAGCTAAAGAAATTAACTATTACCATGATGTTTTATATGCACTGTATCGGAGTGTGAGAGAAGTTGGTATCAAACCTTAAGCCTTAAATGTTGAGAATGAAGGTGTTACTGCATATTTGTTTGTTGTCTCTCCTTCCTTCCAAATAATGGGAGATAGGATGTCTGTTGAAAGTTTTAATAGTGTACGAAAATAAGACATAATACATAAGTTGATTCTCGCTTAGTGAATGCAGGACTGTACAGTTTTCCTTGTCCCTCTAGTTTTGTATCAGTTTCTTCTTCTGTTTCCCACAAAATACCCATGATCCTTCAGATCACATTTCCTATCCCATAAGATTGTTTCACTGCTCGCTATGTGGAAATGTGCAAGATCTTGAAATTTAGCTTTGTTCTTACAGATTTTCTTTTCCTCTCTACTTCCAAATGTCCATTTACTGAAGTTTTAATTAACAGATGTCATTATTATTGCGGTACTACTTCTTCCTTCATTATTACTATACAACTTTTTTTTACTGATTCTTCAGTGTGTGAGAAGTCGTTGTGGCTACATACTATTCTTAACTTCAGAAAATTTTGGAGAGCAAAATTAAGGTTATTTGCTAGAGAATGCGTACATGTTCCACTGATTAATATGATGGATCATTAAGATCAAAACAGGCTAAACGAATGTGTTTCGGGTTAGTACGGAGACTGTTTATATAACTGAATATAGGGTTTGAAAAAAATAGTAAACCTGAAACAATATTCTGGAGTTGCACAGTTAATTTTGTCCAAGGTGGATGGTCTCAGAATGTTAGTATTGGAAAATAGCCTTAATAACTGTGTTATGGTTATAAGAAAAGTACTATCACTATCTGTGTCACTTGGTGTACTTATTTCTAAGCCTTCTTTGGTTATTATCAGCAACCATTTATGGGAATGAAGTAATAAAACTCTTGGTCTTAAAATATTACTATTCAGTGAATGTGGAAATATCCTGAAAATACAGTGTAAGTTATGAAGCTTTGGAGAAGGTAATGAAAAAAAATAAACTTGAACTGGCTTTCTTTATTCAGATTCTGAATTTGTAATACCAAAGGAAAAGCTAGAGAGTGTAAAATTGTTATAACTGAAGTCTACATTATGTCTAATTGGCTGTTGCAACCATCACTAAAATGGTAACATTTTGATACAGATATTTATGTATATATGTGTAACAGTGGTGGACAGAGTAACAGCAGCAGGTATCCTAACTTCAGTGAAGTATGGTAGTGGCTGACTCTTTTGCCAGGCTGAGACATCAATAGGCAAAACCGTGTCTCTGCTGTCCAGAGTCCACATACTCCACAAATTATTTGGTATATCATGTCAAATTCTACACTATCTCCTGAACCTGACCTTACTAACAATAAGTTAGCACTGAGCTTCATTCATCACCTTGTCTGCTCTTGCACACTGCACATGCTCCAGTCACTGACCATTTGTAATTATTTCAATTGAGGCATTGCACAGCTCATTAAGCAGTCAGTTATTTACTAAAGCATATGAGACCTTTAAATGTCCTTGTTTCTATTCTTTTTATGAGGAAAGAATACACAACATGTAGGAATCAGGCGAAGAGCACTGAGGGCATAAGTAAACACTACTGCAGATTGTTGGCCTAAGGAATCCACTCTAAGCATTCAGAAAAATAGGTCATGTGAAATAGACTAGTAAGTTTAGAGTAATTTTTTAACTTTTTTTTTTTACTCTTTTGAGTCAGTGTGTGAAGTAAATAACTTAGTGGGAGAACTTCCTAGAAAACAACAAGTAATAGAAGCCATCAGAAAAGTAAAAATTTATGAACTGACAAGAGATTACAGTGCAGTGAAGGCTTGCTGACTTCATTCTTTTTCTTTAAAGTCTTTTTTTCTTCTTTTTCACTTTCTCTTCATCAAAGTCTGGCAGTATTGTATTTCAGGAAAGTAGAAAATTTCGATGAGATATCAATTACTTTTCCCATGTGCTAGAAATGTTTTCATGAAGTGTGACCAAAAGCAACAAGTAATCTTGTAAAGCTAATGTGTTTTAGGCGTGAGCTCTTAGTCTTGGCAGATAGTGTGAATTCTAGGGGTGGTAGATTATGGAGTCAAGCAGACATTCTTGTGAGACATAATATCCTCTGTATACATAAAATGTTTAATAGCAGGCCTTCAAATTAATGTCACCGTGGTGGTACACTTGAAACCAGGCAGGAGTCAGTGTGGTAGTGTTAATACAACAATAACAGCTATGTCTCTCTTCAGACTAGTCAAGCAAATCAATTCCAGAAATAAAGATATAGTACAGAGAGGATGACTACATTTCCCTTCTAGTGACTCAGATCTTACTGCTCATCTCAGATCTTACTGCTAACAGTGGTAGGCCACAACTGATGTGGGGACAGGATACCTTGGGAAAATGTGAGGAAATAATACCAACATGCTGTGGTTTAAAAAATAAAATAATTCGTCAGCAGAACCATTTAAAGAAATGAACTTATTTCTCCCTTATTTCTCATAGTCTTATTTCTCCCTGAGGTTACCTGATTTCCTGGGGTCTCTAAGCTATGGAATACAGGGGATAAAATAAAAATAATTTTAAAAGTCCACACTTATAGTTAGTTGCCACTACAACATGCTGTATTTATGGGCTTCATTCCATATAATTGGCAGTGTATACCTTACAAGGAAGTGTTCAAACTTGATTCGTTAAACTAGTAAAGGATAAGTCTGAAGAAACTTAATCTAGCTGTGTCTGTCAAAAGAAAATATGAATTCTGGAGTACTGACTCAGAATGATTTTGATACCTTTTGTTTGAATAGAATCCTCTGTTTGTAGTTGTAGAAAAGTTTAATGGATTTATAAGACATGTAGAACTATCTATCCTGACAAACACGTGATGTTCTCAACGATTTTTTTATTTTATATTTTTTTATATTTTTCCTAGTCTTACAAGTAATTTTTTTCTCTGAACACTGGAAGATGAAATAGTGATGGTGAAATACTCTTAAATCCAAGAAGAATTTTGGCAGTAAGAATTTTCCGGAGTTTGTATTTTATTTAAAGGAGTTTGAACTGTCATAGTTATCTTGAGTTCCTGCATGACTAGACTCCAGGAGGGCATGTTTAGAAAGTGTATACTTAAAAACAGCAGTTCCTTTAAGCCCGAATGTCATTAGAGAATTCATGGAGAATATATTACCTTCTGAATAGGGAGTTGAGACAATACTCACAAGAGGTAAGTTTGTAAATTGTAAGAGCTGAACTGAAAGTTTCTGTTGTGAAAACAGCTGATACTTACGAAGGAAAAAAAAAAAAAAAAAACACCTACCTGGATATAATGTAGCAGCTGAGCTACTTAAGAGATTTTTATCTTCCTTGTACTATAAAATGGTTTCAGATCCTCAACTCAATGGCTAGTACAGTTTCACATTGCACTGGTATTACCTGACTTTAGAAGTTAAGTATACGGAAAAACGAAAGGAAAATTGCTTTGCTGTGTTCTTCTTGTGGTTCTGCATGTCACTATAATTAGATTAATGTGAATTTAACTGAGTATACCATTAAAGAATAGAAAATGATGAAGCTAATATCATAAAGCTGAGAGGGAACACAGAATATGTGCTGTTGACTTAACACACAGAGCATGTGAAGTTTTGGGAGGCATCACAACAGTAAAGTTTAAATGGAATGATATGAGAAAATACTGTAAGCAAATGTTCCTTAAAAATTTTCTAAGACAATACTGAGCCAAAAACACCAAACATACTTCATTACTCTGAGTAACAAATTACTTGTTGTTTCTTTTTGCCTGTGAGTGATGTCTAACCAATTTTCAAATGAACAGCTTCATTAATAGAGTTAGTAAATTCTGCACTTGAATCAACTTGTTTACATGGAAGAATAACTGTTCCAGTACATTTTATAAGGGGTATTAAGCTCAGCTGGATTGTTATAAGGCTATCAGCACAATGCAGTCAAGCAGGACATAGTTTTGAAAGTGTGGTTCTACAATAATTGTTGAACAGAGCATTGTTATTCACCTGAAAATAGGCTTTCCCTCAAAAATGGCATAACCGTGGTAGTTACAGCTGCAAATGTATGTCCCATGTGACTAATGGAGCACCATCAAGTTAGTCAAAAGGCTATATTTTTTTCTCTTTCCCTTCTGTACTGTACTTAAGTTCTGAATTTGGCTGGCTTTGATCTAAATTCTGCCCCTTACTGTTGTAAATATCTCTTCCTCCTCCATCCTACGGACTTTATTTCACTCTGTCCTGATGTTTTTGTTGTTGACTTGTTAAAACAGTCTGTTTATTTTAATTTTTCTGAAGTGATAATCCCTTTTCTTGATCAACTGGCAGTACTGTGCCTGGGGCACCAGCGTTCAGTTAATGCTACTGCAAGGCACACTGCTTATTCATATTCAGTGAGCTGTCAACCAGAATGCCCATATCCCTTCCTGCAGTACTACTTTTCAGCATCTCAGTGCACCCTCAGCAACTTGCAGATGACACCAAACTGTGTGGTGCAGTCAACATGCCCAAGAGATGAGATGCCATCTAGAGAGACCTAGACAAGCTTAAGCAGTTGGCAAGGATGAATCTTGTGGGGTTCAGCATAGCCCAGATGTGGTGGAAGTCCTGACTCTGTAGACATTCAAGGTCAGGTTGGAGCAGGTTCTGAGCAACTTTATCTGTCAGTAGGTGCCTCTGTTCATTGCAGGAGGAGAGTTGGACTAGGTGACCTTTAAGGGTCCATTCCAACTCAAATAGTTGTGTGATTCTATGATCATGGTCTATATGTAGATCCAGGATTGCTCCATCTGAGGTACAGAATCCAGCATTTGCTCTTATTAAACCTCATGTGGTTGGTGATTGCTTAGCCCTGTAATTTGTCAAAATCTCTTCAAAAGGTTTTTCTATTCTTGAAGGAGTCAATAGCTTCTCCCAAATTAAAATGCAAGCTTTCAGATGGGATATCTGGTTGTCCTACGCACTTCCCAGTATGGCGGGTTGTGTTCTAAGCCATTTGTGTGACTGTTCAGAAGATTGTTGTGTGGTTTTTTTTGTGCATGTATTTCTTTTTTAAAGAGAATCGCCTGTTTAAGGGTAATGTATCAAATGTTCTGATAAGGAAAGTACACAATTTCCTCTTCAAAAGAGGCAAAGATCCGAGGTCCTGACTATTTGCAGTGATTAAGTCCAGTGACTCAGATTTTAACAGGTATTGTACCAAACTCTTCCCTTTGACTGTAGTGAGACTGCACAATTTGAACAGATGACAGAATTTGCAGTGTGTTACTCCAGCCTTGTTTCAAATTGTATGATTGCATTCTGTATAATTGTATTTTCCTTCTGTTTTCAGTTCAGCTCAATATTTATTATTTCCTTACCTTTTTATGCAGCCTTTGTATTTAAGGAGTCTGTAATTTTGTTATATGCCTTGTATGGGTAATAGTTTTCTTGAGTTAAAACAATGGTTTTATCTATAGCAATGTATCATACTCATTCGTATTAGACTAAGAATCCATTTGAACACAACAGAAAAAACCAGTCTTGAGGATCTTAGAATACCAACTTTTCAACTTTTCTGCCAATTTATACTTCTAAAATTCTTCATACCCTATTAGCATCATCCTTTACTGTAAATAGTGGAGTAGAATCCTAGCAAAGGTCCAAGTTTAACTTTTGTATTTAGTTGATGTAATCAACATCTGTATCATTCTACATGGGATTTCACAGAGGTACTGAGAGAGACTACATACCATCCCTTGCAGATGAAAAGTCATTGTCGAGCTGTATGCAGCATATTCATTGAACACTTTTATCTGAATCTGCTCAGAAATTCAAAACATAAATTCAGGGATTTTGGAGGTCATGATTAGAAAAGATACGTATCTTTACCCTTCTTACTTACTCCACTTTTAAAGAGCTTTTTTCTCTTGACTGTCTTACTGGGACTAAACCATCTACCTGGGGCATGTTTTGTTGTTTCTTAGGGACTATGCGAAGATGGCTCATTTTTGTGCATTTTGCTCACAATACGCCTTCTGTAATGACAGAAGGTAATGTTATTCCAGAGTGAATACAGCTCATGGGAAATGAAGCATGCTTTGAAGGAAACAAGCTATCGGATGTATTTTGCACTTCCTGTGTACGTTATATGTAGGAGGAGCACTCTTGTACAGTGAAAACTAATGAAGAGGGAATTGACTGACTTCTCCTTCCACCAGTATGTTAATAGCTGTCACTAGTTATTGTTAGTAGCATTCATGCAGACTTGGTCAGACAGATGAATCAGCATACTAAGTCTTGGAAAGTAATTTGAGAAATGAAGAAGGCATGTACAACATTTTAAGCTGAAGTTTTGCCTATTACCTATAAATGTGAAATTTGAGGACTTTGAAGTGGTTACCCTTGGTTGAATTTGTGCTGTTTCCAGTTTGAGCTGGTAAATTTTGTACCATACTGATATGACAGAAATTGTTGTGATTGCTTTTACAGGCAAACAATTGTCTTTGTTTTAAATCTAGTTTGCCAATACTTACTGTATTTGTTTCTCCTTTAAATGAACTATTTTCACTTTTCTCAAAGAAGTACTAAATAGTCCAAACTGTCTCCCATTCAGAAGCTTCCTTGTTACTTTATTTGGATTCTAGAAAACAGAAACTATGATTTTCTCCTTATTACCATCACTCCATCACTGAACATCTTCTGGTTGGTTTGTTTGTTTGTTTATTTGTTTTCAGACTCTTGTAGAAAACTTCTGTTTTTGTAATGTTACTAGCATGCCTGTCAGTGTTGTTTCTGGCAAGTACTGATGATGAACCTTAAGATTTAATTTCCACATGAAAATGTTGTTGTGAACTAGTCCACAACTCATTAAGAGAAAGTCATTAATACTTCTGCGCAGAAATGATGCATACAGTTAACACATAATCAACCTCTATTCTTCCTTCCCCCTAACCTCAATTTCCATGCACATATTCAAGTTTGGACCAGATGTAAAAATGAGAGTGCTCTTCTCTTGGAAATAAAGCCTGATAAAACTGCAATATCTTGTAAAGGACTTGAAGAATTCTGTGTGCTTTCTGCTTGTAGGCAGAAAAATTTCAAAGATCAGCAACAAGGAAATGATGTTCATTCTTTGTATTCTAAATGGACCTAAAAGCTAGTACTCCTTATCCTGAATTATGTACATTGAACACAACAGAAAGTTTTGCTTCCCATCCATTTTTACATACCCTGTTAAGTTCAGTTCTTGTATATTTTTGTTTCGCTTTTTATAATTGAGTACAATTTCACAGATAATTTGAACGGTAATCCTTAGATTTCCTCTAGGTCTTATGTCTTTTCCTTATTTCCAAACAGTGGAAAAAAAAAAAAAAGCCTGTTTTATCTCATTCTGACAATGTTTAGTCAGCTTCAATTAATTCTATTTAGGAAGCATGTAACTTGCAACATGTGCTGCCGATGAGGCTGAGCTCACTCAAAAAGGATAAAGAAAGTTATTGGTGAATGCACTCTCAACGGATGATCTAACATTATCGTAGGTTTTTTACCTTTTCTTTGTTGTTGGTGATGGTCCATAATATATGAATTTTTGGTTTCTTTTTCAATTCATCTTTAAGTTCAGTTCCTATGATTCAGTTCAGCAAGCAAAATGACAGGACATTGCTGTGGGTATTGTTACGAGAGATGATGCTACTATTATCTGACAGAAGTCAGCTACCAATATAGAAAAATATGGCTAGTTTGTGATGTCTTTTCTATGTTCCATATTTTCTTGTACTGGGAGTCCCAGAATCACAGAATCACGGAATCACACAGAATCACCCGGGTTGGAAGGGACCTCAAGGATCATGTAGTTCCAACCCCCCTGCCTAGCAGGGCCACCAAACACACACATTCAGATCAGGTTGCCCAGGACCCCGTCCAACCTGGCCTTAAACACATCCAAGGACGGGGCATCCACAACCACCCTGGGCAGCCCGTTCCAGGGCCTAACCACTCTCCTTGTATAGAACTTCCCCCTAACATCCAACCTAAATCTTCCCTCCTTCAACTTGGATCCATTTCCCCTAGTCCTGCTGTTGTCAGCCCTTTTGAAGAGTTTACTCCCCTCGTGGGTGTAGGTTCCCTTCAGGTATTGATAGGCTGCAATGAGGTCACCACGCAGCCTTCTCTTCTCCAGGCTGAACAAGCCCAACTCCCTCAACCTGTCCTCATAGGGGAGGTGCTCCAGCCCCCTGATCATCTTAGTCGCCCTCCTCTGGACCCTTTCCAAAATCTCAATGTCTTTCTTGTACTGAGGGCTCCACACCTGGACACAGTACTCCAGATGGGGCCTCACAAGAGCCGAGTAGAGAGGGACAATCACCTCCCTGTCCCTGCTGACCACCCCTCTCCTGATGGAGCCCAGGATCCCATTTGCCTTTCGAGCTGCCAGAGCGCACTGCTGGCTTATGTTCAGTCTCTCGTCCATCAGGACCCCCAGGTCCTTCTCTGCCAAGCTGCTCTCAAGGACCACTCCTCCCAGCCTGTACGGGTGCCTGGGGTTCTTCCGGCCCAAATGCAAAACCTTGCACTTTGCCGTGTTGAACCTCATTAGGTTCACCCGAGCCCAGCCCTCCAGCCTGTCGAGGTCCCTCTGAATGGCCTCCCTTCCTTCCACCGTATCAACCGCACCACTCAGCTTGGTGTCGTCAGCAAACTTGCTGAGGGTGCACTCAATTCCCTCATTGATGTCATTAATAAAGATGTTAAAGAGCACCGGTCCCAAGACAGACCCTTGGGGGACACCACTTGTTACCGGCCTCCACCTGGACATAGAGCCATTGACCACCACCCTCTGTCTGCGGCCTTTCAACCAGTTTCTTACCCATCGGGTCGTCCACCCATCAAATCCACTTCCCTCCAATTTGGAGATGAGGATGTGGTGGGGGACCATGTCAAAGGCCTTGCTCAGGTCCAGGTAAATGACATCGGTCGCCTTCCCTTCGTCCACCAATGCCGTCATTCCATCATAGAAGGCCACAAGATTAGTTAGGCATGACCTTCCTTTGGTGAAGCCGTGCTGGCTGTCTCGGATCACATGCTCATTCTTTATGTGATCGAGCATGTTGTCCAGGAGGATCTGTTCCATGATCTTCCCAGGCACGGAGGTGAGACTCACTGGCCTGTAGTTCCCCGGGTCCTCCCTGCTCCCCTTCTTGTATATGGGAGTGACGTGACCCTTCCTCCAGTCATCCGGGACCTCACCTGACAGCCACAAGTCCCAGGTCTGGATTCTAGATGAAACTTCACAAAGGCAGAGTAGAAGGGGACAACCATCTCCCTCTCCCTACTGGCAGCCTCTCATATATAGCCCAGTATACAGTTGACCTTCCAGACTGTAAGAGCATACTGCAGGCTCATGTCCAGCTATTTGTCCACTAGCATCCTCAAGTCCTCTGTAGGACAGCTCTCAAGGAGTTCTGCCAGCCTGTATACATATTTGGGATTGCCCCAACCCAAGGGCAATACCTTGCGCTTGCCCTTGTTGAACCTCATTTGATTCAGGTGGGCCCATTTTCAAGCCTGTTCAGGTCCCTTTTCATAGTTTTCCTCCCCTGTATTGTAACAGCTGCACCACTCAGTTCAGTTTCAAAACAAACTTGCTGAGGGCATGCTCAGTCCCACTGTGTCATTGATAAAGATATTAAAGAGTGCTGTTCTAAAGATGTACCCAGGGGGACAGCACTTGTGACCAAAATCCACCTGGACACGAAGTCACTGACAACAAGCTACTGACTGTGACCATTCAACCAACTATTTACCCACTGAATAGTCCACTTTTCAAATCCACCTTTTAAGTTTAGAGATAAAGATGTGGTGTGGAACCCTGTCAAAGGCACTGAAGAAATCCAGTAGCCAAAATCAGTTACCCTTCCTTTGTTTACTGCTGTCACTCCTTTGAGTTTTTGGGGTTGTAGAAAACATTAATAAAATGTGAGAAAGCTGTAGTATTAACAGTATGTAGTAATCTAGGGGAGATCTTTTTGTATCTCATTAATCTTGAGTTTAAAATCAAATCAAAGTTAATTTAAAATACATAATCAGAAGACTCTGCCTAACATTCTTGAAGCTGGTCAGCCTTGATCTTGAGCTGTTTTTTTTCTTTGGGCAACAAATTTTTCTGTTACCCATGGGTAATTTTGGAGCACACTAGTTACGTTCTGATCAAGTTAAAAAGGATAGCTTTGTGAAAGAGGACCATAGGTTATCTTTTAGCATGTGATAATTTGATGTACATGCTTCACAGGGAGATTGGAAACAACAAGATTTCAGGTCTCTAATTTTACAGTTAAATGGATGATGTATATCAGTCTCTAACAGCTTGTAAGAGCTGATAACATTATAGAACAACCTATGTGCTGACATTTGCTGCTTGTTCTGAGGCAGTCAAGTGTTAACTATTCTTCTGCAAAAGAAAAAATAGAGATGAGGGCATCAGGGGACTGGAATTAGAATCCAAGCTGAATTCAGACATAGATAATCTACTTGTACTTTCAGAGAAGTACAGATTAAAGGCAAAAAATGCGATCAAATCATTATCTTTGTAGATATGTTAAATCCTATTTTTTGTACTGTTATACAAACTGTCAATTAAATTTTGAAATGAAACCTGGAGAAATAAATGTCTAAACATATCAGTGTTGAGATTAGAGATGTAGTATTATGGAAAATGGACGTGTGGTACTGGTCATAGTGGTATCCCTTGGAAATGCTCTTAAATTATCTTGGACAAAAATGACATAATGTTAACCATTGTGAAATAATGCAGAATATGAAACACTGATTCCTTTTCTACTTTGATATAGAATTTGATCAGAATTTTTAATGAGTATCGTGATGCTCACTGCGTGATTCAGAACTTTTCTGAGCCATAATATCAATTGTGTCATTAAAAGCTTTAAAATCTTAAGTTATTCAGTATTACCATTATGGATAGGAATACACATGAACATACTCTGAATTATTTTTGGAAATGTAAATGCAGGCTTTTGACTGTGGTCTGTGCCTTTTAGAAACTTAATTGCTAGTATATGTTTGCTTCTCCTTTTGAGACTGTTCTCTTTTTTTGAGAGCAAAAATGCATGCCTCTGTCCATCAATTCCTTCCTTTAAAGTACACAAAGTCATGGGACACTGGAACGAGCTCAAAATTACAACATTTTTCATGAAGCCTTTGCAGAAGTTTTGTTCTTGCATCAGTTGCTTATATATCAAAAACAGAAGAAAAAAAAATCATACACAGCATGTTTCTAAGCCATCTCTGTTTGTGTTGCTTTTCCATAGTAGTGATATGTAATTAACTGACAGCGGCACACAAACTGGAGAAATACACTAAGATAAAGAACTGTCCTTGTTTCTGCTTAGAAGGAAAGTCTTATGTGATGTCTTGTTCATAAGGTGTCACATAAATTTTTGACGGAAGAATTTCATGGTAGCTAAGAAAATTATATTTGTGTATATCCTAAATATGGACTACAATATGCATGAAATAAAATCAGGATAAATTTTGTTCAAGGCATGTAAAGCAGAATACTACTCTTTGTATTTAAATATTTTAAAAAGTAACAGATAAGCACATGCATAGAACAGTTTCAAAAATTATTTTTTGCTATTTGCATTTATTGCATTATAACCTCAATCTAGAAAGGAGTATTTAAAAATCTGTTTTGTGGTTGTTTTTTTGTGGGTTTTTTTTTGTTTGTTTGTTTGTTTTTTTGTTTTTCAGCCTGATGGTTTGCCACATTGGATTCTAAAGCTTACAACAGTGCCATTTTACAGGCCAGCTCCCTTAGATTATATGAGTGCTACTGCTCTCATTTACTGTTCTAATGATTAGATTAGCATTTGGGTATTGTAATTCTCTGCCACAGACTTTGCATTAGAGCAATTCTTCTCTGGACCTGTTTTCCCCCTTCCATATTTTCATAGAAGCGTAGAGTGGGTTGCACTGTAAGATACTACAAGAATCATCAAGTTCAAATACCCCTGTCAAAGGAAGGGCCACCAATCTCCAGATCTGGTACCAGACCAGGTTGCCCAGAGTTGGAAGGGACCTCAATGATCATGAATCTTCAACCTCCCTGCCACATGCAGGGCCACCAACCTCCCCATTTAATACTAGACCAGGCTGCCCAGAGCCCATCCAACCTGGCCTTGAATACTTCCAGGGATGGGGCATCCACAACCTTTCTGGGCAGCCTGTGCCAGCACCTCACCTCTCTCTCTTTGAAGAACTTCCCCTGACATCCAATCTAGACCTTCCCTCCTTGAGCTTAAAATGATTCCCCCCTGTCCTATCACTTTTCTCTTTGGGTTTTTTTTTTGTTTGTTTGTTTTGTTTGTTTGTTTGTTTCTTGACTTTATGCTATAAAGTGCCCCTCATTCTATACTCGATAGTATCTTGAACAGCTGAGTTTTAAATTCAACAGTAATTCCCATCATGAAAAGTTAAATCTTGGGTCTGTTCAAGTTGTATTACAAAGTATTTTATTTGAATGGAATAGATCTTGTGCCATTGCTGCATGTGGGCCATTTGGAGATAAGGGACAAAAAGATTTTAACAAAATCCTAGCATATCTTGCTTTTTATCTTGATTAGTATACTTATACAATTATACTTACTTTAACTGCTTATACATGTAAATCTTCAACTAAACTAGCACATTTTAGGTGTTTCTTCTCCTTCTAACTTATCCTCTGGCTTTGTAGTATGGATTATCTTAGTGTTGCTTGTGTGAGGTGGACTTTGGTTAGCAAGGAGACCCGCTGTGTTTGAATACCAAATTTTCCATGAGTTTAGGAAGAATAAATGTTGGCTCAGTAATATTAGAAAATTATATAGGGGCTCTATTATATAGTTTTTTTCTATGGCTAAATTTGTATCTTCTTTCTTTATTGTAACCCTACTCACCTGATTAAAAAAAATAATCCTTTAAAATTTAGATTTCTTTTTCAATGATAAAAGGTAGAAACTTTCCCTGTAACATAAATGAAGATAGGTATCAATGATTTGTGGTGCTTTCCAAAGTATTTTTGATTCACCAGGGTGGACAGTAACAATAGTTATCCTTTTTTTTTTCTTTTTCTTTTTTTCTGGTAAATAAAGTAAATTAAATCATAAATATAATTTTTTTATCCTTCAGGAATCTGCTTTGTGATTCTGTTGTTCATATGACTTATCACAGCAAGGTCAGAGAGGAGACTGTGTATCCCTCCAGGCATTTTATCTCATTTTAGGAATGGAAGCTGATAATAAATCATCTAGAAACACTTTTATGCCCATTTTCTCATTAAGGTACTGTTCTGCCAACTAGCTCATTTTTTAATAGCCAGTCATTTATATATTTTTAAGCGTGTTCTAAAATATTTTTCTTCCTTGAGCTCAGGGTCAGAGTCCATGAAATGCACCTGCTATCACTGACTGGTGTGCTGCTGCTTCATCTGGGAGATAACTGGACTTCAGGATAATTTACTGTTATCATTTGATGTACTCTTACAGTAGTGTTGCTCCTGTATCTTTGCATGTTTTAGTTTCAGCTTTTGAAGCTCTGCTCATACAGCTGTTTGAATAGTGCTGTGTTTAATATGGACCATACAGAAGTGGTTCAGCTTCCTGTATTCTACAGTCTCTTTATTCCCACTTATGTGTAATAAGTGTAGTTAACAAATTGTTTTTCCTTTTTTTTTTTTTTTTTTTTTTTTTTTTTTTTTTTTTTTTTTTTTTTTAATTTTTTTAAATTTTTTCCAGCTTTATTGATAGAATTTGTTGGGAAGAGTGCATGAAGTAGATGACTTTATGTCTACAGACTAAGTTCTTTGCATCATGAATGAATTAAAACAAAAATCAGATTTAATCAAGCCTCGTGAATGAATAATCAGGTTGTACATTAGATCTTAATTACTTTTTCTAAAATATAACAAAATGATTTGAAATCATGTTGCAGTGATGCAGCACTTATATTAGCATTACTTAGACTACTCTTATTATTACTCTTAATTTCTTTTATTATTTCATATCTTTTGTACTTCGGTGTTTACATATAAATTTGTTAGCAGAATTGCTAACCAGCAAAACTAGCACCGGTGCTGGTGCTTTCATCAATACATCTATCAAAAACAATAAGGAAACCTAGAGACCTTACTTGATTTAGTTATCATATATAATATGATATCTTATAGATATATTTAGTTTTATTTATATATATTTGTATATATTTAGTATATATGCATACACTTCTCCAGGCAAAGATTGCTAATGGCATAATGTCACGGTTTTGGTGTGGGTGCTTAGAAACAAAAGTTAGGGTCATACAACATTTCCACCATGGCTATTTCCCTCAAATACTGGATACCCTTTTCAACTGTATCCCGCCTTTTCATCCCAGGCTTCAAGCATCTTTGAAGGGATACCTTTCCTTTACTGCTATTAATATTCATTCCCAGAGGGTGGCAGCCCCATCCAAACTAATCCCTCTGTCAATAGCTGGATCTCTGGCAATGCCTCCTAGTTGCTGAGCTTCATTACCATCTAGAGACAAGCTACTGGCCCCTCTGTCCCAGCAGCGAAGCAACCAGGAAACGAGAGTTTCATTCGGGTGCTGTGTAAACTCCTTTCTTGAGCCTTGGATTTCAGTCATCTTTAGAGGCCAATGAGTAATAATAGAGATTTCCTCTTCATCACTCTCTTCTGCATGTCTCTTAGTTTTTTCTTTTCCCTTCCCCAATGATGGTAGTTTTGAGGAGGGCCCTTCACTGGATCTTCCTCTACTTCCTCCTCTGCATCTTTTTTCTGTTCTAGATGCAAGGACACTCATTTCCATTTCTTGCCTTTCACAGGGGCAACTGATATTGTTAATGGTGTCTCCTGCTATTTGACTTGGAGATTTTCCCCTTTGGCTTGAACCTCAGATTGGAAACTCTCTCTCTCCAGAATATTATTATATAGGGCACGGTAAGCACAAGCCAAACCCCAAATAAGTTGTACCTCCTTAGATCTATGTAAGCTGCACCATCCCTGACTCGAATACTGGCTTAGTTTCTTGGGATCCCACAGGTGTTCAAGAGTAAAATCCCCTGACATTGAGGGTCCCCATGGTTCTAGGATTTTTCCTAAACCTCTCCGTATTCTCTGCCAATCAGCATTCTCTCGTTTTGGAGGAGACTCCTTCCACATACTGCGAATGCATACGAATACATTCAGGGAGATTGATAACATGCACAGGGGTATGCTCACAAACATGAACATTAACTCAGTATTTGAAAAATTGGTGTCAAACTGAGAACAAAACCTGGAAACTGGTCTGAACATCACATTGTAAAATTAGCTATTCCATTTGGGTTGTAAGTGTCAAAATTCAGATCATACCACATTGCATGTAAGTACCATGCAGGTGTCTCCATCAGAGCCCTTATTTGGTTATGTATGAAAACAATTCCACGATGAGAAGTCATAATATTGATAATTGGCTAATAAGTTGTGAGAAGCATGATGGCTTTTAATCCCTTACACAGCGCCCCCATGATAAAGAGTGAGTTCATCACTGATAGCTGCTAAAGAGGGGTCAGTGAATGGAAGCTGATGAGAGGAGGAAAAAATAAATAAATAAAAAATGGAAAAGCACTGCCCAGACAAACTATTGCTCAAAGTTTACAAATATCCCAGAATACTTGTAGCACGCCTGGCCTTTCAAGATCAAGTTTCTCAGCACAGAATACTGAACTGCTGATAAAATTCCCTAATGAAGCTCTCCAAGAACAGAGAAAGAGATTCATTCTAAAAGCTAGAAAGCAGTTAATGCCCACGTTCTCCACCAAAAAATTGTCATAGAGTTAACAATCTGTGCTGTGACAGGATAAGCAGGAGGAAGATATGAATGTTTTTGGTTTTTTTTCCATTTTTTTTTTCCCAAAACTGTTTACTGAACACCTGTAACATTCTGTCTGAGAAAAGAAATACAGAAACTCTTAGTGAAATATGAAGTGAGTCTACAGGGTGCCCATCCTATCCAAATCACTGAAGACTTTTGGAAACTGTTTTTTCTCAGTGACTTTTTCCATTAACCATTAAAAAAGTCAGTGCTTTAACTTTGAATTTTTTGCGGAGTTTTCATTCCTAGTTTTCTTATAATAGGTCTTTTGATGAGAAAGACCAATTAGGTCTTTCTATGGTGATAAAATTTTCTTCTCTAAGATTCTTCACTCTAATTTGCATTGGACTAGTCCAATTTGTACCAAACTGAAGTATTTTATTTAACAGATTTACTCCTGATCTTTATTAGTAAGAAAATTATGCAACATCTGATATGCTTGTTTTTTTGTTTGTTTTGTTGTTGTTGTTTTTTGAATATATTCTGGGAAAAGAAGGAACAGACTTTTGAAATGTCTTACCCGTTTCTGTTTATTTACATTTACTTCTTATTTGATTTACTTCTTATGGGACAGAATCAAAAATTCCAGCCTCTTAGATGAATAGAACTAGCCCGAGGTTTCTGCCACATATTGCCCTCATTTTTTTAATCTGTGCACTATGAAATCAAACTTCCGACACAATCTATCAATGTTACTTAATTTTACTAAAACATTTATTTTACAGCTTAGAGTTCCATTACATGGAAAATACGGTTAAACTCAAGAACATACAAACAAACAAACAAAAAAACCTCAACAAAACAAAAATGGAGAGGTACTTGAACCTAGATCTTCTAAAACTTGAGTTCTAACCTCCAAAATAATTTATCTGCATGTATCCAACAGCCGACTTTCTCGGCCTACCTAAAAGTAGTATATATTTTCCAAACCTTGAAAGGCAATGAATGTTGCCAAGGTAATATTGCTCAAGGTAAGAAGTCTGAATCCAAAAGACTTACGTATTTTATGGTATCCTTTTGTAAATTATAGATGACAGGGAAAAAAACCCTGTTCACAACAGAACTCTTCAGAATTAATATTTCCTTCTGCAAGGATTTATTCTGATTTTTGTGACTTCATAGATTATCTATCTATTCTATTTATTATTATCTATACTTCTATTTATTAGCTTTTCCCAATTTATGTGTATTTCCTATTTTTAGTGGTTCTTTGTAATGACAACCCAATTGATCTAAAAGGATAATATTGAGTTACATAATGTTTTCAGTGTATTTTAGACTGTTATTTCATTCCAAGGATAAAAAAATGTTTATACCTTAGAAAACATTATTTCTTTGCACTTTGTTCTTGCATTTAATTTATTAATGTTTTGGGGTTTTGTTCTGTTGTGGATTTTTTCATTCCTCATTTATAGTAGAGATTTCTGCTTTAGAATTATTACATGCATTTTTTTATTGTATTCTATTTTTATGATATTCTTCATAGAATATTAGATGCTGTATTCTTAATTGCTAAGAGAGCTTTAGATCATGCTGTTGTAGCTTTCCAGTCTCAAGTTTTGGAGATTATTTTATGTAGATCTACTTATTGTAGAGCCAATGTTTCTTTGCCCTCTATAGCATAACAATTTAAATATAAAAACTCTGTAAGTTCATACTGTTCCTACTTTTGCATTCCAGACTTCCAAGTTCAATATCCATTCTGTACAATACATATTGATTATCCATATTTTCTGCTTTTCTTTGGGCAAGAAAGCAGTGTTTCCAAAAAAACTGGATTTTAGTCTCATTATTCAAACACATCAGTTCAGTGTTTCACTGATAAATTACTTTCGCTTTTGTCTCTCTTATGAGAGTGAAGTGTTTCTAAGCACTTTGAGAGCCTTGTCTATTTCAAGTATAATGCTTTATGACTGTAGAAGTTTTAGTTGCACATCACTTTGCTTGAACCTCTGTATTTTGCTATTGTCACTAAAATAGACTTGGTTATTGCTATTTTCTTTTTCTGGAGAGATTATTTCATCATGTATTCAAAATTCTATTGGGCTTTTATAATAAACTAATTGGATCCAAAGTACTTTTGAACACCCTAGAACTAAAAGTCCGTTCTAAGATCATGGTTCAACAGTAATCTAGTACATGAGGATGCAAAAAATACCAATTTATGTCTTCTCAGCCTTTTACCTTGGCTTTGTTCTCGAACATATGCATGTTCTCCTTTCAGAAACCATACGTGTGAGCATGCATTTGTTCTCGTCTTTTGACAGTGAGAAGAAAACTGATTCCTTCATTTTATTTATATATCCATATTTTTCACTGGTATTTCTTTTCTGTATCTTCATGGTAGTAACAAAATTGTTTTTTATGGTAGAAAAGGTAACATGAAATAATGTCTGCACTGAAGTTAACCTCTTTTTTTGTGTGTGTATAAATCTATAAAATAATAGAACTTGATGACTTTTTATTCTTCTTATTTTTATTTTTTATTCTCAGCAGGAAACCTAAGGCTAGTATCTTATCCCAAATACCATCTATCATATTACATATTTATTGAGTATAAATATTTCTGATATTTTTTTTTTCACATATACTTTAACTGTTATGTTATGTGACTACTGTGTTTTATCTGGTTTTCAATCCTGCTGTGGCTAATAATGGCATAGGTCTTGATCCTCCTACTTAAACTCACACAGAAGAGAAGAAAAAATTATCGTAATATTGATTAAATGTTATATATTAATTAATCTTCATTATAAACTGGTAATCTCTTGGTAATCTTTTCCTTCTATTAATTATCAAGAGAAGAAATTGGCACTAAGTTTACATGGGGTTAGTGATCTAGAAAACAATTTATATATTATTTTATCAATTTATAATTTAAATTGATCAATTGATCAATTTATCAATTTAAAATATTTTATCAAGGATTTTAGTTGACTAATGATAGGTTTAAAAAAAAAAAAAAAAAAAGAGGAAAACCTTAAAAAACAAATATATTTTCAGCAAATGCTATGTGTTAAAGATCTGTTCTCCTTTCTGGTTTATTTGCTGAGTTACATAACACCAGAATTATGTGTTCTGTTTTATTAATTCATAAAACTATTCATTTCATTTTCCATTTTTCTTTCTTGGTATGTATTTATACTTCAGTTCCCTTTAACAGAAATCCATATTTCCCTTCATTTGTAGTCCTAAACATTAAAATATTCATTCTATGCTTCTTGATTCTGTGGTAGTATCATCATACTTTATACTGAACTTTTCTGTAGCATGTGTTTTCTTGTGCTTTTTCTACTATATGGCATCTTCACTGCCTGCTTATCAAGGGGAAGAAATATTTTTTTGTAGCTGCTATCCTACTAATTCCATTTATACTTTGCTGTATCTTGCTGTAAAAATTTATGTATAATAATTAGCGTTGTTTAGTTTTATTAGAGCATGCATCTGTTCCTGAAAATTAAGATCCTGTAGTTTTATTTTACTGTGTATTCTCATTATAATGACAATCCATTGCCATTTATTAGATTATGGTTTACTTCAAGACCTGAAACTGAGCAGTAGTCAGCAGAATCTGTATGCGCCCATGTTCTTCTCATGCAGTCAAAAGTTCTTCTTTTCACTTTACAAATGGTGTTTATGTTTTCTTGGTATTGGCTGTAAGCATATTACAATCTCTTCTGTTTAGAGTTAATAAGACATAATATCCTTTAAGAAGCAGTTTCATATATTGGGAAGAATTAGCTTTCAGAAGAGCATTTCAGAATAATTTCTGTATGAAATGCATGATACAAAAATTAGATGGCAATAAAGTGAAGCTGGTAGCCTTGAATTTCTTTTAGAATTAGAAAAATTTAGAAATTTACGTTGTACTGATCCAACCTAAGCTATATATGACTATATATAAATTATTGATGAATTAGGTATATCCATTTTTTTCTGTTGAGCAACTAAGGAATAAAATGAGAACAGTTTAACATGTGCATTTCATTTATATTATTACAAAAAAAAAAAAAAATCCTAAACTATGCTGAGAGTCTGATTACAGTGTAATAATCCTAGGCCATGACCAGTAGTCATTTTGTACACTTATATGTCATAAAGGAATGAGCCATTTTTTTACCTATTTAAAATTCTTTGATTTCATCAGGTTTAATGGTATTGAAATACTTAGTTAATTCTGTATCGAATAGTCTGAGTTTCCTTCCATTACTGTTAACTAATTAATATTAAATCTCAAGACTTTATAAATGTAGTTTGATGGCAAACCTGTTTCGCAAGTATAAATGGTTTCTAAATCCAAGTGGAGGAAACATTTTGCATGTTATGTCTTAGTTTGCTTATTATAGTAAATATTCCTGTTTGTCTTATTATTTTCTTTGCTGAAAATATGGAATACAGAAACTAATGAAAACGAAAAGGCAAACTAAAGAAAAAATGCAAAAGAGAGGAATACTATTAAAGAATACTATATTGAGGAGGATCTAGTCAGAAATTTTGTAGCCAAAATCAGGCAGAAATTTTCTAGCTTCACACGGGCACTGATGGGATGCACTTTTAAGTCCTGAGGGAGCCGGCAGAAGTGACTGCCAAGCTGCTCTCTATTATCTTTAAGAGGTCATGGAGAATGGGAGAGATGCCTGAGGACTGGAGGATAGTCAGCATCACTCCAGTCTTCAGAAAGGGCAAGGAGGAGGAGCTAGGGAACTTCAGGACAGTCAGCCTCACCTCCTTCCCTAATAAAGTGTTGGAGCTGCTTATTCTGTGTGTCATTTCCAAGCAAATGGAAGAAAAGGTTATGAGGAGTAGTTAATATGGATTCACCAAGGGGAATCATGCTTTACACTCTGGTAGCCTTCTGTGATGTTATGAACCAGGTAGATAAGAAAGAGTAGCGGATGTTGTATATCTTGATTTCAGCAATGCTTATGATACTGTCTCCTATAACATCCTTTTAGGTAAACTTAAGAAGTATGGAGTAGATGAGTGGACTGAGAACTGTGTGGTTGGCAGAGTTCAGAGAATGGTAATCAGTGGCACATAATCTAGTTGAAAGCCTGTAGGTAGTGGTGTTCCCCAATGGTTGGTACTGGGTCTGCTCTTGTTCATCTTCCTCAGTTACTTCAATGAAGAGATAGAATGCACCCTCAGCAAGTTTGCTGATGATGATATAATGCTGGGAGGAGTGGCTGACATGCCAGAAGGCTGTGCTGCCATTCAGCAAGACCTGAGTAGACTGGAGAATTGGGTGGAGAGGGACCTTATGAGGTTCAATGAGATCAAAGGCAGAGAGGTGTTTGAGTAGAAATAACAGGTTAGGGGCTGACTTGCTAGAGGGGAGCTCTGCATAGAAGGGCCTAGATGTGCTTGTGGACAGCAGGCTGGCCATGAGCCAGCAGTGTGCCCTTGTGGCCAAGAAGACCAAGGATATCCTGGGGCACATTAAAATGAGCATGTCCAGTAGATCCAAGGGAGTTTATACTCTGCCTCTGCTCTGCCTTGGTGAGGCCACATCTGGAGTTCAATTCTGGGCTTACGAGTTCAAAAAGATAGGGAACTAGAGAGAATCCAGTAGAGGGCAACAAAGATTATTAAGGAACTGGAGCATCTCCTGCATGAAGAAAGGCTAAGACCTGGGTCTGCTCAGTATGGAGAACACTGGGCACAAACAGGAACATAGGAAGTTCTATCTCAACTGATTTGTTTTGAGAGGGATAGAGCTACCCAAAGAGCCTATGGAGTCTCCTTCACTGGAGATATTCAAAACCTGCCTTGACACTTTCCTATGTAACCTGTTATAGGGAACCTGTTTTAGCAGGGAGCTGGACTAGATGATCTCCAGAGGTCCCCTCCAACACATATGATCCTGTGATTCTATGATTGTATTACTAATCTGTAGTTTTTTAATTTAACAGAAAGGTTAACGATAAAACAAAAGATGAGGAGAAATGAATATGAATACTAAACTGTTAAGTATCAATGTGTTATCATGAGGTTTTTTTTTCTTGTCTAGGCTTTTTAAAAATGAAGAACTACAAACATAAGTGATAAGAAAGGATAATAGCAATATTTTCATGGAAGCTTAAAATTAATTTTACTGAAGTAGTTGAAATGTAGTTGAAAAATGATAAGATGAAAAATGTCCACTTAATATTTGGACTGCTAATATAATGTAAATTCTGTCGGCTTTGTAAAACTGGAGCCACATACTTACATTAGTATTCAGTGAGTATGCATAACTTATGAGTAAAAATGTTATTTCTGCTAAGGATTCTTAATAAACCATAAAGAGTACTTTGGTAAAATAATGGATGTCCACTTTTATTGTAATGGAAAAATATGAGAAAATTAAAGGCATCTAATGATCTTTTATGGGAAGAAATCAAATTTAAAATTATTTTCAAGAAGGAAAGCTAATATTTTGCTGATAAGCCATAATTTTGTGCTTAATAATTATTTTTTAAGGAGCAGTCATATATTATTAAAATGACTAATTAATTCACAGTTCTTCTGTGCTAATAGTGAAGGAAGAACACTAATTGAACATTGATAGTGTGAGTTTTCTGTAAGAGAAAAAAATTAAATACTAATTTATGTCCCCCATATTCCTTAGCAGCAATTTAATTGCAAATGTACCATACAAAAATTTAAAAAATTTAAAAAAATTAAAGACACATCTACTCATGGAAGAAATACATGCAATCTGATAAAGTGTAAATGGCATTTTTTAATCCTAGAACAAGACTGAGAAAAGTAAGAAGCTAATGAGGAAATGTCATTTGTTTAAATAGATGTTGAAATCCTGTACTTCTGAAGTCACTGAGTTCAGCAAGGGCAGATTTGTTCAGCAGTGTTAACTTCCTTGACGTAAGAATTCAAAAGAAGTAACCAAAAATACAATATCCTGAATCTTAGTCTTTGTAACTACGGAAAAATCTACTTGTCTTCTTGGAGAAGAACAGGAGTTACAGATCTTTTCGTTGAGAAAACACTCAGCAAAGTAGTACATGGACATAGTATTAAATTAAAAGAGCTCTCATTGTTCTAGCATAAGATTTGGAAGACATTCTGTACCTAGTGAACAATACATCATGCAGCAGTGCTATACATAGAACCTAAAGCAATGTCATGAAACTTGGCTTGGTGGAAAGCTTTCTTAGAAAGAACCTAGAATAAAACTGAAAATAAAGACTACATTGGGGATTTTCATAAGTCAGATTTGAGTTGGGTTTTTTTGTTTGTTTTTACAATGGCTGGTCAAAAATTTTTTCAGCTTGTGTGCATGTCCATATGAATGTGTAGTCAAATAAGTGTTCACACAAGAAAGGAAGGTCAGACAGTTCTTCAAGGCATACGTAAATAATGAATTTGAACTATTCTATATATTGTTTCCCACAAGCAATAGTATTCAGAACACCCTGATCTTTTGCAAAGACCTAACATCCAAACTTTACATCTAGCTAGATATTTCAACATTGCTATCATATTCATAGCTTGGCAATCTTACTTTCCTTTGGCATTTCTAATTTATAACACAGGCTGTCATGTAAATAATTCAGATTGGTTGTTTGCACTTGGAAAGTGGAGAAACCTGAAAGAATATGAAAAGAAAACCTACAGTTTTTTTCTAGTAATTATAATTGGAGAAGGAGGAAGGGAAAAACTAATATTGAAATGGCATTTGTACATATTAAACAGATTTGGTGCCATATAGTATGATAGCAGATTTAATTCTACAGTGTTTTAGTTGTATCACCGCATAAAATACTAACAGATAGTTTCTCTAAAATGGAAATCTTGGGATGCGTTAGCATCAAAATAACAGGAAAATACAAAGAAGTGTTGGCTATCCCAGTTTTCAGACGGTATTGTAGATTAAGCACAAAATTAGGTTCCAATTTATTTTATCTAACAGTCTTCTGAAATCGCTGTCTTTCTCTTTGGTATTTATCTCTCTAGTTGAGAGGAAGCCTTTTCATTTTGTGTCATGTTTTATTTCCCTTGTTCTTATTACCTTCTAATTAGAATAGCCACCAGTGTGAAAAATCAGGTTTCTCTATATGAATTGAAACAAGTTTTAATGAAGGGATTTTCAGCTTGAATTTTTAATGGCAACTGTTATAATCAGTTTCTTCAGGATGGTAGATTTTACTGTAAGAATTCATAGCCAAGAGTGTTGACAAATTATTCATGTTAAAATCCAAATAAAAATGCTTAGGAGTGCAGAAAGAAAGAGATCTTTCTCACTAAACCGTACATCAAGGCTAGAAGTAGTTTATCAATTAATTAGTAGCATGGATTTTAGAGGTACAGGAATAATCTGGTGACAGAACATAAAAGAAATGTACACTATGCCCCATCAGTGATGGTTGTGTTGTCACTTTAAGTTTTGCTCTTTTTAACAGAAGGTTATCTTCAAATCTTCACTTTAGTCACTATGAAAGTAATGCTGAAGAGACTTGCATATGATCCAAACAAACAGAAATAGATTACATATGGAGATACTCACTACAAAGAGCAAGGGCTTTAAAAATAACTGAATGGGAGATACGTCAACCATTTTTCCTCTTTTCTTTTGATTCATAGGCAAAAGACAATTCATCTCTTGAGCTTCTGTTTTCGAGTTTTTGATAGCAAAAATGAGTTGAATATTTTCCATCCTCTCAGCAGTAGGAAATTAGGTGATGAAGGGAAACATGTTTTAATAGCTTTAAGACACTGATCATTTCTGTTTCAGACCAAACAGCCCTAGTTCATTCAGTCACTTCTCAAAGTATTGTTTTCTAGTCCCTTCACCAGTTTTGTTGCATTTCTCTGTACACCTTCCAGCAAGTCTTTCCTTTACTGATGGGGCCCAAAACTGAACACAGTTCTTTATGTGTCGTCTCATCAGTGCCAAGTGTAAAAGGACAGTCACTTCCCTTGTCTAGTTGGCCGTACTACTGCAGACGCAGGCCAGGCTGCCGTTGGCCTTCTTGGCCACCTAGGCATGGTGCTGGCTCATTGCCAACTGACTGTTGACCAGCAGCCCCAGGACTTTTTCTGACTCACAACCTTCCAACCACTCTTCTCCAAGCCTGTTTTACTGCAAAAGGTTGACTCGAGTGCAGCACCTGGCATATTTAGCCTTGGTGAGTGACATGGTATGGGATTTGGCCTATCAGTTCAGCCTCTCCAGATCCTTCTGCAGAGCCTTGCTACTTTCAAACAGATCGACACTCTGGTCTAAGTTGATTTTGAGAGCAAAGACTAGAAGTTCTTAGTAACAAACCTTGTTATAGCAGGATAACATCTTTCAACACATCTTTATGCAATGATTGTCATACACTCTGAAATGTGATATGGTTTGAGATTAAATCATACTTGAGTAGGAACTATGTATAGCATACGTTAACCTTGTCATAGTTTTTATCCTGCTTCAAAAGAAAAGATCTTCAACACCCACAGCACTAGCAGTGAATGGTGACGTTCAGGGATTTTGTTTTGTGGGGTTGCTTGTTTGTTTTATTTCAGAGATATCTAGAAACCTCGCCAGAACATAGCAATGATTTTCCTAGTAACACTGAGAAATTCCATTTGTAATATGTAGATCACAATTTGAACACACTGAAAAACTCCATCTGAAAAAGTATATTTTTAGGTGTGGCAAGTCAAATGTTTAGCTCCATTAAACTGTGGTAATGTGTTGACTTACCAAAAACTCTCAGATGAACAGTAGGTAATCTTATAGGTTTGCAAAATCAGCTATTATTCTTGAGTTTTCAGTCAGCATTGTCTTGGATGCTTGCGACTGTCCACTATACAAGCTCTAGAATTATGTGATTTTATGTGCTGGAGTCAAAGACTAAGCACTGCAAAGTATGTATACATCATAAGCATGCATAAAGTCACTTTATTCTGATTTTTTGTTTGTTTCCTTTTGTCTATTTTAATTAAATTTTTGATGAATGGAAATATAATGCTCATGCAATTCTTAAAAATTAATACGAGCTGCAAATGCTTGAAGTAAACAATTATTAAAATGTATGACTCAAACCTGTATTTGCTGTGTTGGCTTTTTTGTAATTTACAAATATCAACCAAACACAAAATTGTGTGCATCATGTAGCAAAGTACCGCATAATTACTGTCAGAAGTGACACTACTCAGCCTACAGAGTGAGAAGGCTGGGCTTTGGGATTTTTTTTTCTTCCTAAAATATAATAGCTGTGTTTATGTACTTAACTGCCAGACAGTCTGATTAAATTATTGAGATTGTGTCCTTTAGAGTTAAATGTTTTTGGAAAGGCTGGCTTTATTTCATGTTAGTATTGTTAGATTTTTATACAGCACCATGAAGAAAAAAGTCATTACTCTTCTTAGTTTTGATGTATACTTGCGTTACATCAAGGAAATAGAGTTCTCTATTTGATGCACATTTTTATTAAAAAAAAAAACACATTGAAGTCTACGCTGCATACTGCTGGACTATTCTGCTGTTGTCTTTCCCTGGTGATGTCTTATGCTCCCCCAAAAATGTCTAATGACTTATTTTATTTTTTAATCTAATGTGACTTAATAGTGTTAAGTTCTTGTCAAAAAAATAAATCCTGTGGAGATCAATTTTGAGATAAGTCACTGGAAAAAAAGTCAGGCTTTATTTGAGCATGTAGAAATATTTAAAGAATCTGTGGAGAAGTTAATCATATTTAGACTTAAAAATATTTTGACTAAACTTAATTATAGCACACACACAAAAAAATGATATGGTGTTATAAAAATAATCACAGACACTCTACCAGCGTGAAATAAAGTACTAAGTGTAATTACAGAATAAGATAGTTAAAGATGTTGGCATATGACTTGCCAATTTGATTTATAAAGATTATAATAATAAATAAATATAGGGTTCCCATAAAACATTTGCTATGTCTCAAGATACATTAAAACCCATTTTGAATGATACAAAATAACCAAAAAAAAGCAGAACATGAGAGATTTTGGTTTTTTTGATAAATCAATTTCTGACTGAACTCGTGATCTTAATATTGGCTACAGCTACTAGATATTTATTTTCCTGTATAAATAATAAATGAATAATATTTAATATTTTAAAAAAAAAACTATAGTGCATCCAAATATTTTAAAATAATTTTACAAACTCCTGCTGTCTCAAGACCAGGAGACAGTCATAGTGTTGTTACTTGAAGTGCAACAAGTATTTCTTTGCTGCTCAACAATTGATTTAAGTATGAGAGCAAATTACAGTTGATATCAGTGGCACAAAAACCTCTGTAACGTTGCTCATGTTAGATTTTGAAATAGCTGTCAAAAGATATTCTGTGAAACCTTAAAAAATCAACCTAAAACATCAGTTATTTTCTAAAACCAATACATCCTCTGTGTCTCTGTATAGATAACATTTCAGTTGTGGATAAGAAGTGTGCTGAACATAGGAACTCACAACCCTATAACAGTAAGATTTGTGATCGTAAAGTGTGGATAGTCACAAAACTAACTTTTGTCAATGACACTGCCATCCCTAAACTACCTTGACAAAAACCAAGTGGACAGGCTGAAGTAGGAATCTGAACTTAGATGGTCACCTTGTTATATCAATTTTTTCTCAGTTTAATGCCATAAGGTTTACTTTGTTATTAAGCTACAGTTCTACATTTAATATGGTATGGAAAGAAAATGTACCGAAATATGTTTTAGATGCTTTCCTAAACTGTATTCATGTTTTCACTTTGTATTTATTTTTGTAACGTATCTGCTTATTTATCTCTTTTTTTTTTTTTTTTTTTTGTTAATAGAAAGAGGAGTAACCTTTTGCCAGAATTTTTTTTTTTTTTTTTTTATGTTATTTGAATAAGAGACATGTCTTAATTAAGGGACAATTGTGAGTATACTGTTAGTTAGAAATTACAAGTCATCTTGTTTTTTCTAAGTAAATAGCATTCTCTAGGCTCTGAAGTTTGATTTCTTGGAGAAATTATTCTAAGTCTAAACTTCAAGAAGCTTTTATCCTAAGAAAGCTAAATAAAAAAAAGAAAGTAATCCAAATGATGTCATAATCATATGTGTTTTACCTGCTCATGTCTTGCCCCTTGTAATTCTGCATGAGATCTGGAAATATCTCAGGGGCTAATGAAGGGCAAAATATTCTGGCAGGAATGTGTCAGTATGACAAGTACCGCTTATTTTTACTCTAGAATTAAAGTGCCATTTCTATTTCTTGCCTGCAGTATTTTCCATATAACTGTTGACTATTCTTGGTTATCCTGGATTTTCTAACTGAAATGAGATATTTATTTTTACACGTTGGCTCAGAACCTCCAGCAGTGTTTGGCTTCTGTGAAATTGGCATTAATATTGTCCATTGGCTTTGATAATTAAATTGTACACCTGTTCAAAAAAAAGCACCAGATTGTTAATGATTCTTGGCCATCACGCTGGCAGTAGTTATCCAACAATATTTCTCTTCAAATTATCAGAACATTTTTGTATGTCTCTAATTGTGACATGAACTAATCCAAGTCTTCTGTGACAATGTATTGGTAAAACCTTAATTATCTATATTTCATATCAATAAAGCTATAGCTGAAGTGGGAAAGAGTGGTACAGCATATCATTACATATCATTCAATTAATCAACTCCTAATAAGATATAATTCATTTCAGTTGTTTCTAGAAATATATAACAGGTCTATACATAACTAAATTATAATAAGCTAAGGAATTCTAGTAAACTGAAATCAGAAATGTTTCCTCTAAGAATAATAATTCGTATTATTTAAAATTTCTTGTTTCTGAATATCTATGAGAAAAATACTAAAAACAGGGAATAATAGAAAATAAACAATTTTATATAAAAATACTATTACTTGTTTCCCTTTTTTTCTATAATGCACGCGATCATATTTTTTCACTGTTAATGTGCTAACGCTTAGAGTTCAATCCTTTTTTCTGCATATTACTTTACTATGCTTTATAACATGATTTATGAGCTTTGTGCTTTGTGTAGAACATTTCTACCTGGTCAAGAGTTTATCGCAAAAATTAATTGTTGAAAGAGTCAAGAAGCACAAAAATGAGCAAAAAATATGGTAAATTAAAGTCTTTCCTTAGCCTCATTCTCTGACTTTATTAGTATTTTGATCCATGCTCATTTAGAGAGACTGGAGGGGTCAGAAAGCAGAATAATTGGACACTTTCGGAGTATCATACAAGTATCCTCTGCTGTCAATTTCTCTGCGCATTTCAGTTTTTTGCGCAGTTCAATCTTGGTTTCCCAAGTATAGTTCTACACTTTTTTTTTTTTTTTTTTTTTTTTTTTAAGATGCTAGCTCCTGAGTTCCAGAATTAATTCCTAGTTCTTTTAAACAGAATCCTAAACAGCTAACTTATGACTTAATTTCTTGTGGTGTAAACAGTCTTAAGAGTATGATCTGTTTTGTTGTCTCTAGCATTTCATCATGCTGCATTTTGCCTGAGATCACTAGGCCTCCCAAGCCTGGAAGCAAAGGTTCCAGCAACAGCATGTAAACATGTCTTTTCTGTTCCAAAGAGCCATCTGTGTGATACTCTAGAGTTGGTTACTGCATCTGGCAGCATTTTCTGGGATATGCCTTATACTCACCTTGCAGAGCTGGAATCTGCAGTGAGATGAGCATTGCATTCAGCTCTCACACCTTCGTGATATATTCTAATAGTTTCTGCTCAGACTGCACATGTATTATCCAGCTGAAGGGAAACTGATGAAAAAGCTCATGGAAAACACCATATCCTTTCTCTGCATTCTCCACTCTTTTTGAATGCACCCTCTTGATGCCAAACAGCACCAGTGTGTGTTCTACTGCATTCTCCAATCATTAGTCCCTTTTTTTCAGCTCCTGTAATCATTCAGTTTGCCTTGCACAAGCTTCAGATAAATATTTATCTCTGTATATGTATGTATAATGTTCAAAGGACAGAATAATTAGACTGTTTAGTTTAGAATGTAAATGGTCCAATATACCTACTTAGGCATCTCTCTATCACTATAATGTCTCCAGAAACCAACGTTTTAAAGAAAGGCTCCTCTGGTGTAATGCTGTACCTGTCCAAGCTGCTTTCTGTTTTGAATCCGTGGCTCACTGCAATTGAAATAAAAATGCCACATAATCTCGGGAGAAGATACAAATATTGTATAGAGACATAAAGGTAGAATTGCAGGCTGTGGAGTGGCAATTCTGTTGGTTGAATAGCAAGTAGCTTGCTTCAGGAATGTATTTCACTAATGTAAAATGTAATGTAATGTAGTGTTCACATTACATATATTTCCATTTTTATGGTAATATGTTTGAGAAAGAAAGAAGATCTCTACTGAATATGAGATGCTTCCTGTTACACTGTGCAAGATGTCTGTATGCTGCACATAGATATTTCTGTATCCCTTCTTACTCTCTCTACTATATCCACGTGGCCATAATGTCTGCATTCTACTTTGTTCCATGTATTTGATATATCTCAAACTGTGTTGTGACGCCCCTAACTTTTACCAAATCTTCTTTCCTTTACTTAGATTGTGCTATTTTACCTAGAAACGTATATAATGCTCCTTCTCCCAGGAATCCCTGCTGGGTATACTGTACACTGACATACACGTCCTTGTATGACAAGTAATCCTATCTATGAAATGTATGATGTACATTTGGATACCATATCTGTCAGCTTTCCAACATGTTAATTTAATATTCTTCTGCTTATTGTCTTCATACTAAAAAAAAAAAAGACAGACCCATAACATATGAACTCATAGGCCATCCAGGCCAGTCTCTATCACAGAAGTTTGCCAAAGTTATACGCATGTGACTGGCAAAGGGTTTTAATAATTACCCTTATTATTGGATCGAGGTATAATGACTCCTACAAGGATAAACTGTTCTTTAAGCAAATCGATGTTAAAATAATCTTTTAATGTATGCAGGCAAATTTCTAAAAATTGTCTATGAGCTGTTCAGTCATGCTATGCCATTGGAGCAGAACTTTTCAACATTTATGGGTACAGTTTAACTGATGTCCACAGGGGATTTGTAGTGCAATTCCCATTGTTATGAGGAGGTTGTTTTCTAATCTACTAAACACAGAAATAAAACTATACTCATTGCACAGCTGTATTTTTCATTAATTTCAGAAAACTGCGGGTTTCTTAATAGCTTCTATGACCTCCTCTGGCTTAAAGTCTAAAGTGATTACGGGAGCTAAAATCTTGGCATTCTTCCCATGTAATCTGCAGGGGAGAAGACATGAAGCTATGACATCCTTTGCACTATGTAATGAAATGCAGTTATATGGCCTCTGATGAAATCAGAAGGGAAAGAATGAGACAATGATAATGACAAAGTTGATTCATCATTGAAAAACTGATTATAAGCCAGCAGCACATGCTTGCAGTTATGACATCCAACCATATCCTGGGCTGCATCAAAGAAGGGCTGGCCAGCAAGTCAGGGGAGGTGATAATTACCCTTTACTCTGCTCACCTGAGATCCCCCCTGCAGCACTGCATTCAGCTCTGGGAAGAAAGATATGGAACTGTTGGAGTGGGTCCGGAGGAGGGCCATAAAGATGACCAGAGGGCAGAAGCATTTCTGCTATAAAGAAAGGCTGAGAAATTTGGGGTTGTTTAGTGTAGAGAAGGCTCAAGGAATGCCCTTCCAGTACTTAAAGGTGAGCTTCAGGAAAGACAGGGAGTGGCACCAAATGAGTGCACCTAATGAGGGAAAGTACAAGGGATAATGATATTGCACTAAAAGAGGATAGATTTAGATTAGAAAGAAGTTCTTTACTATGAATGTGCAAAGGCACTGGCATAGGCTGCCCGGAGAAGCTGTGGATGTTCCACACCTGGAGGTATTCAAGGCCAGGTTGGAATGGGGTCCTGGGCAGCCTGCTCTAGTAGGAGCTGTATTTGCCCATGGTAGAGATGATCCTCAAGGTCTTTTCCAACCCCAACCATTCTTTAATTCTGTGAGTTACAGATTTCAAAGGTGGTAAGTTGATCTTGAAAGAGGATGCCCATTGTTTTCTTATTTTCTAAAAGCAAATATATATTCTGAAATATAATCTTTCCCAAACCACACCTGTATTTTATACTGTGTTATAACGCATATTTCAGTGCTGCTCTAATTCATTTGAGGATTTTTTGGTTCAGTTGATTTTGGTTTCCAACTTTTCAGTCTTGCCTAATATCTGTACATACACGGGATGAATAGCTTATGACAAAGCAATTTAAAAGACCACGTGAGTCAAGAGTTGGAAGTCCAAAGCAAATGAGCCTAAAATTGGTGCATATAGAAGCCCTGTAGTACTGGTGTTTTAACTAGCAGTTTAACTCTTACTCCATTTTACCAGAACTCTAATATTGTCAATATGTATAGAAGGAAGAGTTGTGCAAATGTTGTGTGAGAAAAAGAATTGTTTCATTTTCCCTTTTCCCTATCTGGTTGCAGTATTGCTACTGTAGTACTTTAAATTGACAAAATTCATGGTGTAGTTATCCTTTTAATCTGCTAAACTACTGAACAAACTATAGTAATCTCAGCAGAGGCAAAGAAATAAATCTGAATGTATGTGAGTCTTTCATCTGGAAAAATTATTTTATTTTCTCTGCTACTTTAAAGTTTAGTATGCAATTACAGAATTTTATTTGAAAAGCAACAGCATTCAGATCTCAGAATAGCAATACCACTATGCAGAAAAGCATTGCCAGCTCTGCGTGCTGCCTTATGCACTCTGAATTCACTTCCATATATTAGTAACAGGCTAATGGGTTGCAGTAAAACAGCATTGCCTAAGAAACAAATTCCATTATTGAGGACTTAATTACGATACTTAATAGTATTTGGTCAAATTAAGCTCATTACTGATGAAGGATCTGGCATATAAATCCTTATAAATAGTTGATTATAGAACATGGCCCATGCAGTAAGTACTAAGTCAACTACAACAGAACCACAACACTTTACATTTATTAAATTCATTTTAGAGCTCTGATATTATTAACAATTAGTTATTTGTAATTGTAACTTATATATGTGTTCAGCTATACACTGACAGAGAAAAAATCGTACCGTTAGAGTCAGTGGAGTTCATTCTCACTAATAATTCTATAACCTTCCATCTCTTTCTTGGACTTATTTGCTTGGTCTGGATTCACACATACCAGTATGAAGCCCAACACTGCAGAGAAAGCACGTGCTAGCAGAGATAAGATACTATGCCTGTGCTGTAGCCCTCTGGGTGGGCAAGTTAATTGTGTATACATTGCTCGTACTTGCATTCCCTGAAAATTAAAAGTGTTAAGAGTTACTTTAGGTACTGGAAGGACACTTATAGGTCTCCCTAGAGTTTTCTCTTATTGAGGCTGAACAGTTCCAGCTCCCTCAGCCTCGCATTATAGTAGAGTGCCCCAGCCCTTCAAATTTGGCAGGATTGTTATCATGGATCTCCAAGATCTATGCACATCATAAGTCAGATAAAACATCAAAGTTTTTTAAATTGAAAGAGTTCTATTTTATGATATTGCAGTGCTTACATTTTTAGAAAAATCCGATACATCATAAACAGAACAAATTGTGGGATTAGTACTTTGTCTAACGAGATGTAAGATTGTCACTTACTTTCCTCCAAAAATGATTTTGTGCTTGATATTACAGCTTTGTTCAGTCCCTGCAATGGCTCTTCAAAAGGTGTCTATACTAATTAAACCTGCATGTTTTTAGGGGAATGATTTCCCCCACCCCTTGGATACTATCAGTCACTTAACAAATTATGTATGCAGAAAGTTGATTGGGAATAATCTATCTGCATAATAAACTGTGTTTAGCCTTAATCTTGGAATTAAGAGCTTTAGATGTCACTTCCAAATGTTTTGTACAGACTGGTTATTTACACAAATGTCCAATCTCTTCTAAGCCTTCCTACTCCATTTGAGAGTGTAACCTTTAGCATCAACATTTCCATACGTCTGAAATATACTTCCAGGTGATTGGATCCTACACGCTATAATCTCAGCATGTTTATAACATGCTGACTACAACTATGTTTATAACATACGTTAGATATTATAAAAACCGTAGAAACTCAACAAAAAGTATGTATGCTTACATATACACATGTATTATATCTAAAACAGTATTAGATATGTTACTGTTTTAATTGTATACTCATTTGATCCTTTGCTGAATCGACATACTAATAATGGAATAGTTGTGCTGTTCTTTGACATTTATCTGGGTAGTTCTAGCTGCTATTTTTAATCCAGATACTTCAACAGTTCTATTCTACTTCTATTATTCATGGTTGCTATGTTGGAAATGACAGCAGCTATCACATAAATAAAACTGAAGCAAACCACAGCATTCCAAATAGCAAAAAATAATAATTTAGAGGTATTAATGAACTTCATCTCTGGATATAAACATTTTGCTTCTCAGACTGTTTTCTAGATTCATTAAAATCATAGAATCATAAATCATAAAATCGTAGAATGGCCTGAGTTGAAAAGGACCACAACGATCGTGTAGTTTCAATCCCCTGCTATGTGCAGGGTCGCCAACCAGCAGATCAGGCTGCCCAGAGCCATATCCAGCCTGGCCTTGAATGCCTTCAGGGATGGGGCATCCTCAACCTCCTTGGGCAACCTGTTCCAGTAAAACTGTTCCAGTGGAACAACATGTCACATCTCTGAGAATAAAGGTTTAAATTACTTCGTAGATCATCTAAGAATGTGGCTGTGTGACCTCACTACAATGAGCTAATATTTTGTAATTTCCTTGTTAAAAATAAATAAATATATAAACAAATAAAAAGTGAAGTGTGTGATTGATAAATTCTAAGGTATCATGCACAGCATCATTCACTCTTCTACAACTTCTGCTGGACATTCCTAAAAACTTTTAGCTGGCATTTTCTGCAAGCTTCCTTTTCTTTCCACAGCAGTCTGCTGTTTTCCTACAAATGTACTTTTTCAGCTTTCCCTAATACCTGCCAGCTTGCCATAATGATAGGAAGGTTTGTTTGTTTGCCTGTTTTCCTTTGGTGAACTCTAAGAGTATGTAAAGTTTATTTCTTCTTGCTGAGGATTTCCAAATATGATGAGAAAAACAGTACCAGCACAAAGAACTCTTTTCTCTTTAGTATGACTTGCTATGTAGGTCACTGAGGCTGCAAGCAGCGTCAATTAATGACTAGAGAGAACAACTTTATTCCTAATGTGCTAGGTAATAATAACGATGAAAGTTTGCAATAAGCTGATTAAGCTGAATGGAGGAATTATTGGCAGTACAGACATTACTGTAACTGCTAAGTGACAGTATGTCATAAACAGAGGATGTGTTTGGCTTTTCCACTCATTTTTCCTCACTTTCTTTTTTTTTTTTTTTTTTTTTTTTTTTTTTCTGGGATGGGATGGGAAG
This sequence comes from Centrocercus urophasianus, assembly GCF_019232065.1. Lineage (NCBI taxonomy): Eukaryota > Metazoa > Chordata > Aves > Galliformes > Phasianidae > Centrocercus > Centrocercus urophasianus. Next base: position 53,020,220 of record NW_024884253.1, read on the forward strand.
AAGAAAGGATTATTCTCACAATTTTTTTCAGATCAGTATAGGAGAGGTAGTGGACATTCTTCAATTGCCCCTAATTCTAGCAGTATGCCTCTAACTTGAAGAAAAGATGAAGACACAGTGCAGAGCAGAAAATATTGAAGTTGAAATTTGGCATTTGCTAATAAGGTCCAGCTTTCAGGCTGTATGAAAAATCAGTTGCTTAAACACTTATAGGGAGGAAGGGGGCAACAGTCTTGATCTTATTTTATTGAACCCTTACCTTCCTTAATAGATATGAAACACTGCCATTCAGTCAACATTTAGATATTAATTCCTCTGAGTTTTATTTTTTTTTAGTCACAGTCTTTGTTTACTAGATAAAAGCCATCCATGAGTATTTGGGTAGATTTCTTTAGACATATATGCACAAAAGAAAATGAAAAAGCCTTATTTAAAATTACTTAATAGGTTAGTTCACGTGCATCATTAAGTGATAAATACATAGAATAATTTTTGAAATAGCCGTTTGAACAGATCTTTTTGGTAAGAATAAACAGATTCTGCAACTCAGGGAATCACAAAAATGTGAAAGTTTCAGTGGCTTCAAACTAAATTCTTGAGATAAGAAGCCCAAAAGATATGAAATCTGATTAGTGTGTATTCTAGTTTTATAAATGAAAGGCAGGCAAAAACAGTAAATTAGGTCTTAAAAATAATAAATTGGAACTTCAGCAAAGTTGCTAAAGGTTTGTGTTTGAAGGTTTATATCGAAGTTGTCTGCTGAAAAAAAGATTATTTCCCCCCAGCAGAAGTGTAAAGTATTGCATGTAATACTGCTGCCACTGCAGAAGAGATAATAAGTAGCCTGAAAAGATATTTAATTTAAATATTTTATTTTATACTGGATATATTTATGCATTTATCACAGTTGGAGGTGACAAATTTAACGAGCTGTGAATCAGTAGATTTTGGGAAGTGATTCACATGGTGGGAATTGATTGATTCTAAACTTGTAGCACCATAGCATCATTTTCTTTAATCTACAGATTAAAATATTTGACCTACTATGTTGGCAGCAAGGAATCACAAGGATACTGTTTCAATGACCATGAGAGATTATGTTATGATGTATAAAATGAGTGTAGGAAGACAACACTGAGACTTACATAAGTTTTGCTAAGAGAATATCTTGTGATTTCATATGCAAAGGATACACAGCATCCCAGCTATATTTGCTTCTGCAAAATAAATGAACATTATGCATGCTGTTTCTCTGCAGTTTTAGAAAAAGTCTTCCATAATATTTAAATTCATAATTGCATAAATTGTATTTTCTTTATCCTTGATGCTCTACATTGAACCTATTTTCAAAATTGGAATAAGTAGTGACATCTAGAAATTAAATATGGAAAGAAAATTGTTTGACATTGCAACGTGTATCTCTGTATGAAGTTTTCAATGGTTTCTTTAAGCTTTAGATGTTGATAAGCTGTCCAAGTTAGTGATTATACTTCAGCAGAGAAACTTCTGATTTAGCTATACAGTTAGCCTAGTCTAGTTTTACTTTACTGATACTGATAACAGTGATGTCCACAGCATTACACACAATGCTCCTTATGTGTTGTTACAAAAAATTACTCTGAAAAGTAACCTGAACTAGTGGGTGATTATGTTAAATATAGGATTCAAAAAAAGCAGACCATCACCATAATTGTTCTTAAAATGCATCATTGATCTTTCTTGAAATTGTTTAGTCATCAAAGACAAATAACATTTTTGGAATGATTAATAGAATAATTAGCTTAGTAATTTAGCTGTCGGATGTTTTTCTGCGAAGAGAAAATATTGTATGCTTAAAATGTAACTTTAAAAACAAATTTTTTAAAGATCCACACTGTTTGCATATTGATTATAAAATAAATCATTTTTAATTACAACTTTTCTGAATATATCAGAGTAAGTGGATGACCTTATACTGAGCGTTTTTAATGTGCATCATGGCTCAGATTAGTTAATTGTCCTAGTAAGTGTTTTAAAACATTTTCTCTGTACTCATCTGTGTATTTTCCACTTCTTAAAGATTCCTCAACAGATAATTTATCATGTCAGTTTCTGTGTCAGTAGTTCTGTTCTTTATTCCCGAGAGCTTTAATTAAATATTTTAGATGTACTCATCACTTCTCAGCACACATTTCAGCTACATTTTATTCCTGAGACCAGAAGAAAGACTATCTTATGGATTTTAGTTAAGTATGTGAAGCATATATATGAAATATTTTCTTTTAACAGTGTTTCCGAACAGTTAAGGATTGCATTATTGTATACACCTTTTTCAAGGTGGTAGCTTGGTTATCCATTACCTCCACACTTGAAAGCTTTCTACTGTTATGTGCAAATACTGACATAAGGGAGGGGGGACAGAAAAAGTGTGTTACTCATTTTTCTCTAGCTTTTGAAAATATTTTAAAATTGATTTGATCTTCTTACCCACTTTGGAGGCACATTCAAAGGCAACAGCTAACAAAAGACATAGAAGATTTTTGAGGCTTCATACAGATCTCTACTGAACACCATTACCAATCAACGTTCTAGTACATCTCATGCAATACAATCTGAGAAAACACATCAGCTATTTTCCCATTACTACTGTAGCTGTAGTAAAATTACTTTTCAGTAAAACGTCTGTGTTTGTGATTATTGGGGAATATGGGGACACCAGATGAGCAGTATTTTGGTTTTGAAGAAATAAATTTTTTCAAAATGTAAGCCAGATTCCTTTCTTGATGCACAGTAATACATTTTTGATGATGTTTCATTTTCTGAAATGATATTTCATTTATGAAATCAATTTTTAAATTTTGGTGTATACTTGTATTGCATTATATTGCATTCTAGTTTTAAAAAGACAAATTGGAACTATTCAGAAACATTAAAAATCTTGCATTTGGGAGCTAGGGGAAAAACTGTTACTTCTATCCAGAATTGAACACTCTGAAAGTTTGTCATTTGTTGCAAAGTTCACAAACTCAGAATAATTATGAAATTGATTGATACAGCTGCAGCAAAGAAATACAATAGAGAAGTAAGAATGTAGCAAGTAATATGAAAGCGTACTAATTAGAAGGTGATGTATGATTAACTGCTGAGATTTACAAGCAGTAATGCATTTTGCAGAAGGTCCTGGCAACCTGTCATTTGAATGATTAATTAAATACATAATATGTAGAAGATCTACTTTCACAGTCTAGTGTCTTGGCCCCTTTTAAAGAGGAAACTTGCAGCCAAAGCGGTATTTGTAAGATTTGAAAAATGAGATGTTCTAATGTGAAGATGGGAAAAGTTAGAGCTGGAGAAGCAATCCTGCAAATTTTGTGCCAAATTAGATGTGTTGTGTTAAAATAGATCACATATAGCAAAGGTGAAAGAGAATTTTAATGCATCCAATTTTACTTATTTTAACAAGCTTTCTTGGACTCCAGTGCTACTTTAATAGATTTAAATTCTTAAATTCTTAACTGAGAAATAGGGAGAGTTTGAGATTTTGTTAGGCCAGCTTTCATGTCAAAAATAAAATATAATGTGTGATAATTGTCTGAAGGAGTAAAATTCATCAAAATAATGAACAAATTAGTATTGCAATAAAATTTAATGGTGAAGATAGCTCTGTATGTTTCAAAGGTGAAACGGTACTTCAGCTTCATCCTTGAAGTCTTAATTATGCACATCTGTTACAGAGGTAAATTGCAATCTGAAATATAAAAGACTAAAGTCTGTGCTCATTCCTCTTGAACTTTGAGACAGTACTACTGATTTTGTGCAAAACAGAAACTCATGCTTATTCCAGAAAAGCATTTATGATGATTATGTGGATTATGTACCTTCTATAAAATCCTGTAAAATTTCCTAAAATCTACATTAATTACCATAAAGAAAATTTTTCAATCTGCTTTTGTATTTTCTGTAATTTCTGATTCCAGTAGAATGATACTTCTAAAACACCTGCTGTGAATTTTCTGGAAATAAAGGGAATAAGTTATGCCTGATTTAACAATATTAAAAAATGCTGGATTCTATTTCTGTTCACAGAAGAGTTTCACAGCATGTTAGTTCAATAACGTACTAATGTTTGATGCCAGAAAGAGAAATATAACATCTCTTTTTTTTTTTTTTTTTGGTATTGCAACAATGTCCATGGGTAGTAGAGGCTTCAAAGTGTCTTAAGTGTCTGACATATTTCATCTTCGGAATTTGTGAAAGATGGAGAGATATGAAATAGCAAATAATTGAAAAGTGATAGTCAGAAAAAGAACATCAACAGCAATAAAACTAATCTATCCAGAAGAAAAAGAGAAAATACTGAGGGCAAAACATGTAAAATTAAACTTCAACAGCATATAATCTGAACTGATAATATTACATCTTAGATACAAATGCAGTTTTTTATGTTTGTGGATAAATACTAAAACCACAGTTGGATATGCTTCATCTTCTAAATGTGTCAAATTTATCATAGAATCCTAGAATCACTCAGCTTGGAAAAGACCTTAAAGATCATTGAGTCCAAGCATGGCCTAACCATACTACCCTAACTCTAATAATCCTCCGCTAAATCATGTTCCTCTGCATCACGCTCAGCCACCTCCCTAAGGAGCGTATTCCAGTACTTAACAACCCTTTCTGTTAAGTTTTTCCTAATATCCAAACTAAACTTATCCTGGCACAACTTAAGGCCATTTCCCCTTGTCACCATTGAGAAGAGACCAACTTCACTCTCACTGTAAGTACCTTTCAGATATTGAAAGAGAGCAATAAGGTCTCCCCTCATCCTCCTTTTCTGCAGAGTAAACAGCCCCAGCTCCTTCAGCCTTTCCCCTTTCTCCAAGTCCTTCACCAGCCTTGTTGCCCTTCTTTGGACCTGCTCCATCACCTCAATGTCCTTTCTGTACTGAGGTGCCCAAAACTGAACACAGTACCCAAGGTAAGGCCTCAACAATGATGAGTACAAGGGCAGGATTATTTCCCCAGTCCTTCTCACCACTCCATTCCTGATACAAGCCAGGATGCCATTGGCCTTCTTGGCCACCTGGGCACACTGCTGGCCCATATTCAGCTGACTGTCCATCAGTACACCAAGGTTCCTTTCCATCAGGCAGCTTTCCAGCCACTCCTCCCCAAGCCTGTAGGGTTGCCTGGGGTTGCTGTGACCAAAATGCAGGACCCAACACATGGCCCCATTGAAACTCATACTGTTTACCTTGGTCCATTGATCTAGTCTATCTAGGTCCCTCTGTAGTGCCTTTCTTCCCTCAGGCAGATCAACACTCCCTCCCAACTTGGTGTCATCTGCAAACTTACTGCGTGCACTCAATCCCCTCATCAAGGTCATTAATAAAGATGTTAAATTGAAACAGCCCCAGCACCAAGCCCTGGGGGACACTGCTCGTGACCAGCTGCCAACTGGATTTAACTCCACTGACCATAACTCTTTGGGCCCAGCCAGCGTTTCACCCAGTGGAGCGTATGCCCGTCCAAATCATGGGCAGCCAGCTTCTCCATGAGAATGTTGTGGAGGACAGTGTCAAAGGCTTTTCTGAAGTTCGGGTAGACCACATTGACAGCCTTATGGATAAGTAGCTTTTGAAAGAGAGAATTAAAAAGTCTTGGACTCTACTTGAGAAAAGAGCTGAGAGGGATATGAATGTGATTTAGAAATCATGAAGTCAGTGGATTAGCTAAGCGTGACACAGCTGTTGACCTTATATGAAAACTAGATGGCACTGAACTCAGAAGAACACAAATAATAAAGACAAAAAAATAAGTGCAGTGTTTGTGCAACATTTTGCACAGAAATGGCAAGATGCTTTGCTGAGAAGTACATAATGGTTCTCAACGATGGTGATGATATCCCATAGGGCACACTCTACCACCCATTGAAGCCACCGATGAAGCCACACTGACGCAGTTGACATAGCCAATGTGCTGACCCAGAAAGAGATCCTAAGGTAACTGCAGCTCTAGAGAAACATCTGGATACTCTCAGTGAGGTCAACAGGAGGGAAGATGTCTCCTCATGCTCCTTCCCTCTTTCTTTGCATATTGGTAGTGAAACTGCATTGCTTATCAAAGGAGCTGTGCAGATTACCCAGAATCATAAATGATGAAGAAATTCGCTGGATCTTCCCCATGCCTGTACCTTAAAAACTTAAACTTCCAACTTTACTGAAAGAGGGACAATGCAGAGTCTGTGTTTACCAAGTTAAGAAGTGGAGTCTCCCATCATGGTAAAGGCTGAAAGACAGTGACTTATGGCACCAGGTAGCTTCTGATCTACCTGGTCACATTGGTATTAGAGGATATGGGATGATGTGAACAGCAAAGACCTGAAATCAACAAAACAGTGCAGGAGACCCACCTGAAACATATCAGTAGTGCTAATGTGACAACATTAAAGGGGAAAACTCTCATTCCTTTTCTGAGAAAACGTCACAGCTGCATGACCATATGAAGTGTCTGGACACCAGTATACATAGCATAGGAAATGCACAAGGAATTTGATGTGTGTGTGTGGCTGCTGGGCTGTGATCTCATTAGATACTGGAGATGTGTTTGGATGGCTCACATGCCTGGCGCATGTGCCATGCGATGGCTGGATACAGCCTCTTTAGAAAGAATGGGCTATGGAAGTAGGGAGAGAGTTACGCTTTATGTGAGAAAACAGTGGGAATGTGGGAAGCTCTAACGGGGGATAGATGATGAGTCATCTGAGAGGTTATGGAGGATAACAAAAATGGTGAAGTAACTGAAGCATCTCTCCAGTGAGGAAACGATGAAAAATCTTGTTTTGCTTCCTGTGAAGAAAAGAATTCTCATAGAAGATTTTATTAATGTATCTGAATTCTTGAAGGGAAAGTGTTAAGAGGAGGGGGACAGGCTTTTCTCAGTGGAGCCCAGTGACAGGACTCCCAGTACAATAATACAAGAAAGACATGGTCATACTGCAGGAAGTCTAGCACAGAGCCTTGAAAATGATTGAAGGTTTCATTTGTGTGAATCTGCTTTAAGAGATTTCTCAGGAAGAGCATACTGACTGGCTCCAAAATGTGCTGTCTGAAATGCTGAACAATAGGTCAATAAAAGCATCCTAAAAGTACTAAGCAGGGATTTATTTTCAAACATTCCTGATACAATTGGTCTGGATGCTGAAGAACTGCCAGAAAATAGACTGCAGAAAAATAGCCAGCTGATGTTCTAACCTTGTCACAATAATATTAGACTTTTCAATTGAGTTTGCAGATAGTAAGTTAACTAGTCCTGAATTTTATTGCAAATTAGATAAATTATGGATATGATTGAGATGTGGAAGATTCCAGGCATCTTTTCTTACTGAAAAAGTCATTCTTTTTGAAAAAGAGACACCTTTCTTTGTCTTCATTTTTCCAGTTTGAAACCAAAACTACGAATGATATCTGCTAAATATAAATTTGGTCAGCTAACTCTTTGGTAGATAAATCATTGGTGTCATTGACTTTTTCTGTTTTACTGTCATTTAGGAATCACTGCTTTTCCCTGCTTTTTGCATACTTAAGGTAATTGTCCTAAAAGCATTTGAAGTATTTTATCAGACATGGTGGGTTGTAAGATTACAGAATGTTCAACATCAGCAGATTACAATCACCATTTACTTATTTTCAAGTCAATTCCCACATGATTTCGGTAGCCAAAACGTTACAAAACATAGAGATTTGTGCTTTGTGATATTTGAAAGCTGAGGTTTGAACTTCCTATTAGATAGCTTTCTAGCTGCATGATATCTTTAGCAGTTTGTGAGATAGCAGCCTATATCATGCTGGAATTTGAAGCTGGGAGGAGTAAAAGGGGACAGAATAAGTGCTTGCCGTGAACACGCTCACATTCTATCTCTCAACCTTACAAGTTTAAAAATAACTGCTTCTGCTGTTGCAGAGCTTGTAATCACAGTACTGCAGTGATGCACGGTGTTTGTTTCTACTACAGACAGCTCAAGAGATATCAGGCTGTAATCCTGTCAAAAATGAAGTGTGTTTTGGGCAATGGTCCAAGGCAAGACATGGTGTATTGCAGAACTCTCTCATGCCTCCCAAAGCTCTCATATACTTTTCATTCTGTGGCTATAAAGCAATTTATGCTAGTGTCTTTACAAAGTATTGCATGTAGGAAGTATAACATTTGATGATACCGCATTGAAAGTAGTTTTTTTCAGGAATTAAATAGTTTGTTAAGTGTACATTTTTTTTTTAATTTTCCCTATTTTGAGAAGAACTTCATTTTCTGTTTAAATATTAGTGTAATGTTATCAAAGTAAAAAAAAAAAAAAAAAAGTACATAAAGAAATGACTTGTCATGGTTCTGAAGATACGACACAGTAGATGGAGTCAAATTTCTAGATAAATTTAGGCAAGAATAGAAGGTGGATAAGGGAAAAAAAAAAAAAGAAGAAGTTAATATCAGAGTTACAGAGCTACAGAGTTGAGTACTTCTTACTTCTTATACCTGGAAGAAATAAAGGAGAAGTAATGAAGATGCATATTGAACAACTGTTAAAAGTTAAGAATTCTGAAAGGGTAAATGGAACTAAATTGTAGCTAGCAAGCATGTAATTACTGGGATGAAAGATGATCTTGGTTTTCATTGGTCTGAAGATTATGTAGTTGAAAATAATACTGGAGAAAGTGAATTAATGTATATAAGAATGGGAAAAGAGGTTTTGCAAGTGTACTGCCTTATCCTTTTTTTTTTTTTTTAATAGCTATTAAGAAGAAGGAAAAAAGAAAAAAAGAAAAGAAAAAAAGAGTCTTCCATATAAATTACACTTCACAGAGGAAAATTAAATGTATATATTATTAATACTATATTCTCTGTAGGACTAGAAAAGCCAAAAGCCATTTTGTCAAGAGACATTAGTGTACATTACACAAATAAGTCTCATGCTACCTTTCTATAAGTCTCATATCTACTTACATCTACTTTTCCCAGGTAGGCTTTAGTTTGTTTTTTAACAAGGAGTTTTTTATCTAAAAGTTCATGGCTTTTTTTGTGTTAATCCGACCATATGAAAAAATAAAACAAAACAGATTGAACTATAAGTTGATAAATATTCTATATTTCTGACATTTTTTTTCAATTTTTACTTTTAAAGGTATTTAAATTTTGAGTGCTTATGATATGAATGTCAATCACAGCGATTTTCAGAGAACAATTTCAGAAAGGATTTTTATTTAGCCTTACTGTACGTGTAACAATAAAAAAAAGAAGCTTAAGTATGCTTTGTATTCAAATACGAGGACATTTTCAGATCTGTTATTATAATATGCAAGAAATTATATATTTATTGGTACAACTATATGAGACATAAATAGGGATGGAGGTAGTGAAATCGCATTGTAAGATGTTGTGAAAAACATACTTTTTTCTGCATTCTTCCCTTTTAACAAGATTATATGTATATTTTGGTTCATTCAAGGTTTAAGTTATTCAAAAATCAAAGTCAGAAAAGTCGTGAGTTTATTGTCAGTTCTCTAAAATCTGAAATTATTCCTTGTTTCCTTTCCTGAGAAGAGAGTGGATGGATCTCTTCTTCTTTCAAGTTGAAGCATTTTCCTCAGAAAAGCAATTTGTTTTTTTTTTTTCTGATAAATGCATGCCACAGCATGTTCAGATTCTAAACTATACAGTTGAAGAAAGTAGCTACTATGCAAAGTCAACCAAGCAGAAATATGTAATTATCTGAGAATTAAAAAAAAAAAAAGCTTAACTTTCCCTTTTGCAGTAGTGCAATTTTGATGAAAAAAATATGTATTTTGTCTTGTTTCAAGATAGAGAAAATATCACAAGTAATCATTTAGGAAGTTTTTAGGTGGTCATTCTAATGTATAATACGCAAAAACAAAAGAGGGAAATTCATACTCAGAAGAATTTTGAAAGTTAGGAGCCAATATACTTATATGCCAAAACAAAAAAAAATTCTCATAATAAAAATAAAATTACAAAAATCCTATTTTGTACATGATTTTCAAGGAGGAAAAATAATTGAAAAATAATAAAGAAATACGTAGTCAAAACTGGTGAGGCCACACCTCCGTACTGTGTTCAGTTTTGGGACCCTCAATGCAAGAAAGACATCATGCCCTCAAACGAGTTCAGAAAAGGGCAACTCTAAGGAGTCTGGAGCACAAGTCTTATGAGGAGTGGCTGAGGGAGCTGGGATTGTTCAATCTGGAGAAGAGGAGGTTCAGGAAAGACTGGAATAGGCTCCCCAGGGAGATGGTTGAGTCACCATCCCTGAATGTCTTTAAAAGCTGTTTGTGATGCTTGGGGACATGATTTAGGAGAGCGTTGTTAGATTTAGGGTACTATGATTAGATTGCGGTTTGACTTGATGATCGTTAGGGTCTTTTCCAACCTGAGGTATTCTATTCTATTCTATTCTATTCTATTCTATTCTATTCTACTCTACTCTACTCTACTCTACTCTACTCTACTCTACTCTATCCCATCCCATCCCATCCCATCCCATCCCATCCCATCCCATCCCATCCAATCCCAACCTATTCCATCCTTTCTTATCCTATCCTATTCTAATTGCTCTCTTTAACTATCTGAAGAGAGGCTGTGGCAAGCTGGGGCTGGCCTCTTCTCTCCTGTAACTGTGATAGGACTAGAGGCCTCAAGTTGTGCCAGGGGACATTCAGGTTGGATGTTAGGAAAAACTTCTTTTCCAAAAGAGTGGTCCAAAAGAGAGGCACTGGATTGGGCTGCCCGGGGAGGTGGTTGTGTCACTGACCCTGGAGGCGTTCAAGTAATATTTAGACATGGTGAGGGACCTGGATCGGTGAGAACTATTGGTGATAGAATCACAGAATCACAGAATTGTAGGGGTTGGAAGGGACCTCCAGAGATCGTCGAGTCCAAACCCCCTGCCAAAGCAGGTTACCTACAGCAGGTCGCACAGGTAGGCATCCAGGCAGGTCTTGAACATCTCCAGAGAAGGAGACTCCACAACCTCTCTGGGCAGCCTGTTCCAGTGCTCCATCATCCTCACTGTAAAGAAGTTCTTACACACATTTGTGCGGAACTTGCTATGCTGCAGTTTCTGGCCATTTCCCCTTGTCCTGTCTCCACTCACCACTGAAAAGAGTCCAGCCTTGCCATTCTGCCCCCTGCACCTTAGATATTTATAGACCTGGATCAGGTCCCCTCTGTCTTCTTTTCTCAAGACTGAACAGACCCAGTTCACTCAGCCTTTCCTCATAGGAAAGCTATGCTCCAGGAAAGCTTCCTGCTCCAGGCCCCTCACCATCTTTGTGGCCCTCCGCTGGACTCTTTCCAAGAGGTCCCTGTCTTTTTTGTACTGGGGAGCCCAGAACTGGACGCAGTACTCCAGATGAGGCCTTACCAGGGCAGAGTAGAGGGGGAAGATCACCTTCCTCGACCTGCTGGCCACGCTCTTTTTAATGCACCCCAGGATGCCATTGGCCCTCTTGGCCACAAGGGCACACTGCTGGCTCATGGTCAACCTGTCATCCATCAGGACACCCAGGTCCCTCTCCGCAGAGCTCCCCTCCAGTTGACTGGCCTATAATTGCCTGGGTCTTCCTTCTTGCCCTTTTTGAAGACTGGAGTGACATTGGCTCCTCCATCAGGAGGCTCCTCCATCAGGCACCTCCCCCAAAATGGGAGGTGAATGGTTGGACTGGATGATCTTGAAGGTCTTTTCCAACCTTGGTGATTCTGTGATTAATAATCCTGCTATCACTGGAAATGCTACAGGGCATGCAGAATTTGTAAACACTACAGAAAGAAACAGTATATCTCAAATGATCTGCATTTTATTTATGACAATTGTGATACTCTTTTATTGCTTTCAGAGTTTTTGATATAAATATCCATGAAGGACAAAAGGCTTTCAGGCTTCTTCATTTCCCTCTTTTTCTCCACACATATAGGTAGAGAAAAATTTTCAGTTTGTATTTCTGGTTGTATTTTATCACTGCTACATTAGTCAGTTACTGTTTTTCCTCTAGTCCACACTTCGGAGATATAACCCCGTTTTCCTTGAGAAGTCTTCACTGACTAACGCCAACAACAACTTTGTAGTGCTTCACTGCAGCACCATTACAGCAAATTCTGTAAGGACGTAATTAGTAATAATTTTAGTATGATGTGTATCTACCTTAAAATTATTTCTCTATCTCTACCAGTTAAATGAAGTTTGGGAAAAGTTCTATTTCTTAATACCTCTTAATACAGATACATTAAAAATTTATTAATTTTAAGCAGTTTTAATTTTAATTTTAAAATATTCTGTAGAGAAATACATGCACAAAGTATATTAATTGAGCTCTAAATTAGTGATGCTGAACAACAAGAGGAAGAAAATGCACAGTGAAGCAGGAAATATGCCATATGCTATTGCATACCTGAGCACAATGGGGCCACTATCTTAATAGCTTTCTTAATGTTCCTGTTGTAGTGGATATTGGTGGACATATGGTATGCAGCCTGTTTTATAAGCCAGAGCATTTAGCTGACTTTGATAGCACCTTGTATTCTTCTGCTGTTTTCTGCTGCTTTATCTCAGAAGACATACATTTTATTTTGACCCTTTTTTTTACTACCACAGTTGCATATTCATCTTATTGTTCAGCTTTTCCACAATTTTAATCCCTCTTAGGCAATAATTTTGAACACAGATCTGTAGTCTTTCCATGTACAAAGGTCTTTTGACTCACTCTCCTCTGGCCTTATAAACTGCTCACACAACTGCAGAGCTGACCATGCTTTGCATGGGCCCAAGTGCAGTCAGATGCTTCCTGCCTGCCTCAGGGAGCACCAGCACACTGGAGCAGAAGTGGTTTCTACTTCACTTGGCTCTGTTTACACCATGTGAATGAGAAATGCAAGAGATTAACTTCTTGCTCCATCCTTTCTGGGGTGCCAGGTTGTCAAGGCCAGCTGGTACAGGCTACCAATGGGAAAGATTTCCATATTTTTCTTAATAAAAAATGTTGATTTCATTTTTTTTAATCCAGTCTGACTTCTAAGTTGTTGTTTGGGTTTTTTTGCATGTTTTAATTGGATTTATCCAAGTCTGCAGCAAACCACCTGCAAGATTGAATACTTTGCTCTGTTTAGACAGAGAGTTGTGAATAATAGCTAAGTAAGATAAAAAATATTTACAGAAACTTTTCTGCTAATTAGAAATATTAATTGAATAAATATTTGTATAAAATATCATTAGGATTTCTCTTACTCACTCTTAATGATGTTTCTGAAAACGTATCCTTCACGTGCAATGTAAATTCTACTATGTCTGCAGTCAATGTTTGGATGAGCTGCAAAGTAACATTTCCTCCTCCTTTCTTTCTCTAAGGACAGGTTTTCCTTTATCCTTTATCTCTGTTGTCCTCTTGTTTGTGGTGTTTTTTCCCCATTTAAAGTAATTTTGATATCAAAGTATGCCATCAGCTACCAACCTGCTGCTGAACTGTTAGCTTCTCAGCTTTATTCACACAACACAGCTCGGTTTGATTCTGTTGAAAATAGATAGGAAATTAAAACAAGAAACAAATATAAACTGGGAAAGTCTCTGACATTTATGGTGCATCTTCTACCCATAAACCACATGTAAATTGAACAGCTCTCATAATCATACCCCAGACAGAAACTTTACTAAATTCACAAGGTATCAGTCATTTAATAAAAATGTAATATTCTAGAAATATATGTTGTTGTGCAGAAGTATTTTTCTTTTAAATGCTAAATTTATACACAGAATAATGAGTTGTTCTTGAATATAGTAACAATCCTCCCTCCTCCTCATTCACTGTTTCCTTCCAATGTTTTTGTACGACTCTGGGATTCTTTGAGTAAAATATTGCAGTACAGTGTTAGGTCTTTCTATTTTTTAACCGTACATGTAGGTGATACAAATAACTGTCAGGAAATATGACAATGTTCACAATTCCAATACTGTGACACCTTTAAAAATGTAACAGAAGGCAGATGTACAAGAACTCACAGTTCACAAGCCTTGAATCTCTCTGTGATTAGAAAAATTGAATGAGAAAACTCCAGACATCCTAGTAATTGTGATAGGTATATGAAGAGAACATTTCACCCTGGTTTTAGGAGGCTTCTTGCATTAGCCTGTTAGCATGGATAGCTTTCCATACCGATTTTGTGCCTGTGCTTTTCTATGAGAAGTTAAGTAGTGCAGACCTGCCTTAGGTGACCCCTGATACATTCATATCCTTAGTATACTTATGTTTTTAATGTTAAGGTAGGAAAATTTAAAGCTCTAACCATTTATTGTTATTGTGGTGTAAAATCTGGTAGAATTAATTCTTCTTAAACATATTTATTATTATTATTATTATTATTATTATTATTATTATTATTGCCTACTTACGTATAAGCTCTAGAATTTAGTATACTGGAAATAACAGTAATAGAAATACAAGTTTGTGCTTTGATAATTGTGTTGCTACTGTCTTGACCTCATTGCAGCATCTCTCTACAGGAGTAGACCATGTTTCGGAGCACATAGTTACACAGAATCCTTAGGCTTTTCATTACTACTGTCACATATAATGCAAATAATACAAGTATTGAAGATACAATAGCAGATAACTGCTTGGAGGAATTATGTTATGTAAACAGAGTAGAATAACTGAGTCAAATCCTTCTGACATATGCTCCACTTATGTCTTGTCAAGTGTGCTTAGGCTTGAGAACTGCTTAAAACCCATCTGTAAATGACTGGAATTTCTTATATGTTAGCTTGTCAATAGACATTCTAATGTTGTGCTTCACTACAGATTGGGACTTGTTTTAAATAAAATTATCTAATTGCTAGTGAGTTCTGGCAAGAATGTCTTCTTTTGCATAACATTCAGAAATACCAATCTATGTACTCATGGACTGTCTTGATTAGTAGCTCTGCTGTATCAATTTTATTAGGAAATAGAAGTTAGAATGAAACTCTCTTTCTGTTTTACAGATGGTAGATAAATAGTACATGCAGAAGCACCAGACTAAGTGTTTCTAATTTAAGGAAGAAATACTTACAAATAAGTAACATGATTTTCCTTAAAAATGTAGTATGTGTTCCTAGGGGAACAATGTAAGCCAATACTTATTCACTATGGTTAATATATTTTAGATATATTTAGTTTCTTTAATTTAAAACTCTTTCAGTTGCTAGCTTTAGTGATGATAGATTATATTAAAATATTGTAGATTAGCAAAATGAATAGAAAATTAGGGAAAAATAATGAAATTGCACTAATATATTCACAGGTACTTTTAATAATAAGGAGTAATTAATAACACTTTATCTAGAATTTTTAATAAAGTTATTATTGGACATTATGAAATTGAAGTAATTGAAAGGAATACTTCTTCAAAGAAATTGTTTTTAAAAATCCTGTGAAACTCACTCAGGACAGCTAAATTTCTGATCAGCCTAGTCTTGTGTATCCAGCAGGGTGAAGAATTATTGACCAGCTGTTGACTCTTACTGATGTACTGCTTATCAATTAGACTGTATCTGTAAAGATCAGTGACAAGTTCATCAGTAGACAGTAGCATCATGTTTACAGTGCCATTGTACATAATCACATTGCAAAAATAGCTCTGATTTTTTTAATACATTAGTACAAGCATTTGTACAAGCTTTATACTAAGCTTGCCTAACACAGATTAATTTTTAGACGTGATGCTGTTTTGTTTTTCTTTTAAATAATTACCTAACATGTTTTCTAAGCAAATGACGTATTGTTAGATGTTTATGTGTAGTAGCATGACTGACCCTTTCTCACTGACAGGGACTGAGAGAAATTCCTAGAATAAAGAACAATCACAAGGGTTGTGAATTTCCTTTTCTGAAAGCCTGATCAAGTTACGTAAGAAAAACACACACACAAAAAAAAAAAACCATAGGAATTGCACTGAAATTTGTGATAGAATTTCAGTGGAAGTGCAGAGATTTATATGGACAGAATCTGAGATGTATACCTTTAAATTTAAAACACAGGAAATTTTCGATTAATTACAGATGAGATAAAAATTACAAGTGAAACTCTGAAAGTAGTGTCTTCTATTTTATCCTGTTGGCTTGTGACATCAGAGGTATGTGTTGGTGTTATGGCAGTAGAGGTTGAACCTTCCAGCCAGTACTCCCTTACATTTTGTTGCATTGACAGATGGCAGCAGAGGAGTAGTCTGACAAATTGGTGTCAAACATGGAATTGCGTACAGAGGAAAATGTGTAATTGAATTCCTCCATGTGGAAAAATGTCACCCATTGACATTCATTGATGCTTGATGAACATTTATGGAGACCGAAAAGGGACTGTGAGCACAGTGAGGCAGTGGGTACTTCAGCAGTGGCAGCAGCAAAGTTAAAACAAGCCATGTTGAGTTGGCCTATGTGAGTGACCATGTTGAGTGACCTATGTAGTAACAAAAAGAAACAATTTAGGTCTGCTAGAATTTATTTGCTCTTACTTGCAATCTTCTTGAATTGGCTTGTAGTGTAGCTACACTGGATAATGCTTGAGCTTGTAAGTCTTGATAAATCTGTTGTTCTGTGCAGAACTATTGAATACTGTGCTCTGAGTTTTGACAGATGTTTTTGGTGCCCAACTTGAATGAATATTCTTGTTCTGATACAAGTTGTTATTGAGAATGTGGTCTATCAAAAGAAGATTTATAAAAACTGATATATTTTTAGTATAGCCATATTTTAATGATGAATTTTATAATGGTCATGTTTTTGTAAATAAACTCTCCCCTCTGTTATTAGTGTAATGTGAGGCCTTTGCAATGAACTGGTGGCTAGAAATGAGAGGTTGAAAATATCTTTGATCTTTTGCACTGTTCCCAACATTCCTTTCTTCCAATAGAACACACACACACAAGAGCAAAAAGAAAAGAAAAGAAAAAAAACACCAGCAACTCAGGAGTCAGATGTGACTGCAGTAAATGTATACTGAATATCAATAATATTGCAGTTCAGAACTGTCAATCAATAAATAATGGCTTGAATCATCAGAAGGGAAGCAAGCAAGTGTAGCCTGCTTCTCCCTGTGAAAGACAATTCAAGTAATTGCTCTAAAAACTTCTTTTTTTTTTTTTCAATTGAAGAATCAATAGAAAAATATCCAGGCCATACTAAAAGTTAACAATACTGTAAGACTGCATCTCATCTAAATTCTACAGGTTTCCCCCAGAAATGTTTTCTTAGAAGAGATTTGATCTGCAATTGTTTTAAAGTTGAAATGGCTTTTCCACCTAGTGCTCTCATCACTTTTTTTAAAAAAAAAAAACAATTTCATTTCAGATTAAAGAGACAGAAGAAAATGAGCTCAGAATCTGGGACCAGGCAAAGTTCCTTGTATGTTGTTGGAGATTCCACCAAGACAGCGAATGAAGACACGAGACATTACCTGCTACAACAAGGCTAACAGGAAATAAAGGGGCAAAATACTGAAAGACTTCATAAGACTTATGAGAAAATTAAATAGTGGAAGTCCATGCAGCATACATTGAAACACTACATGCACTTTTTCTATGTATTTGACATTTTCAGTAAGGACCATAGAAATGTGTCATTGTTCACCAGCTTAGAATATTTTGCAGTTTGTTCTTCCTTCTCCTTTGTCTTAATTGCCATCTTCTAAAGCAAAAGATGGATTCTAACTGATGTAGCCCATAATTTAATTTTTGGGGAAAAAAAAGTACAATTTACATGGCAAAGGAGGGAGTTTCATAGCTGGTTCTGTGAAGACAGTGAGTCTGGAATGGAAGTCAGTGCTTTTTGCCTTGTCCCTTTCTTTTATTTTTTTTTTTTCATACAGCAATGGGAAATAACTTTTTCTCAGTTTCACTAGTTCTGCCAGAGTAACATGTTGTAGTTAAATCTAACATTTCTCTCCCTACTAATTTACTGCAAACTCCTTCTAAATCTGCTTCATTGTTTTTGTAGTTGCTTTTTCTTTTTTTCTTTTTTTTTTTTTTTTTATTGAATTTGTGTAGGACCATAGAAAAAAAGAATTATTACTTCCATAGTTAGTATCTTTGCTGTGGAAATTGGTGTGAATACAGTGTGTCTCATTTAAATTTTGATTAGATTTAAGTGTCTAAGGATTTATAAAATTTGTGAATGAAAAACATGAAAGGTTAACAATTACATAAGAATCATGTTTTGCCTAGGAATTTGTGAGCTGCTGGAGTTAGAGCAACTTCATGACATCCCACTGTGTAACATAACGAATGTAATGAACGTAATGAAAATGTTAGTGTGGGCCATAGCAGTTAAATGTGCATAATTATTGATTTTTAAATGATGTAATAGCCAAATATACTACTATGGTTGCACTGAAACACCTGAAAATATACTAATGTCAGAAAACAATTTATTGATGAAAGTTTTTATCTAACTTCTACAGACAAACAGTTTTTGTTGTCTCTGACAAGCCATTGGAAATAACGGTCTTTTAGAGATAAAACTCTAGGGTTTCAGCAATTTAGTAAAATTTCTTTAAGCCTACAGTACTATCTATGGCTAAAGCCAAGTCAAACAATTCCATGAGTTACTGAGGAAACTAAGATTTTATCCTTCCCTCTGTGTCTGTAAACATGAAAGAAAAACAAATAATGCTTAATTGATACTGGAGAACATCATCGTAGTAACAGCTTGCCTGACTAATAAGGATATTGATGGAAATCAACAGCTAGTTAAATAGCTAGGAGCTACTTTCTGCTGATCTGACTTGCATTCTGCATAAACCTTTAGTACATGTTTGTCCTTCACTTCACTGTATTATAATACACAGTTGGCGTGATATACCTGGCTATTCCAGTGCTCATGGTTGCAATAAATAGATCACTGGACCTATTCTAGAATGTGTATTTCAGAATAATGATGCAGTATGTTTTCTTTCTCATGAAGAAACGCTTGGTATCCCACATGATTCTTTGTAATCACTTTATTGACCATATTTTACTTTCAAGTGCTTTCTTTTTAATAGTGGTGCTTAAGTTTTATTGTAAGAGTGCAATAATCTGACAAATCACTTTAGTTTTTTTATAATTTCTCCCTGTTCCCTGTGCAAATTCAGCTAAATCAGCATCTGTTAACTGCATAACATACTTATTTCAGCAACTACTTACACAGAGAACTTCAGAGGTCTCTGTGAAGAAGCATACCTGTAAATCAGTCACTTGAAAGAAACCCAAGAAATAATAACACATAATTGCCTTCCCTACAGTTATGAATGTCAGAGAATGTTGATTTATGACCTTTTTGTCATAACACTAGAATATCTCCTGATCTTAAATATACATCTATGATATTTGCTCTGTAATGATATTCCCATCCATTCACCTTCACATTCCCCTGGTGAGAGAGAAGACACATATTTGTGCAGAAGGAGGGACTGGCTCAAAGTCAGTAAGGATAAAATTTGAAAAAATTATCAGGAAAATTTATTCTAGATCTGTTTTCAAACCGTTGAGCCACCCTCAATCTCTCAGAGGGAATGATTGGTGTCTAAAATAGCGGAATGCTTCTAGAAAAAATAAAATAAATTAATAAATAGAATCATATTGTTATTCTCTTAAACAGATGATACTGTGTACATTGCATGTCAATTAGTTTAACAAACAAATAATAAATACAGAAAGATCTACAGATAACTTTCACAGCTGGTAAATTCTGTTACATCTTAGTTAAAGCAACAAATGTTTTTATTATTTCATATTGGTGCAAAAACATTTAAAAGATTAGAGAGATAGGAAAGAATGATTAACAAGTTTTAGTGGTCATCTAGTAGTGGATATAGAAATAAGGCTTATGTTGTCTTATACATCCTCCTTCCTAAATAAAATGCTTCTTTTCTGACAGATGTATCAGCTTCCCTTTAGAGTATTTTGCAAACACTTTTCGACATATATTTCAAAAGGATGTGTTCTTATTCTGCTCCATCAAGTGAACATTGGAATATGTTTTAAGCGCATTTGAACAATCCTGAGTTTCGTCTCCAGGAGGGACAGAGATATCGGAGTTTAATTAACTTTATTAAATAAAATTAAAAAAAAAATTAAAAAAAAAATTTTAATTAAAAAATTAAAAATTTAATATTTTTTTTTTCCACAATATCTACCTCTATTTTCTAACTCCTGTTGCCTCAATGAATTTGTGCATAAATCTTATCACATTAAAGTTTCATCTAAGGGTAACGTGAACCTATTTTCCTCAATTTAATGGGAAAAATCCTCAAATACTAAATTAAAAATATACCACTAAGCAACAATTTCTCAGGCACTGCAGAGATTCTTTGATGCCCTCTACTAGAACAGAACATTTATTGTATGACTCCAAGGAGAAGGTAAGGAATGTTGTTCAACCGAAATCAAAAACACATTAATAATTTGTCTAACTTGACAAAAAAGATCTAAAAATCAGTGATTATTTAAAGAGATATTGTCATGGTGTTCAACAAAAATAACCGTTCTCTAGTGAAGATGTAATTCAGTTGCTTGCTTTTATCATGAACAGGCAAAGCCACTTCAGAAGCCAATTGATTGTAATTAGAAAATGGCAATAAATAAGCTTATGCTGAGATTGAATAAAATAATTCTTAAAGTTATTAACATTTGAAAATAAGAAAATGAATGTAAGAAAAGGACAAATAGAGGCTGTGCTACTTTTCTTTTAAACTTTGAATATTTTCCTAGTAAAAGATTCTAAAATGAAGAAATATTAACATATTGTCCATCACTGAACACATCAAATAAAATGCTATGATACATATACAAAGTACTATATTTCTGTCAACAAATGAATGCTGTCCTCCCAGCCGGATAATAAAATACAAATGGACTTAGCAGCTTCTCCTTGCACATTACACTTCTTCATTGGTATCCAAAACCACCCAGAATTTAAGAGACATAACTTTAAGATTTGAAATATTTTGCTTTATTTGATTATTAAATCCTGTATCATGAAAAACTTAATCAGCAAAAACTAACTTACTGAATACAAAAGAAGCAAAGTTGTTTGGATGTATAAAAGGAAAACATGAAATCTTATTGCATCTACTGCAATTTTCTAGTGTTAAAATTTGATAGTTTATTCACCAAGGTCAGAATGCATTCTTACCTTCATTTTTAAAAAGGAAAGCAAAAAACACATGTTGAGTTGGAAGTGTACTTATGCTAACAAGAAGGCTTTATTGCTTGTTAGCTCTGTAAATCTGCTGTTACTGTTCATTTTTACTTCTCTTTGTTTGCAGACACTTGTTTTGCATATTTATGTAAAAGAAGAACTTTTCAGAGAACTACATTCTCTGAAATCTTGTTATATATGTAGTCTTTTTAGTAATCTTGGGCTGAAGGAAAGATTACAATGTACTATGAAATGCTTCTGCTGTTATGTTGTTTTTCTCATTCCTTTGAAAACTGCATATTTTAAAATCCTAGAGATCTTTTAGTGGATTCTAAGTAGCATGCTTTTTTTTTTTTTAAATCTACGTAAACACCTTTTTAGGGAAGTACCACAATTCCATTCTTAAAGATAAACCTCAGAGTGAACTACTGACCTTGCATAGTTTCCTGCAAGATTTTCATGTAGTAGTGGATCTGTCTTGATTTCCAGCAGTAAGATCCCTTTTGGATATATTTCAATAAGTCTTACTTGGGGACTGGTGAGAGTTAATTCTCCTACAGAAAAACCTATGTCTTTTGAACCCAGAGAGTTGAGAAATAAAATAGGATTAATGGAAGCAGGAAGCTACGGAAAGTAAACATAGCCATTAATCACATAAAGGAGAGATGTAATAGCATGAGTAAGAATATATCTCAAGCCCAAATCAATACTAGCAAACTAGTCACATAATGGATGTTTGACTCAGTACTGGGTAGTTACAGTTGACTAAAGTTGACTATGTAATTAAAAGTAATTGACTTCAAAGTCATAAATATATTCCTCCTGAAAATAACTTACTAGTCATATTATACTTTTATTGAAGTGTTCACAGAAAGTGCAAATTATCATTGAAGAATTTTACTTTCTGTGTTTTTACCCACAGTGAGAGAAGAGTTGCCGAGACTGCATCTTATAAAACTTAATAACTTGAATCAAGCTGAAAAATAAATGAAAAAATGACCCCAAAAGCAGCACATGAAAGAAAAAGATACAACCTACCATGGTTTGGAACATGACCAAGAAAAAACAGAATTGTAGTATAAGGAAAACTTTGTTTACTTTTTAAAAAATACTAGGCAACTTTTATTTATGTCTTAATAGCACTCCAGAGATAAATTTTGAGAGAGAGCCATGATTTTGAGCCATAAATCATTGTGAGTGATTTCCTCAAAGTTCAAGAAAATGGGAAGAAGTTTTTTTGTTCTGTCATAGCTGATGCAAATCATTCTAGATAGATAGCTCTTTTCTTTCCATTTCTTTGGATAGAATTTACTCCTTAGTGATATTGCAATACTTGAATATTTGAATATATAAGTAGATATGCCATTTTTCTTAACGCATTTATGTAGTGTATCAATGCTTACAGTATGTTCTGAGATATTTTTACACTTCAATCCAGAATTATTCTCTTTTAATCATAAAAATAATATGCTATTAAATACATCAATGGTATATCAAAGCTGTTTATGTATGATGAGGAAACTGACAACCTCTTCAGTGTGGGTCCCAGACAATAGTGATAATTGGTTACGTTGGTTTGTACATGAAGCATTGCAGAGTAATAATCTTACATAAGTTTGATATCTTAAAAGTCCATTGGTGATTATGTCAATTTTTTTTTTTTTTGGCACGTAATGCACTTAGAGGCAACCAGTTGGCAGTAAAAAAAAAGTAAGTGGAAACCTTTATTTTCTCCTCTTATTCTTCAGTATATAACCCAGGAAACAAAACAAAGCAAAAGCAAAATCCATAAACAAACAAACAAACAAATAATCAGAGGGTACTGTAATGATTTTTGAAGCATTCTATATAAATAATGAAATATTCCAATCTGTCATCTCCTTATCAGCTAGCTGTGTAGCTACTAAATATTGTGTTACTTGAATTCATTGACAATTCATAAATTTGTATAAATCAAATCTGAATACTCAGCTTTTTTTCACTAAAATATTTCTTTTATTTTTCTCTTCAAGAAGAAAACTTTACTTTTATTATGTGCAGGATTTTTTTATTCTCATACCTATCACAGTAGATGTCTTTAAAATGAGATATATACCATTCTATGAAAATATCTGCCAATGCTATTTAAAAGCAAACTTCTTGGGAACATTTTTCCAAAATGATCACTGTATAAAATAAAAATCTTCTTTTTTTTTAGTTTATCATCATTATTATTTTTTATTACTTTATTATCATAAATTATGTTTATCTGATTTGCAAATGCTATGATACGGATTATCTGAACTGCTCAACATCAGCATGATTTCTCTTAAGCAGCCTCTTAAAATTCTTAAAAGTCAGAAGAGCTACATAGAGAAAGACAGTTGGTTTCCAGGCTTTTTTCCATCTGAGACGTGAAGCACATAACTTAGAGAATCAATGGATGGGGTACATAATTGGTAAAGTTCACGTCGTAATTCTTTCTCAAAAACCTTTTTCTAGAATTTTGTGGAAGATTGAAATTAGGATATTTTGCATAAATAGTAGTATTGATTTGTTCTGATTTTTCAGTAAATAGGAATCCAGAATTGTCCACTTTTGAATCAACTATTACTTATGGCTATAAAAATGAAAAATAGTGCAGAGTGCATATGCTTTAAAGGTTTAAATTATACACATTTACCACATTTTGGCAGTTCTTTTGTTCAAACGTGATATTTTTACTTGTTTGTTTGGTATGGTGATAAAATAAGAAGAAATATTCGTATCGTGTGCTGCCATTTTTGAGGATTTTTCTTTTAGTTCTTTCTAACTGCATTTAAAAATTAATTTTTTTTTCTGAGCTGATAGTCACTATCACTCATTCATTATATTTTCATGAAGAAGTGTCAAACCTGAATTTAATAAATTGCTTTGTAATTTTATTTTTTTAACATTAAGTGCATGAAGAGAAGGAAAATTAGATCCTGTTTCTCTTGTTTTGTGTGTAGATGTGTCCTGGCTACACTAAGTAAGAGTCTTCATTTAACAGAAAAGATGGGAAAAAATCTTAGCAAAACTGAAAGCAGAATAAGAAATGTATGTATTCTTTTACATTTCTTTAGCCGCAAAAAGCCTGAAGTGGAACAATTTTTAAATAGAATTGAGGACACTGGTGCTGACAGGGTATGTGTGATTTTAATTATTGATTGACCAGACCACTTTTCAGGAATTATTGATAGCATATCCTCCAGAAAATCTGGCAAACTAGTTGAGGACAAATGTGTATCAAGGGGACAGACTGGCAATATTTCAGGATCAAGTTTATCATTATCCACCTGTACAGAGAGCATGAAGGTTGGGCTTTGAGCACACCTTAACCTACTTTCCAGAGCAAAGGACCTCTAATTTCCTATGCCTAGCAACTGGACTAACACACACCACAACATGCTTGAATATGTTTTTCTGTAGGTTTGGGCAGCCTATTGGAAACTTATTATCAGTTACGTAGTGACAAGTGGACATTGTGTTTTGCACAACATCTTTAATTTGTACAGGCTCTGGGGGACTGATTAGGACTGACCCTAATTCAGCATCTCTCTAAGCAAAGCATTCCAGAAACATTTACACGTGGTTGTAAGGCCAAATGGGACAGCATCACTTGCAGCCAGGTACCCACACTCTTTCTCCTTCAGCTGTATTCAGCCTCTCCCCTGGCTCAGGCTCTTCCTAGCTGGCATCAGGGCAATGCCTGAGGGCATGCTGACTGTCATTGGCCAAGCATCCATAGGGAGCATGCTGAAAACAGTGTTGTGGAAATGATCCCATTCTGTTTTCTGTTTTTTTTAATGGTAAAACCATAAATCAGGAGGAATTACAGTATTATACCCTTTTCATCTTCTATTAAAGAGAGTTCAGCATTCACCTGATGGGAAATCTGTCCCTCTAGAGAAGGTACTAAACACAGATTGATTTCTGAAGTATTCTCAACCTTCTAGAATTTAAAAGGAGACAGAAAACTGATTTGTGTTTCACATGCTACATTCATTTGTGGAACATGTCTTCAGCTGGAGTATCTAGAATTTCTCCATTACACTAAAGTCTGTGAAGCCGAACTACATCAGACTTTTGTAATACAATTCTCTTTTATCTCCCAAGACTATTCATTGGACGATTCTATTCCTTCCTTACTTTTGACATGAACACATAAGATGCTTGAAACCTGTTTATTAATTCAGAATTGAATGCTTTCCTCTGTGCCCTGTTCATAGCCTTTTTTCTGGATAGCACTTTCATGATAGGAAGCAGAAGGTATTATTCTATTACACTGTCTCTGCTACATGAATTAAAAATGATTAAACAGATGGCAAGGTTTCACTGTAATGGTGATTGCTCCTGAGAGTAACAGAATAATGAGAGTCCCTTTTAGCAGATATCCAGGTTAAGTTTGTATATTCAGGAAAGACCTTGTAGCAATACCTGTAGTATTTTTCGGCTCATTATTTGAGTTATCCTTCCTCATTGTACATTAGTTTACTGGTTTTCCAAAAAGGTTTAAAAATTTATACTGATTATGAAAACTACTTCATTCCCTTGAAACTGTTAAAGTTTCATTAACTTGACAACTATGTCAGCTAGTTCACTTGGGACTCAGGGATACATCTCATTGGGACCCATAGTCTTATGGATGTTTTTTAGGCAGTCATGGATATGATCTTCACTTACAGCAGGAGGAGCACTGTTCCCCTGGTACCTGCCCTCCAAACCATACACTCAAGAACTGCATGTAGAGCAGTCACCAATGAAGACTGAGGCAAAAAAGTAGTTGAATTCTTCAGCCTTCTCCTGGTCCCTTGTTATTAACTTGCCTGTATTGTTCACTAGTGAGGGTATGCCCTACTGGACTTTCCTTTTCTGATTGATGTACATATAGAAGTCTTATTGCTCTTTGCTCTCCTTGCCAAACTAGGTTCCAGCTAGGCCTTAGTCTTCCTTATCCCATCCCTACACAGCCTAGCAGCATCCCTATACTCCTCCCAGGTTACCTGTTCCTGCTTCCACTGCCTGTGCATTTTCTTCTTGCTTTCCAGTTTGACCACTTAAGTCATGCTGATCTCTTGTCTTCCTTTTCTGATTTCATCCACCTGGGGATAGAGCTTTTATTCTCTAAGGATAGCTTCCTTACAGACCTGCCATCTCCCTTGTCCTTTGATAGGTTCCCATTGGGTATTGTTGACTAACGCCCTATAGTGCTGGAAGTTGGCTTTCCTAAAATTAGCTAAATCTTAGCTTCCGGATTTTACTCTTTGCCTATCCAGTATCCCTCAAGAGATCACTGCATGGTCACTGCAGCCCAGGCAGCATCCAATTCTGATGTCACCAATCAGTTCACTGTTTTGGTGAGCAAGAGATCCAGCATTGCATCCCTCTTGCTGAAGCAGTCTATTGCCTGGCTTAGAAGTTATTCTTAGTACATTTGGGAGTCTCCTGAATTGTCTGCAGCTCGCTGTGCTACTCTTCCAGTCAGGGTGGTTGTGGTCATGGGTATATTTTAGAGGTTTAAGCCACATAAGGGGTAAGCTGCTTTCAAGAATGGCAGCCTCTTTCCTTGCTCCTCAAGGGATGAAATTTGTCCCTTGACCTTCTCTCCATTTCATGTCAACTCAAATCATTACTAGCAATACAAAACAGTGCTGAGCTCTCCTACTCAGATAAGTGTTTCTTTTGGCCCTGTCCTCACCTGGTGAGAAACCACAGAAACCACTTTCAGTAGACTCTGGCAAAACAAAAATTTGATCAAAGATAGTGGCTTTTGAGAAAGCTGTTATCTAACAACATGGGCTCTCATTAAGGAAGGCAATAAAAATCATGCAAACATATTAGCAAGAGAAAGCTGTATTTGAAAATGTAAACATTTATCTATTCTTGATACTTCTACTCTTGGTCATTTGCATTGGCATTGCAGAGCATGGAAAAGTAGGTCCCTTCTCATTATTTTCCATGATTAGGAAAAACAGCTGACTGAAAGCCAAGCCAGGAGCAATTCAAAAACATTTCAAGCCATAATACAAACTGAAAGTATAATGTAAGCCTTTGGGAATTTTCTGAGTCTGTGTAATTATTGAAGCATTATTTGTCAATATGGAAATGCATTCTTATGCATTCAGATATCTGCTTACTATATCTGCTTATGTGTTGCATAGAAACTCTATTTTAAAAATGCTATGAGTGAGATATACATAACCTAACAGAAGAATTTTCTAACTTAAGCCTTCTGAATCATCCTCTAGAAAGATACTATTGACTTGATGGAATTTTGAGGTTAGACAGTCTCAATACTATTATGTATTTAATATTTTAATATTTAATACGTATGTATGTATGTATGTATGTATTTATTTATTGAGGAATAAAGGGAATGCCCTGTCAATCCAGAGAATTTCTGTGAGAAAGTAGGCTGACATGACTTTAATTCCATCAAGCCACCAGTTCATCTCCCAGATCTTTTTAAGGTAGGGTATTAGATTGCTTTTGCTATCCCTTCTCCAAAAGAAGGATCAATAACAAACATGATGGATGGATAGTGCTAGACAGAGAGTGGTCCTTGTTGTGCAAGATGATAATTACGTTTTACCCATGGGACAAACCTTCATTTCATGAAATTGCTAATACAAAACATCCCTTTCAATCTTCACTTATTTGAAGGCTTCTCTTCTCTAACTTGCAATTGTAAATATGGCACAGAAACGTCCCGGTTTGCTGTCAGAGGAAGCCTAATATTTCTAGCTTCAAAGTTGTTTATAGCAATGCTGTGTGGAAGTTTATTCTCACATTTCCTTAGACAGTATTCCTACACAGTGTCCTAATAGAAATTTACCTGTTTTTTTCTGCAGTTGTCTATTTTACTGCCGTTTACTTTTCTCTTTTCTATAGCTCAACCTAGAGACCTTGTACAGTTCCCTAGACTTCAGCTGTATTATCTGAATACCATGTACTGTTGTTAACTGAAATGTCAGAGTACTGTATAGAAGTATTTATGAAATCACTGTGGTTCTTTCTTCATATTGCATATTACCCTCTCCCAAACATTTCTGTAGCAGTGAGAATAAAATACAATATATATTTTTTTTAACTTTCCATGTTAGAATGAATCTAATATGTTGTTAGGAAAAACAGTCTCCATTGCAGGAAAGCTATTCATGGCTCACTGCCCTAACGTTATTCAACATGCATTGAAAGTTCTTTCAAAGGGATGAAATGACAACCATACATGAAAAATTTATAATCTTTTTACCTGAAACACCACATTTTCTTAGTCTTCTGTTCCATCCAAGCTGCTTATCAAAAACTGGAAGAAAACCAACTCAAGACTGAATTTAACAAAAAGAAAACCAAACACACACACACAGAAAAATGAGAGGGGAATATTTTAGGCCAGGAGTCTGATTTTGATAATTTAGAATACTTTATTTATTTAGAATACTTTATTCATCATATTCTAATTCATACAAATATATTTAAACAAATAATAAGTAAAGCAAGATGGTAGCGCAAGTAATTTAAAAAAAACACACATAACTCATATAGAGTTCTCATAGAGAACTGAAGCACTGTATTGTCACATGGTTTAAAGGTCAATATTTAAGAATTCATCTTACTTCATCATGTCATAATTGCATTAAGAAAAACTGGATAGCTGAACATGTATTGTTTCTGATTGTGGACTGCAGATTCTCTTCAATGATTGCAAGTATGCTTTTCTATATGACTTTCATCTGAGTACAATTAAAATTATAAATGTTCTAGAGAGGTATTTCAGCATATACATTTTTTTTAAGCCTTTTAAAGTAATAGTTGCACTGCTGGCTAATGTAAAGCTACAAAATGGGAATATAAAAGTACCTGATTTCATGTATTCCCCATTTCATGTAATAAACTCTGGCCATCAGTGTAGAGCAGACAGATACGTGATGAGGAATTAAACCTCTCATATTCAACATCTGTCTCTATTTTTTTTTCCTTACAGTTGTTCCATTCTCACTTTTCCTTGATGTTCTTACACATTTGCTTTCAGAAATTAGTGATTACTTCTCTCATCATTATCCACGTGGCTATGTCTTTAAGTTTCATGGACGATAAGAAAAAATCTATCTTGGAATAGTTCCAATGACCTCAACTGAAATTCTCTAAGGCACATTTGTCTTTCTGTTAGTTTAAATTTCCTTACTGTTTCCAACTTCTAATTCTGCAGCTGAAATAGAACACTGCTTAAATTTCTGATATTGCCTTGTGAATTTTATACTAGGGCTTTTGGAGGAATAGCCACTTCTTAATATCTCTCCAGTTTTTGTTGCTGCTTTTCAAAGTATTATTGGTCCCACACACTGACATTTGAGTTGCAAGTACTGCTTCTGACAACAGCTTGTTTAGTATCACCATTTTCTCTTGGAAAACATAAGGAAAACTGGAGAAGAAAAGTGCTATAATGACAGCAAAGTGCATACTCAACAGTTGTGACCCGCTGCAGTCATGACATTGCCTTACAATGCACACACCTTCAGCTGTCTCAACTCATCCCTATGTTCTGCTGGAGCCCAGACTGTGTATGCTCTGTCTTCAAAAGAATAAATTCTTTACACAACAAAATGCTTATTAAATAAGGACTGTATATGCATACAATGTGAGAGTATCTCTAGAACATGGCATAGGATAGCAACTCTAGCAAAGAAAAATTGTAACATTTTGTAGCTACTAACATAGACATTGTGACTACAATTTTGAAACGTGAAAAAAGAAAAACAAAGCAATTCTGACAGAAAATACAGGATGTGAACAATGATGTCAACAGCAGAAACCTAGAGTTTCTCCACATTTTTCTTGAGCAGCTTATTTTATTGCTTGCTAGTGTGTCTAGGGATATGGTTCAATATCTCTCCTGCAGAAATAATCAACATTTCCAGGAAATAATCCCAGAAACATAGAAACAGAGGTGCTTGAAGTCCCAGTATCTCAATGCTAGACAACTTCAAACCAAATCTGAGTCTACTGAACCATATCACTGATGTATTCTAAAGCAACAGACTTGCCCTATGACAATTTTACATAAATGTCTTGCAAATCCTCTTCAGAAGTCAACACGATTGTTCTTTTGCTAGATTCCTTCATCATATCATGTACCATGATTTGATACCATCTTAGCAATAGTTACCACACAATTTGAACTGAAATGAGCAGGGTCCACTTCACATTAAAGCATCTGGAATACATTGTGAATGTTTACCTTACTGTGTCATGCAATGAGCTCTAAATGGCATGTAAGTAAAGAACAAGATGCATTTTTTTATGTACTTTGATCCATTCCATAATATTTATATCCAGAATGAACATATCTAAGTTCAAAAGATAATTGAGAGTCAACATAATTTCCAAATGTCATGAAAACATAATTTTCCTCAGGGAAAAAACAAACAAACAAACAAAAACTTACATAGATGCATAGATAAAATAAATTATTTTTAGCATAATTCTAATGCTAATTATCATTGCTATTGTATCTAAGGCTTCCAGCTCAGTTTTTTCATTTAAGGGTCTCAGAACTCAATGCTCATTTAAGAGCCCAGACATCTTTATAGGGTATAAAATTGCTCTACACTTTTTGGAATATGGATATTGGCAGAAAAATAACTTCTAGGAAAGTCTCTGAAAACTGTAACAGACTCTGCCTCCCCTTTCCCTATTTCATGTTTCTGTATATTCTACTTATTCTGTTTCAAACTGGTAATGCTTCAGCCAGTCAGAATTCAGGGATGACTTTTTTTTTCCTAATTCACCTTTACAGCATGGTGGGTATACTTATTTCTCAGACACTCGTTTTCTTGCACTTCTATTTGCATAATGACAGCACAATTCTGTCTTAGTAATTTACTATAGTATGCAAATGTCCACACTCTGAATTGTAGGCAACCATCACTAGCCAAGAAATGTGCAGGGATTTACATTAATCAGTGTATGGCTTTCTCATTTGCTCTACTGCAGTTGTCTAAATCTCACAGCTCTGATTAGCTAACAGAATAATGAAAGCATTTTGAGAAAACAGACATGGAGTGAATTGAATTTTTTAAGTTGCCACATTTTCTAAGGTTTTGTGGACATGTTGTCTTGTGGCTTGTATTATAAGGACTGTACAGATAAAAATATATTCTGTGAAGTCTGCACAATAATCTGGGTGAAGGCATGACTGCATATACTTTTCTAATACTGAACATGTTTCTTAAGCCCGAAATTAATCATCATCCAAAGTACTGTCAGGGAAGCACAGCTCCTTTAAGATACAATAATAATTATGATACTTTTTTCAGTATAGGTTGTCAGCACTCAGTCAACTCTGAAAGAACGACATTGATTTACAAAGGGTTTAAAGAAAGATGTCCAAGCCACAGCACAGGATATCAGCTAAACTCCGACTCTTAATTGTGTAGGAACATTTTCAACACTATGGTCTGTTTGTTCTGGGAGAGATTTAAAAATAAAAATCTACATTTGTTCTAAGTTGATTCATCCTTCACTTCAGGAGCACTGAAGGTGATACAACTGAGAAAAAATCTGCCACAAACAGTAACAAGCACAATTTTTCATTGTAAGGAGACAAATCCTGTTCCAGTAATATAAGTTTTCTTTGCTGTTCTCAGAGAACAGAAAGAAGTATAGCTAAGCACACCCATTTGTTTTCCAAAGTGCCTGTGGTTAATTTAGTGAATTCTGACTGACAGAAAATTTTATTATGTAGGTTCTGAACAAGCTGAAAATAAATCAAATAGCTGACAAAATAGAGGATACTCTAGTTTGCAGCGGGCACTTACCCATCAACAGCAGTTCTATCTATCAGCTTTATTTCAGGTCACACACTGAATGATGGTGAGTGTCTAAGAGAGTATCATTGCTTTTTTTGTCATTTCTGCTCAGAAATAAAGCTAAATGGACTTGGGACAAAACAAGACTCTGCATGGACATCATCTTATTTCAAAGGTGAAATAATGTACATAAGTAAAATATGCTAGACTGACATGTTTGATAGATGTGACATTTTTTTATAAATATTTAATGTGATAAAATAATTAAAATGTTTGTAACAAAAATTCCATACCAGAAAAATATACTGTTACATATACATGCTTTTGAAGAAATCCTGTAGATGGCTGATGCAATTTAGCATAACTCTAGTGAATTAATTCTCTCCACCTCTGTGGTATTGCACCAATCACTGGCTTGGTAAGTGACTTCTTTAAAAGTTAGCATTATGATCAGTGAAACAATGCCATTAATATGCAATTTTAAATGTATCAAGTAGAATATTTTTTTTCTTCAAATTTAGTTAATGCAATATGAACTCTCTGAGAGTTACAATTCACTTCACTAGCTTTAAATTACACAGAATCACAGTACTGTAGGGTTTGGAGATCTGAAAGTCTTCTAGACTTACCCTCTGATAAAGCAGGTTCCCTAGAGTAGGTTTCACATGAAATCCAGACAGGCTTTGAAAATCTCCAGAAGAGGACAATCACAACCTCTTTGGGTATTTTGCTCAAGTTTCTTTCATCCTCAAAATAAATATTTTCTCATGTTCAGATAGAACTTTCCAGTTTGTGCCCATTGCCCTTTGTTCTGTCATCGGACACCTCCAAAAAAAGCCTGGTTCCATCCACTTGACACCTGCCTGTTAAATATTGACAAGCATTCTCAGTTTTCTCCAAGATAAACAAACCCAGTTCTCTCATCCTTTTTTTACATAAGAGGTGATCCAGTCCCCTAATTATTTTTGTAGCTCTTTTCTGGATTGTCTCTACAACTCCTAGAACAGGACACAGTAGAAATTCCCTTTCTATTTCTTAGATCAAGTTTCATGGCAGCCATGTGCGTCCCATGACACACAGAGCTGGGACCACCATGTCCCTCAGAATGTGGCTGTACTACTGAGAGATGAATGCAACATGCTTTTCTCTTGTGAGTTTTACAGTTCAATCAAAAAAACTGCATGGGAGCATTATGCACCTGAACTAGTCCAGGCTTAAAGTTAGTTGATGCCACAAGCTTTTATGTTCCATACTCCAATGCAGTTCTTCTAGGAATTTATCCTGGATACTGCATGAAGGAGGCATATTCCAGGAAAAAAATACATAGGCACACATAATAAAGACTGTTGTTAAGACAAACACACTTCATGATAAAGTTGGAAAAAAAAATTTGGCATTTCCAGATTTTGGAGTTCATGACATTTTGATTATAATCTTTTAAGGCAGGGTTGTTATATGTATGTGAAGAATGAAGCAACCTATTCAGGTCTACTGGTGAGCATAAAAGAAAGAAATTTGGGTTTCATTTCTCATATTTTTGTTGCTCACTGCCCTTTCTTGAAATGCTCATGATAGGTTTTGTAGAGCTGTGCCTCTCCTTTGTCTTGTCTTTACATCAGGTTGCAGTCTGGTGAATGGGACCTGCTTTGAAAAGATGAGATGCCTGTGGCAGTGGAAGACTACATGAAGAGATGCTTGGGCCACGAGGCTGCCAAAAAATTAGCACACCTTAGCCTCCTAGCTATAATCAGTGTTTCCTCTAATTTTCTCACACTGAATAGTTGATACTTTGGAGACGTAAGATCCATCACCCATCAATCTTTGTAACACTTAAAGTAATATTTGATCTTTATTTCACTCTTCATAAGAGAGACTATCTCATCAATTCTATTACCACTATATACCACAAAGGCAGTAAATGTAAAGAAAGAAGCATGTTCAGTACAAATGTACGCATCAGATGGGTTTCTGGTAATACCCAAATTTAGAGAGGGGGCATTTGGCAGCTCAGACTGAACATAAAAAACAATATACCACCTGTCCTGAGATTTTGCACATGACGAGAATAGCATAACTATGATTCTATTCCTGGTGAACCTGCACAAATATGTTTTCCAATCTTAAAAATCAGGTTCAGCAAATACAGTGCAGAATTCTTGCATTTCTCTGCCTGTACAATAGCGCTCATTGAGGAATAGCTGTGCCCAAAGTGTTGGGTGTGTGGCAAATCAGGCTAAGACCAAAGGAGTTGCATGGGAGAAAAAGGAATATAATCATAGAATCATCTGAGTTGAAAAAGACCTTTAAGATCATCAAATCCTGTCATCAATCTGACTTACCACATCTTACTGCTAAGCAATGTCCCTCAGAGCCATGTTCACATGTCTCTTTAAAGCTCCATCACTTCCCTGGACAGCCCTTTCCAATGCTGACCACTCTCTCTGAAAAAGTTCTATCAAATATCCAATCTAAATGTTTCCTGGAACCATTTTTAATATAATGGGGATTCCTTTTTGTGCTTTCCATTACAACTAAATAATCTTAACTTGCATTACCTGTACAATCAGTGACCTACACTGCTGTTTTGTGCAGTATTTTTCCTTGAGGCCTTCTCTGTGCTAAATAAATGTTAATATGCACTCATGCACAAACACACCTACGCTAAGTTTTTCTGTTGAAATCTCTGTTAGCTAAAAAGCACTGGAGCTTCCACTGTTTCATGGATTGAAGGGGTATGCAGTCATTAGGGCAACTTTCTAGCAGCTGTACTGCAGCTATGTAAAGCAGCTAGACTTGGGGCCCAAAACTGTTCACAGTGGTTCTAGTTTAACATAACATTCTCAGAATTAGGTGTTATAAATATTTGTAATTGCCTGAAAGTTTACAGCAGCTGAAATAAAGTACTTATTAAACCTAGTCTTCCACTCCAATTGTCTTTGTTTTTCTTTTGCCTCGGGAATCTTCATTTTCTCCTGACTAATGCAAGTAATACAAAATTTTTTCAAGACAATTGCTATGAAAAAGTTCATATGATTTCCTAATTTCCCCACAAGCTATCAGGAGTGATCTGAAAATTACTGTCTATATTTATATGGAAAAATACTATATTTTAATATAAAATACTACATTTTAATATAAAGGATTGGAGACCTGAATTTAAATTCTTTGATCATCTTCATGGCCCCTATCTGGACTCACTCCATCAGCTCCACTTCCCTCCTGTACCAGGGGCCCCAGGCTTGGACACAGTACTCCAGATGGGGCCTTATAAGGGCAGAGTAAAGGGGATAACCACCTTTCCTCCTCCCGCTGGCCATCCCTCTTTTGATGCAGCCCAGGATACTGTTGTCCTTCCAGCCTGAAAGCACAAGTCCTGGCCCATGTTCAGCTTTACATCCTGAGAACTCCCAAATCCTTCTTGGCAGGGCTGCTCTCAATGGGTTCTTCTCCCAGTCTGTACTCATATCTTGGATTACTGTTACCCAAGACAAATATCTCACACTCAGCCTTGTTAAACATTATTGGATTTTCATGTACCCACTTTTCAAGGATGTCCAGTTCCTGGTATAGCTGACAACCACATCAGCCCGTTCCTTCAGAACCCTGGGCTGCATATCGTCTGACCCCACATACTTGTACGCATTCAGACTCATGAGGTGGTCATGGACTTGATCCACTGGGAGGGATTTTGCTTCCCTAACCACCACTTAGAATTTCAGGGACACAAGAGGCATGAGAAGTAGTGATATGTTTATTCTTTTAACCTTAGTGAGAAATGCAGTTCTGTTTTTTTTTTTTTTTTTTGAGTTACTGAACTCTAGAAGTGACGATGTACTCCAGATTGCTTCAAATTTTATATGACATTTTTTGATAATCAAAGAACACTGGTGGCTTAAAGCTATTATTTATTCTATTTAACCAGACTTCGTTATGCTGGAACTGAGATTCTGCTTGAAGTCATTTTTTAATAACTTAGCAAGACAAATTTTATTATTCGTATTTCAGAGTTATTCTCCCCCCTGCAGCTGTTCAGAATATTGCCCTCTGGTCTAGTTGTCAGTTCACCATGTGAACTAAAAATCTAAAAGTTTGGTGTTCAAATTTGTAAGCAGCACTCTCTTTTACTTTTTATTTTTATTCTCACTAAAATGAGCTTAAATTTTCATTTTAGCTTTTGCTTTGTGGTTTTATTTGGATGTAATTTCAAGGCCCATAAATTTTGGACAGGATGTATTTTATGCCTGATTTTTAAAGCTTTATATACCTGTGAGGATTACTTTGTGGTCTCAAACAAATTGTCTTGTTTTGGCCTGTATATTTGCTTGTTAGCTATTATATATGGTGACTGGCAACACTAGTTCCATACAATTTTTCCTGGTTTTGATGTGATCTACATTCCTTTGGTCTGTATCTCCCAACCTGGGGACCATTAGCCCAGTTCTGCTGACATTCATAAAGGCATTCTCATGTGTTTTCATAAAGGAGACAAAACAAAGAATTCTGCAAATTCAGCTTACATTCTCCAGCAACAGTATAGCTCCTTGAGTCAGCAGAATTACTACAACTCATTTCATTGGGACTGTGGCCAGGCTGCATGTCATCAGAACTCCTTCTTCAGAATCCAGCATTATTTAGAACAGTCTGCAGGATGTTATAAGCTCATAAGGCATGTCAACAGCAGCAGTGATGGAATCTTTGATACAACATCTGATTAAAAGCTCTTCCTTGGATAGAACAGAGATGAAGCGGAAATGCCCTTTAATTGATTACTGATTAACATTTGCTAATTGTCAAGATCTCAAAGGAGAAGGGGAAAAAAAATGTATTTAAATTCATTTATCTTAAGTAAAAATGTGTAAAGCACTCAGATGTACTGATATCACAGAAGAAAAGTTAGAGACGATTTTCCCATACTCTGCTTCATAGGTTGTGGAAGACAATTATGCCACAGTAGATGTTATTAATGTAATTGTGAAAAAATATGTCTTTTGCCTTTCGTAACAACAAATATTATCATATTATTCATATCAATGCATGGAATAGATTGTAGAATTTGGAAAATATTCTCTACATAAAAATTGCTTTAGCATTCAGCATTCTAAACAGAAAAACAAATAAAAAACCGAATAACAAAACAGAAGTGGAAGAAAATGTTTGCAATTGTTATACGTAGTTTACATCTGGTTATTGCATTCACGTATTATGGCTCTGTGTATAAATTATAAATCTTACTGATTCTTCTTGTCAGTTATCCAATCCTTGAACTTCCCTTCCTGGCATTTAGTGATTACTTTGTTTAAATTGTACATCAATCTTTAATCTTTTAATCTTGTGGGTTTTTTTTTTTTTTTAATGAATATCAATCTTCTATTAAAAAAGGAAGAAAGAGAAATAAAATGATCGCAGCATCCAAAAAAAAAAAAGAGGTAATAGTTTTAATGTATGTATTTACTTTATCAAGGTTTGACATAAGATGTTATTTATTTTTTACATTTCTCCTCAGCATGGAGTCTAGAGAGAGTATTTGAAAAAGATTAAATAACTTTGCAAAGGTCACACAGTTCAAAGAAATAGTTTTTACAGTCATTATTACAACACTGATGTATTGTCTTTCTCCTTGTGCATCAAATTGACAATTCTGATTAAAGATAGAGCCTCTTTTGCTTCCAATTTCCTTGTCAATATAATTATTTGTGATCTTTTTTCAAGTGGTTCTCTTTCATGTTTACTTAACTTAATCATGCAAATCATAAAATTGGACAGGAAAGCAGAATGTCCTATAGTAGTTATTCACTCACAAAAAATAAAAACAAAGACTTATGAAGAGAAACCATTCAAAGAACACTTCAGTTGTAGCTGTGACTTGATAAACGTGGTCATAAAAAAAGCTGTTGTATCTGGTTAGTTTGTAACTGTTAAAGGCAAAATATAAACTTGAAACAAAACAAAGTGTTAATTTTATTTTGTGTTTTTTTTTTTCTTAATCCCATAAATTGAGATTGCAGCCCAAAATTATTCTAATGATCATCAGTGAGTTTACCTAAGTAAAAAATTATGTCTATGGTCTAGAATAATTTTTTAAAAACTCCATATTGAATTTGAAGAACAGTAAAATAAAACAGTAACAAAAGAACATATAGGAAAAAAGAAGCACATGTTCAAAAATAAAGGGCAATTTCTCACATTT
The DNA here is from genome assembly GCF_019232065.1 of Centrocercus urophasianus. Classification (NCBI taxonomy): domain Eukaryota; kingdom Metazoa; phylum Chordata; class Aves; order Galliformes; family Phasianidae; genus Centrocercus; species Centrocercus urophasianus. The sequence continues at coordinate 53,058,402 of NW_024884253.1, forward strand.
AAATATAAAAATACAGTGCAGTGTTTGAAAATATTCTTCTGTTTTGCTTTACTTTCTAGTACATTGCAAAAAGTTAAGTGATTTAATTAAATCCAAACTGATCTAACTTCAAGGTCCCTGATAGATCCCTGTGCATTCATCATGACTATGCTTATAAGAAACGTATAAGAAATGCTTATAAGATTGATAGGTAACAGCCTGAACTAGTGATTGAGTACCAGGTGAGAAGGCATGGCTAATCCAGTGTGCACAGGGGCAAGCAATGAACCTGAGTGATTGGAAGGGGTGAACCCAGGGTCTACTCCTCCTCACTCTCATTTGAAGGTAAGCAGCTAAGGAAATGGGATCTTTGCTTGGAGATTATCCCTTTTGAAGACTACAGTGATCTTTGGAAAGGGTAAGCTGATTGTGTTGCCCTCTGAAGTATATCTTGACAAATATTTTTGTGAGTGTGTTTGTATCCTGGTAGAAGGCAGTACCATCACCTTCTTTTTCACCATGAAAGAACACAGAACTTAGTCGAGAGTGAGCATTTCTAGAGGCTATAGAGCTCCAAAAGTCACTACCAGGATGTTTTTCACTGGCCCGAAATGTCTTGATTTTTAATTGCTATTTTTTGATTATCTGCCTTGCTCCTAGACTGTCAGTATTTGATAGTGAACTCATATACTTGACCTCTTAACTCCATTTCTGCCACTATATTTTTGTTACTGGTGTTAGAATGGCTTTAATAAATAAATAAACCAAAACCTGACATAATCACTCACATACACCATTAAACACAGATGTGAAATACAAAGTAATTGACTTTTGTGTTTGCACATTGCACTTGTCTGGCCCTCTTAAACAGTGTTGGCCAGCCAGTAGCCAAACCAAATGAATGTGTGTTTTCAAATATTTTCAGTAGCACAAAATCTCTTGGCTTCTGACAACCAAGTTTGACTCTGTTGCTCCTCTTGCAAATGGATTTTCATTTTTTGGTAGGGAGATACTTGGCCTCTTGATTTCATTTCTGCTATTGCTGAACTTATTTTAATCCCTCACCAACTTTTTTTCTTTTTCCTTATATGTTCTTTAATTCACTATTTTCTTACAGTTTCTTTTCTTTCACCGTCTGCTATGCTATGGCTTTCTTGTCACTTTGACTGTCCCGTAATAGATGGTGTGCAGTCTGACAGCCCTTGAGCTACTGATAGCTACTGCATTTCTCTTTCTGTGTGGCAGAAAGCTACTGACTTAAACATAAAATAAATAAAGAGCATGAAGTGTTGATAAGCTGAAAGCCCTAACATTCTTCATTTCTTGCTTTCAGGGTTACCCTAGTCCCTAGAGCAAGACTATTATGCTATTACTTCTTAAGAAAAAATGAAGTAAAAATTAAATCTTCAATGTTCATTCTAAAATTCTAATTTTCATAGCTGGTGCCAAAATTCTTTTACGAAGTAAAACAATTTAATTTCCTCGTGTTGGCATTCTTTCTCTTAACCCAGAGAACAGATTGCCCTGAAAGACCTGTATTCCCTTTTATTCATCTTGTCCTCATCTTTCATAATTATTTTCTAATCTTGGAGGGCAGGATGTTTTTGTTTTTTTTTTTAATGATTAGATGAAGAAGATGAGGAATTTTTCCTTCAGTCAATGAGTATTAAATTGTTAGGTTAAAATTGAAATACCCAAATAAGCCTTAACATCATGTTATTGTACTGCTCATGTCTTCTTTTCCCACCTAATGACCCATATTTGATTTTTCAGGCTTTTATGTTTCAAGATTAAAAGATCTTGAATTTCTATACAAACACACAATTTCTTGAGCAATGACCATTTTGAGCAAAACATTGCTTCAAAAATGCAGTACTTTAACCCATTTGCAACTGCTCTGTAAGCCATTTGCCATACTAGAATGTTAAATACTCTTATGCAAAACAGAGTAATTCATTTCCCAACAGAGATGTTATTTTTATAATTATTTATTTTGTATATACGTAAGTGTTTTATATAGAATATGAAATGGAATGGAATAGTTGGAGGGGGCCTATAAAGATCATCCAGTCCAACTGCCTGATTACTTTACAGCTAACCAAAAGTTGAGGAATGTTACTGAGGACATTATACAAATTCTTCTTGAGCACTGATAGACATGGGGTATCAACCTTGCTTGAAAGCCTGTTCCAGTGTTTGAGTATCCTCACAAAGAGAAAGAATAAGTAAAGAATTTTTTCTTAATATCTGTAAGGGGATGTAGAAGACTGTCTTCTCCTAGAAGGACCATTTTCAAGGCAACAAGGAATAACAAGGTGTCACGGTTTTATGATTTTTACTTATTGGTATTCCACATCATAACATCATGCAATGCACTGGAAGTTAAAGTGTTAATGCTTCAGTTTTGGGTACCTGTCCCTGAAGAGAAGAACAACTACATTCCCCAAAAGACTTTGCTGTGCTGTTATCGTTTCTGCTTAGGGGGAACAGATATAAGGCCTTGGTAGGTCATCTGACATTCTCTCTTCAGTTTTCGACACTTCTCCATGCTGCTTGCCTGACTGCATGTCTCATCTCAACTTTATTGTGAGGCCTTTCCACCTTTCGGACACTCTCATTATATTTGATTTATTAGCTTTGATTCTAATTATATTGTATTATAGTGTGTTATCTTGCATTCCGATACCATATTTAGTAAATTAGTTTGTTTTTCCTCGGATCATTGCCATTGTTTTTAATTATTTTTGGGTCCCTTGTTCCCCTTTTCCAGAGGCACAGATTCGTGAAATCCCTTCGCCCAGCTGAACCAGCCCGTAAATCATTAACACAAGAAAAGGAAGCAGTGGTAGGAACCAACTCTGGTTGGTCACACTAATTTAGGAGAACGTGTGAAAACCTAGGATTGTTTACACTAACAGAGTTATCTGTTGGAGGACTTGTAAAGTGGAAGACAGACTGCCACAAAAAAAAAAAAAAAAAATCTTCCAGCCTCATTCATTGGCTAACAAGCTACAGGCACAATTTCTAAGAAGGATGAACTTTGCAGCTGATACAATTAACTGGAGGGGGACCAGAGTGGGTGGGTGCAGAAAATGCAGGGTATTTGATTGTGCAGAGGGAAGGAAGAGCGTGAGGAAAAAAGAGGGGGAAAGTTGATTTGTTTTGTTCTGTTTAATTAAAAAAAAAAAAAAAAAAAAAAAAAAGTGGGGGGATAGAAGATGGGCTGATCGCGTCAGGGCTGGTCACTGCGCTTCTGTAATCTGAGCCCTGTGGTTCCAAGGCCTATCCCATTTATATTTTTTTCTTCAGTAAATCTTTTCTGAACTCTGTGTGTGTATCTGCAGCAAGGATTATGTGCCAGCTGCTGTGTGTGACAGAAGGCTGATGCCACTTCCTGGAGTCATGCCAGGCGTGTAGGTTCTGTAGTGCAAGCTTCTGCAGTGAGTGGGGTCCTGGCATCATCTGCTAGAGCAAGTAAATCTTCTATCCCTGACCACTGGGTGGCGAGTTTATTCAATTTCTTCCAAAAAGGACAAACCTCCAACTTTCTCCAAGAGTTCTACCAGGCTCAGGTGTTTCCCTTCTATGGGAACATGGAAATATAGAATGAATACAGAGCTACTTTCCATCACAGTTTATGGAAGTAAATTGTAGAGAAACTATCTCTAATTCTGGTATGCTGTGACATTTGCACTAAGAAAAGAAAATCAGCTCATCTCCTGTTGATTACTAAGAGAAGAGCCTTTAAACTTGACATGTGAGTCAGCCCACTTCATATTTTTCTATATTCTTTTTTTTATATATATATATATTTATCCGTGTTTTAGAATCACATTCTTTTCCTGTAAGTAAATCTCAGTGGGTTTTACTGGATTATTTTTATTTGATACTATGTATAGATATGTATGTATGCATAAATGTTTATGTAAATATATTTTAGTATATGTATTCCATCCATTTGCCTTCATATCCAGTAGTAACGGTGACTTTTTGAACTCCTGACCCCGTGCCCAGCACTGATTGAATATCTTGGAGTTCTAGTTTGAGTGCTACTGCATCATATCAAATGACTTAACTACAAATAAAACCTATTATACGTTTAAAGTGTTCATAGAAAGTTTAAAAGGGCTAAAGGTGGCATTTGGGCCTTTAGGCTTTCTTCATAGAGTACAGAGAGCATTTTCCTTCTTATTGACTGAAGGAAAATTTTTATGTGGCAAGGACAAAAAGCATTTCTATGTTCATTGATCTCTATGCAGGAACAGGCTGGTGGGATTCAGTGGACCAGTATTGCCTGAGGTCAATGGCATGTTCCAAGTTCAGGTAGCGTGGATAATGTATGAGAAAGCAGGCTCTTTTCTACTTACTTGGAGCCTCCTTCATATTTTTAATTTGAAAGAACAGTAGCTAATGCCTCTTACACTTTAGAATTAGTATTAGATTTATAAGCTTGGTTGCAGTTGCATCCTATCCTTCTTTCTTCTCCCCTCTGTATATACAGTAGACTGTAAAAACAATACATTTGTTACTACTGTATTGCCTCTCCCTCTCTTCTCTTTTTTTAAATTCTTTCATTTGTTTGTGTATGCTCAAAGACTAGTTCATACTCCCAGTCTGGAAATTTTAAATTTAACTTCATGCTGAAAGAAGGAAAATATTGAAATAGATGTCAAGTAAGAGATTTATAGCCACTTACAGCATTTATTGCACTGAAAGAAGGTCCTGAGGGCCCCAAATTGTTTAGTTGAACCAAAAAGGACTCGTTATTTTGTCAGTAGCCTATTGCATTTAATGTTAATAAAAAAACAGATTTTGAAAATCTGATGTGAATAGATGAATTCCCTTGATCTACCTACCTCATGTACTTTCTTGAAAGAATTGCTAATCTTTCATTTCTAAGGCAATGTTCAAGTTTACCCTTCCTCCCCAGAGTTTTGTACTGTTTGTGAAATTCCTTCAAGAAACTAGTTTGTGTTCCCCAAATTATTCCCCTTATACAGCTCCTTTCCTTTGATGCATAAAATTTTCCATGCTCTGATGCGATACATTCTAAGTTTAGAAAGATTTGATAGAGCAACTTATATGAATGTATTTGTATTCCTGTTTATAAAGTGTTTGTGGAGGGAAGGGGAAACATTTGTAAATAGTTAACCAGAAAAATCATACTATAGCTTGAAATCAAATCTTAAAGGCTAATCAACACCAGGTACCTATTCTGTACACATTATTTTTATAACATCTACCTACTTAGTAGCCAGACTGATTTTACATTAGCCTGAATCCCAATAAGCTTTTGAAGGAACAGACAAGAATAGTTTAGTGTAAGTTTTTATTGCTTTATTTGGAATACTTACCGAATTCAATGTGTTTGAAGATAACTTTCTTCATAATGAGTTACCATTGCTGCCCTTTATTTCATCAGATTTTCTCCTGATAAACTTGACTGAACTATGAAAATAATGAAAATTTAGGCTTCAGTTCTACTGTCATTCTGACAGCAATCCCTACCTTGTACTGCATTATACACGTCATGACAACTGTAGAGACACAATGCCCTCTCACACACCAGCATTCAAAACAGTTTTTTAATCACTATCTTTACTTACCAATGAAAAAATGAAGAAAAAAAACCAACCCAAACCGTTCTGGTTCTGCTCAAAAGTTAAATAGCAGTGGACAAGTCATGAATTGCAGATGGCTGACTGTTTTTTAAGAGAATTAGACTCTTTCAAGTGTTCATTAAACCCATATATTATAAATCTGACTGTTTGTATTTCCCTTAGCAGTGGAACTACCTTACTAATAATTATTTTATTAGATGTATTGGATTGACTTTTCATGAATATTAATATTTCTAGTGCATGCAGAATTTTGTCATTTGTTTTTTCCTCAGGAAAAATTCCTTAGTTATGAATAACTAAATGACTAAAATGACCACAGGAGTGGTTCTAGATAGGCCTGTATTGTATTGTTTTCACAGGTAGCATATAGCACAAGGTGATAAAACAGTAAGCTCTCTGCTTTACTCTTCCCCAGAAAGCTCTTATACTCCCTTTAGCCCACTTATTTTCGTTTTTATACTTAAGTAAGCAGATTGCTCATTGAAGTATCTGTATACATTCTCACTCATCATTTAAGCTTAGTGTCTTTCGTCCCGCTTGCTACTTAAAATTGCACATTTCAAATTCAATTTGTACTTGTATGCCTTGCTTAGTCTGGAAAAAGCAAACTTTGCCATCCTAAGGGACATCAGTTTCAGGTTGGGCTGGTCCACTGCAGCCTCAGCATTATTGATTTCAGCATCTTCTTTCTTGCAGCAGTTTTGTTTCCCTTGGTATTGGGAATATTTTGATTTCCTTGGTATGCCTTCTGTCAGTTTAACTTTTAGATCAGCAGCAGGATATTATCATTAAATGGAGTTAGAAAGCGTACAGAGATTCTATCACAGTGTTCTGTAAATTCATCTGTCATTTATTACAGGATTGAAGTTAACTTCCATCTCTGGCATATTTGTGTGTATGTATATAAGTCTGAATGTTTCTGCATCTGAAGTATTTGTTTTAATCTAACTTACATGTTTGAGGAGTGGTGCTGTATTTTGAAAGCAGATGTTTGTCCAAATAACTTTTGTCCTTTTCTTAGGCAAATGCCTTTGAATATACAGTGAAAAGATAACAGCGCTTCTGCTGCATAATATCTCTCCTGAAATACCACATAAAATCAAATAGCTAAAACACTGGAAAGAATCTAATTAAAGCTTTTAAAATATTTTTCACAGAATGCTTCCACTGAAATATGTGATGTTGTTATCAAATGTGCCTTTTAAAGGACTCTGATGGTAGTTTCTTTGGATTGTTTTATCAGATCCAAATGAGGGTAACACATCACTGTTTATTCCCTTTTATTTTATTATGGGTTTTTTCCTTTATAAATGAAAGCAATTGGCTGAAATCTGGATTCAGGATTCAGATTTTTGCTCATAATTAGATGAAGATAGACCTCAAATTCCTGGAGACAATCATTTTCTCTGTTACAGACAGAAAGATCTCCTTGATTTGGTGAAAATTTCAAAAAGACTGACAACTGAGGCACAATTACCCATCAGTAGCTCACAGAGGAAGTAAGCAGTGTCATACTCTCCTGTTAGTATAACAGAAAGGTTTCCTTAATACACCAGACTGTGATGTGGTTATACTGAATAATGCAGAGATATGTATGATAGGAAAGTCCATATTTAGTTATTATTTCTCAAGTTGGTGCTGGTAAACTGTGCTTCAGAAACAGTAACCAGTAGTCAGCATTCCTACAGAATCAAGACAGCAAGCCACCATCGGATTACAAAACACCAACCCCACACCATTCCAAACACCTCCAAAAACACGACTCTCTTGTAATCCTTGCTGATGCTCATGTCACTGTAAGCTGGTTTCTGCAGGGAGAAAAAAGGGAGCAATAAAACTTTTGTATTGGAAAGAACACATAAGAAATCTCTAGGAAATCAACTTGGTAATAAATGCTATGAAGAAAAAATTATCACAACTTTATAACAAGCTCTGTAGGCTCACAAATATTTCTGGCACAATGATTACTGGAGGCATATCACTGACAAGGAAGCATAGCTTCTGATGCTAAACACTGTGCTTTAAATAAGCGGAGTTAAACAGGGTTTGTAGGGAGAAAAACAAATGAGAAGGAATCAGTAAAGCAGTGGCAGAATTAAAAATCACAATAAATATCTCATAGGAACTGTAAACAGATGTCCAGTCTTCAGATTTCCAATGTTCCCAGGCATAAGCTATGCCTATATGCCCAAGATGCTGAGATCATTTCCACTTTTTGCTTGTTTGATAAGCATTATGGAGTTATGATCACAGTGTCTGAGGAGCTAGTAATGTTTTACAGTTGCTCTGAAGTTCTGAAGAATGCAAGAATACTCACTGGAAAAGCTATATCTTATATAGTTAAAGACGTAACATTTTCCAATAAAGTTTTTGCAGAATCCAACTGCAACTTTCTGAACTGGAAATTTATAAAGTAACGTAAATATCTATCTTAATGCAACAAGTCCATATATACCAATACTATTTCTATTAACCGTATAAAATGAACCATATAAACCATATATAACCATATAAACCATATAAATTCAGTAAACTCTCAACCTGAATTTCGGAGTCCAAAAATTATTTTTTAAATACATAGATGTGTTTTAAAACACTAAAATTTAGGAATATCATCTTCTTTCCTCACAAGAGTCTTTTGTACAAGCAAGGACTAAGAGCTAACTGAAATTGAGAATGCTGCAACCAGCCTTTTTTCCTGTAGGAACTAAAATGCTATCAAACTCATTTCACATCTGATCTAGAATGGTAAAAAAAAAAAAAAAAAAAAAAAAAAAAAAAAAAATTATTCTATAAGGGTTAATATCTTTTAGCCAGCTTCTTCAGAGAAGTGGCTAAAACTCCTCTCCATCTAGTGCACATTACAAATGCATTTTATCCTTTGCTGTTGCTCTTATAGCAATGTTACCCGAAAACCAATATTAATAATTGTGTGAAGAGTTATTACTTTCATTTTCAGTTATAAAAGAGGACTTAGATTTCTTTTTCCAGATTTTCAGCTGTAGTTTTCAATGTGCTTTCAGTGGAGTTCAGTGTAGGACTGATATTTCTCTCAAAGTATTAGTCATTAATGTATTAATGAGAAGAAAATTGGTACTTTTTCTCAACGCTAGATTTGTCCCATTGTTAAGGGTTGTGCTGATATCAAACAGCGAGAAGCGTTTATAGTATATTAAAATGTTTGGAGTGCTATTTTCATTGTTGGCACTAATGAGATGAAGCTATGAGAGATAACTACTAAAATTAACAACAATAGGTAAAGCCAGGGTTTTGTTTTTTTTTTTTTTAAGTTTTAATATCTTTCTCCAAATTTGTACTTTTTAGGTCTAGATGCCATGACATTTCTCTGAATTTCCTGACCTAAAGGATTTGTTCTTCTCAGACACAACTAATAATTTTATTTATTGCAAATGAACAAACAGGAAGCAAGTAGTTTGACTCTCTTATTGCAGACAATATAAGGCAGTATTCAACAGCTGATCAAATAACAATAGTTAAAAATCATTGAACATCCTGTGTACGCAGGGCCACCCCAAAATCAGACCATATGACTGAGAACATTGGCAAAATGCTTCTTGAAGTTCAGAAGCTCAGGACAGTGCCCACTGCCCTGGGCAGCCCGTTCCATGCCCGCCGCCCTCTGGTGCGGGTCCTTTCCCGAACCCCCCAGCTGCCCTCCCCTCACACAGCTCCATGCCGTTCCCTCGGGCCCTGCCACTGTTACACAGAGCAGAGCTCAGCGCTGCCCTTCCGCTCCGCGTGAGGAGCTGCAGCACCATCAGGCTTCCTCTCAGCTCCTCTGCTCCGGGCTGAAATGGCAATGTTCTGTTTACTAAGTTGAAAAATAAATGGAGTATATGCTTTTAAATTGTTAGTCCATCTGCTCTTCATGCCAGGTTCCACAGGTAGTGGATGAGTAGGCTGTATTCCCACTCATTCACTCACACAAAACAAGTTCCAGAGCGGAGAAATATGTTCTGAAAGGCAGGAAATTATTGTACTGCTCATTTAATGGCTATGCAACTAATCTACTCTTCTGAAAAGGAGATGGACTTTTTTCCTTCTTTCTGTAGTCAGAATATCTGAGCTTTGTTTCCGATTTTTTTTTTTTCTACTGTTGGCTGAATAACACTGGTATACTGGGTAATTAAACAGATGCAGTAATGCCCTTTGACAGTCTAGTTTCAGCTTGTAGGAAACTAGGTGCTCTTAGAGCAAATAAATTTGTCTGTTACTCTCTCACACATCCTTGTTTTAAATAGAAAGAAAGATATGCATACATAACTGGAAAAAGAAATGATTAATGTTCTGAGTTGTGTTTGATACCTCCGGGAGAGTCCAGATGATTGGCAAGATGCCAAATGAAATGCTGAAGGAAAAAAATGTAGAATTTACTTTAACCTGATGGTCTTAGTAATCTAATGCACATCATGCTTCAGTCTCTTTATGTCATCACATTTTATACTACTACAGCGCTCGCAACAGAATAATGTTTATGATTGCTGAATGACTGGTGCACTGTTATCTGCTCATAAAAGATTCGAACTTTCATCTTTTTCTCACTGCAGAACTGTAGCCTTAGGCAAAGAAGCATTCATTGTGCTTCATTTGTTTTCATCTGAACGTACCCTGTCCATCAAATGTCATCTGTGTTTATCTGTAATAGAAAATGCTGGAATTTAATATCGGTTTGAAACTTTTGATGCTTCAATCTTAAACAAAAGAAATGAACACTATTGCTGCATTTTTAATGACTGCACTTACTGAAATGCACACTTTTATTAAGATACGAATATTAGTTGTTAAGTGACAATTAATAGAATTTAGTCTTTACATTATGGTAGCTACTGATAAAATAGATAATACCACAATTTTTTTAAGAACTTCTCCTTTATTTCCGTAGCAATAAAATGTAAATGTGACAACCTAGACAACAACATCTTTATCTTCCGTACTTTTTAATGTTACAGCACCAGTAAGGTTCAAAATATGTAGGTTGCTCTGAAAATAATGCCTCCTGTTTATTTCCATTAAAACTACAAAAGATACAATACAAAGAGAGCAATGACACTATTTGATAGAGAAAATTTGCAGCTACAAAACATTGTTTTTCAGCACAGTCACTATGCATTTTCACCATTGATGAACAAGAGCCTGCATGCAACACTTGTAAAAATATGTACTAGAGGACCTGTTTTTGCAGCTGCTAAAACAGCATAATTGCTAGAAAAATTTTGCCCACACTGTCCATCTTTCGTAGGCCAAAAAGATGAAAGCGAGAAGGCGCCATATCTGGAGAATATGATGAGTGTGATAGGACAGTCCAGCCAAGATTAGCACTGTGCTTCATGATTTTCAAACTGATATGGAGCTTCACATTATTGTATTGCAAAAGGAAGGTTGTCTTCTCTGGCCTGACTTTGGAAGTTCAAGCCTTCTGCTTTGTCACATCTTGAAGTATTGGTCAGAGTTGATGGTTTGTTTGTGTTCCAGGAAATCCAGAAGAATCACCCCTTTCCTAACCCAGAAGACACTGTACATCACTTTACCCCCCGAGGGCTGCATCTCAAACTCTTTCTTCAACAGTGAATTAACATTTTGCCACTCCGTGGACTGCCATTTTGCCTCCAACTCTTAGTGCTGGCACCATGTCTTGTGGCTGCTAATGATGTGATTCTGGAAACTGTCACTCTTAGCCTCATATTGGTTCAATAGATTTTGACAAACTTGCAAACAGTGTTCCTTCTGTTCCATTCATAGGACCCACCTGATGCAAACTTGGCAATATTCTAATATTGCCACCATTGTTTGCAACACACTGAAGCCTATATTCAGCTCTGTACACGGTTCCCTGGTCATAATTTGATAATGCATGCAGACAAGCTGATCAGGTTGCTCTTCATTTCATGGTGTGACAGCTGTATGCGTTCATCTGAAATGTGGCTTGTCTTTCATGTCATTGTTGCTACTGCTGAAACGCACCACCCACCACCTCTGACATTGTGGGCCAAAATAATAAATGAGGAGGCATTCCTTTCAGAACAGCCCGTGTAAAATGCAAGGCATTACTTTCAGAGCAGACCTCATATTTTAATACTGCTTTTAACTGTCCTATAACCTTGAATCCGATATAAAATACTGATGAAAATGAAAATAATGACTATTTCATGTGTGCAAAAACTGAGCTATTACTAAATTAACTAACTGGCCACTTGAATCCCAAATACGACTTTTACTTCTTTATAACAAAGACGTTTAGTGCCTCCAATATTTCTCTCATTTATGATTTCCTTTCCTTATGCATAATTCAACAAGAATTTGTATGAGTAGCTCCCAGGAATATGCATAGGAATTGCAGAAGTTTTTTGCATACAACAGAAGAGTATGTAACCTTAGGATCATCCTTCAAGAATAGCATGCTGAAATAGTCTGCTAGTAGCACGTGTAACAGTGACAGGTTGTGGCTAAAATTATATGAATACTAAGGAACAAGTTTTAAAGTACCACTCTGTGTTGCTTATAGACATATACTTAACTAAACTTCTCAATCTGTATATTCAACAGAAAAAGGTTTATTTCTGCTAAGCTAAATATTTAAGTCAGGCTAGCTTTCAAGTAAAATTCAGGCAGAACTGACACTGGATAAATGAAAATAAAATGTAATAAACTGCTGATAAATTTTTATTGCTGCACCCTATAGGATCTGCAGCATATAATGAGTGATACAGATGCAGTGTGATGTGGGTACAGGGCATCATAAGATCATAAGGCCTTTACATGCTCAAATGCCTTGAGCAACAGCTGTGAATCTCCAACAAAGTTCATTACAGGAATTCCACTTGCCAGGCAAAATGATGCATATATGATTGTGTAAAAATATTGTATATTGCAAAAATGTTTTATAAAAATATATGCACACACATACCAACGTAACAATTAAAAAAATTGTTTTTTTAAACAACTATGGAAAAGAATTTGAACAATATATAAGCTTATCTCTAAGGCCTTTTTGAGTAAAAAGATTTATATACTCAGACTGAAGAATGAAACTGAAGGACTGACGAAAGTATTTGTTTGAATTGATATGCCTTTTATTACTTCTTTAAACTAATCTAGGAAATGCATAAGAGCTGCTCCAAAAATAATGCTTCCTATTTTATTACATTGGTCCATGACATGAGACAGGGGTTGGTGATATAGCAGTAGAGACTGAATCTCCCCTTCAATATTCAGTTGCATTCTGTTGCCATGAGATGGAAGGCAGTAGAGGTGTGGTCTGACAAAGTGGTGTCTAATATGGAAGTGTGTATGAAGCAAAGAGCAATAAGTGAATTCCTCCATGCAGAAAAAATTGTACACATTGACTTGCTGAACATTCATGGAGACCCAACAGTGGATGTGAGCACAGTGAGGCAGTGGGTACTGTATTTCAGCAGTGGTGACAGCAGCAGTGTTCTCCTCTACTGGTGCAGATTATTATAAGCATGTCATACAGACTCTTGTTCATTACTGGTGAAAATGCATACATAGTGGTAGTGCCTATGTTGAAAAATACTGTTTTGTAGAGGATTTGCTCTTTCAAATAGTGTTATTGTCTTCTTTGTATCTGTTGTACTTTTCATGGAAATAAGTAGAAAGCATTTATTTCAGAGCAACCTGTATTGTTTTAGAATAATGTGTGGAAAATATCTCCAGAAGGTCACTAGCATTGTTTGTTTTTTATACTCTAAATAGTTCTTATTTTTTCTTCCCTAGAAATATGTTCCCTAATAATTCTACCCTTTTTCTCTCCAAAACATGAAAAGAAATCCAGTGACCTTTCAGCTACTGTAAATGCCATTATGAGACATGATATGAACAAGAATGAAGTGAAAGCTTATAGATTTAATCTTATAGATGTCTAGCAAGTATCCAAAGCTAAATAAAAGTAGGGTGGAATTTCAAGAGCTCTAACTGTGACCTGACTTTTACTTCTGTCAAACACACAGATACGTGACCTCCCTAAAGCCATTATCAGGCACAGTAAGTCATTTGTATTACAACCAACGTTCATTTTTATTAAGCATTTTTATGTTGCACGTATATTAGCAAGAAATAGTATTGGCATTGAATCAGATACAGAAATCCTTTGCTAGGCTAATAATGCGATTTTAGTTAAAATTTCCAGTGGATAACTAGAAGAATACTGCCCAGAGACATGCTTAACTTGTCAGTAAGTTTTATATTAACTATCTACATAAAGGGCTGAAGAACTGACTGACTGACTATGTCTGTGAAATGTAAAAATTTCTGTCTTAAAATGCATAAATAGAAATCTCAGTTATGTACTGACTTGCAGAAGATACTTTGGTCATCTCACTTAATGACAGTTTGATGAGTGAATTCTACTTAAAACAAGGCAATTGCATTAAGATTATATAGACCAACAATCATCCTAATAATTACTTTTAAATGATCATATATTTGTTATAGAAGGAATTCATGAATTCTTAACCAAAGTATTTTTGTTATCATTGTGAATGTAGTGCAAATTTTTGCAAATATATGCTAGAAAATGGCAAATCCATTAGAGTTAAGAGAGACTCAATTTACATAACGTTTTTGGTTTTTGATTTTGTGATGCATGTATGCAAGCATAGCTGTTGAACATGTTGTAACCACATAACCATCACAGAATAATTTCAGTTTGAGGTGTTTGGGTTTTTTTAGTTGGGTTTTGGCATCAGCAAGATCACCCTAGATCAGGGTAGGTGTTAAGTAAAAATGTTATAAAATTCACTATCTAAAGGGAAAAAAAATTATTTAACTGTTTATTACCTTGCATAATGGTCAGCACATTCTTGGAAAACAACTGGACTTAAACAAAAAATGAATGCTCTCTGCTGTGTCTGGAAACTTAGGGGATGATACAGAATTTGTGAAATGGTTCCAGTCTCTAACAAAATAGGCATTTGGCTGACAGTGAAATATCTAGGGGCTTTAAAAAGAGGAGCTTGGAATGTTCCTCAACATGTTCACACTGCCATTTATAATTCCCTCCCATTAAATGCCTGTGACAAATATTTTCATTCCATTAGAATCATTACATAAGTTTTTCATTTAATTGTTTTTAAACACTAAATGATCTATAAGGATATCTGTTATCACATTTCATTTGTCAGTATATCAACACTACCAATTTCAAAAGGAGAAACGTGTGTTAATGCTTTATCTTAATTAAAACACAATTTCAGTGCATTAACATTCTGTATGCTACTTCTTCTATCAGTGGTATTACAGCCTTGTTTCCTATTTGCTATGCAGTCTGAGATGAAGATTGACTATGAAAAGTACAGGATGCCACCGGCTTTATATGGTTACAAATCTAATTGATGTCAAAATGGTTAAAGTGTTGGATAATGACTTTAGAATATTAATGAATATCTCATTAGAAAGATTAATAGCACATAAACTAGATTTTCATTTCAGTACTAATTTTGATACGGAGAAAGCACACACACATTTAATTATCTTACTGTTCTTAATTATAAATCAATTGCAGAAAAAAAAAAGGAAGTGCTGTTTTTATGCAGTAGATAACTCACACGGGTTAAACATCATCACAAATATAACAGATAACAGACTAAACTTATGAAAACTGAAACTGAAGAGAAAATAAATACAAAGGCCACATCTGACTGGTTAGTACAGATTTTGCTCTTAATACAATTACATTGCACTGATCAAAGTCCCTTGATGTTTTTCAGTATATTTAATTGCCATTATCCCAGAAATACATATAAAAGGGCAATGTAGCTCTTCCTTGTCACACAATCCTTTTTCCATTTCTTTCTAAGATTGGAAGTTATTCAGCTCTCTAAGAATTTACAGCAACTGATTATCTCAAAGAACTGTGTTTGGCTGAGACCTATTTTTTAAGAATTACAGGGAATTAATTATCTTTTATGGAGAATAGGGCAAATATTGGGATGGTGGAGACAGAAGATAGAGTCATCTTCTAGAAACTGAACATGGCAGTTAAGGGCTTATAAGACTCTAGGAAATGTGTAGGGGAAAACATAAAAGTCAAATTAAGAAGAGCTATAAGCTGTATCCTAAATGCTATCCTTTTAACTACTGTTCCTTCATTATATTATGATATTCTTTCAGCTCTTCTTTACCTCAATTTCTTCGTTGATATTTTGGCTATTTCAGTCATTCTTCTAAGATCTGTTCCACATGAACAGAGATTAGTTTTTATATGAAGAAATGAATAAGAAATGAATCTCCATTGGAATATGTCTCACAGTAAGCTTTTATCATAGTACTTTAAAAGTTTTTGAAGTGTTTGTAAGGCACTGAAAACTTATTCTATGGATAGCCAATGTCTATATACTGAATGAACTTCCATTGACTTTTGTATTAGAATAACCTATTATTATTATTGTTGTTATTATTATTATTATTATTATTATTACATTTTCTATGTATGTGAATGGTACTTTAGCTGACCATGTCCTCAGCAAAAAGAGAAATAACAAAAGAAGGGTACATCAAAGAGAGAAAAAGCAATCTAAAAAGTACATCTACCAGTGGCAACTCATAGAATCACAGAATCGTTAGTGCTGGAAACGGCATTTAAAGATCCTTTTTAACTTTCTTAAAAATCAGTGTTATGTTGCATTTTTTCCAGTCACCAGGGGCTTCACCTGACTGCCATGACTTTTCAAATATCATTGAGAATGGCTTGGTGACTACATCAGACACCTCCCTCAGGACTCTGGGGTGCATCTCATCAGGACCCATAGATTCAATTCTAAAAAGCATCTATTCATTATTATAAATCACAGAAACAGCCATAAATGTAAACCGTACCACAGAAACAAGTAGCAAACTCTGTGTCTAGATTTACTGCATGCAAAACTATTGTCTTAAGTTTTAGGCAAGTCTAGCACTATGATAGGTTCCAGAAAAACTCAATTTCTACTGAAGCATTTTTTTACAAAGATTAAAAATGGTCAGCAGGAAGAATATGTTTAAAGAGAACAAGCAAGAAAGAAATTCGACATAAAGTGCATTACTTGATTTCTGAATAATAAGAGAGAGTATGGCAACATGGTAAGGTGGCTGAATGTGAGGGCATTAATTTTAGAATATTAATGTCAAGGTAGTATCAGATTTTGGCTTCACTAGAACTCACAGAATCACAGAATGGCCAGGGTTGGAAGGGACCTCAAGGATCATGAATCTCCAACCCCCCTTGCCATACACAGGGCCGCCAACCTCCCCATTTAATAGTAGACCAGGCTGCCCAGGGCCCCATCCAACCTGGCCTTGAACACCTCCAGGGAGGGGGCATCCACAACCTCTCTGGGCAGCCTGTTCCAGCACCTCACCACTCTCTCTGTAAAGAACTGGTGGAAGGAAACTGCTTTAGCAAAGGCAGTTTAGATACCCACGAAGTTGAATGAATGGAAAGTTGAAAGATGTCTAGGCAAGAAGTGAGCAAGTTCTGACTATACCCAGCAGTCACCAGCATGGGTGGCAGAATTGAAACTGATCCTCCTACTGTCCTCAGGCAGTTCATTTAACCGAGACTGGCCAGATCACCTGTCATATGACTTCAGATAGAGATCATAACACTGCATCGGTCTGAGTAACAGAGAGGAAATCCAGGTGATACATTCCACCAATGAAATGGATGATGGAAGACAGCTAAACTCTAATTTTCCCAGACAAGAGAAATATACTGTCTTAACAAACACACTAGATTTTATTAAAGAGCGGTAAAAAGGCACAGGTTGGTTCAGTTCGGTAATCCTAATCAGATTACAAAAAACAAAAACAAAAACAAAAAAAAAACCAGCAAGTAGATCCATTTGAAAGGCATATCCTTCACAAAGCAGCATTTTCACAGACTGAGTGACTATCTTGCTCATGTTGCCAAATTAATCCTCTTGGAAGGAAGAGACATGAATGAATATTGTAAACAAATTTCATTCACATTCAGTTGCCTTTCTCTAAATCAAGTTTAAGCAAATGAAATAATTAAGTCTGGGAAAACACAAAACACAAAAAATGTGATTAATGCAAGTAAATCAATGCTTCCTGCATACAAAAAACATAATTCCTTGGAATTCACAAACATTTATAAGTATAATGTTTTTGGAAGCTCTTTCTCCATAGATGATATTTAGCCCTTCCATTGCTGGCTATTGGGCCAAAAAGTACTTAGTAGCTCTGTGTCTATCCTATTGCTTTTTGCTCCCATGAGGCTATTTTATCACTTTAATTCCAACTCTGAGCTGAGAAGTACTACTGAAGTTGATGCTAACAACACATCTTTATGGGTGCATAAGCAGCATGACATACAGCACTGTGGAGGTGGCATCCATCACTTTGGAGGTTAAGGTTACAATTGGAATCCCCAGTGTGCAATAACAGTGTCAGCAAGATTGGAACATTTTCTTCACTGCAAATATTGCGGTCTGTTCTCTGGCCACGAAAGTTAGTTAGAAGAGTTAATTGCTTTTTTTTTTTTAGCTTTAATTCTAACTTAACTATTTTCTATTGCAATTATTTTCCTTATCACAATCCACAGTTACTGTGAAAACATTCTTCTGAAATTGGTTTCTGCTCTGCAAAATAACTGAAACAGTAAAGTGCTCAATTATTTTGAATAATACTGAACTTTTTTTTTTTTTTTTTTTTTTTTTTTGAGGAAAATATGCCATGATTTGTACAAAGATTCAGATATGTAAGTTTTCAAACTTAACTGAATGAATTTGAAATGTGGCTGTTCTGCGTGCAGCCTGAAGATGAGATCTATTTGTCTTTCCTTGCTAATCAGTGACTCGTACATTTCAATGTCATTTATGGTACCCATTGCACTGCAATGAACATCACCTGAAGTAGAACTAGAAAAGTCTGTCAGGTGCATTTTCAAAATGGCCACTCTTCCATGAAGAATTAGATTTTCTTCTGAGAAATAAAGATTAATAATATACACCCAGGGTGCTTATTAGTCAAGGAGTCATGAAATTTTTATATTCTAATTAGAACGAGCCTGATCCAGAATTATCTGTACCTTGCCTGCCCTTTCTCCTTCATTAACAGAAATGAGATGTTTTCCTAGGTACCACTGCAACTGGGACTCACAGCACATTATGTATTCATCCTGGTTTATGAAACAACTATTTTTCAGAACGTAAGTATTGATATCTGCTTTGCCAAAAACATCTGTTCCTTGAGCACGATTTCTGAAACTTTATTTCTCCAACAATTTGCATCACTCCAGTTACAGGAACACACATATGTAAACTAAAAAATATAAAAGCTTGAGCTGCTTCCTTGGGAAATGTGTGTCTGTGAATGTTATTAGCATTAAACTGAGCAATGAAGCTCCAAGCCATATGTCTATCAATAGATTCTTTAGAAAGAATAAAGAAAGATTCTGGAAAAAATTATTTGAAATATGAACCATTTACTCCTTTTCTACAGTAATTTCACATACTATCTGAGGCAAGATACCCAGAGACTTTAAACCACAAATTTTCACTATTTAGCTTACAAAAATAATGGAACCTTGCAGATTCCTTGGACCTAATTCCTAATTCCTCTATGATTGTGTAGAAAGATGAAAAAAATACAGTTTCATAGTTTTTCTTTGATGAAGCAGTGTATAGTATTGCTCTGTGTTAATTGCTATGAAATCTAAGTAATAGCATCTCTTGTTAAATACCTTTTCTACTGACAGCCTGCATATATCCACTTGTAATTATGACAATTGAGTGAATGACATCTAACTTTCCCAGGACCAGTTCACTGAGCCTTTAGAGACATAACATGCTACAAATGCCCTCCTTTTCCCTGGAAATTTCTCCATCTTCCATCTCTTCAAATAGTGGCTATTTTTTTCAATCCTCCTGCATTAAAAAAAAAAAAAAAAAAAAAAAAAAAAAGCACCAATTTCTTTTGCTTTTATTCTACAATATGCTGAGCATCTTTCCTGGCTTTTCATATTGTTTCCTGCACCATGGGACCATACTACCTGTATTATCATCTCGTATGTGTTTGTCCTCTGGTCGGAACTCCTTCCATTTCATTCTGATTATTTGTGCTAAATTACTTATTCTCACTATTTTGATCCCTTTCACAAATGTCAGCTGCCCTCTTTAATTTGAATGCATTATATGTGAATTAAGCCTCTGTCTTTCAGAAGTCTCTCTTTGGATTGGAATCACGCAATACACAGATGAGTTTTAATTTAAAAAATGATTTTGTATTTTAAAATTAAGCATTTAATTAAGTTTAAATTTAAAACAAAAATTAAAATTAAATTTAATTACAGACTTAGCTACAGAGTTTGCATTTCTGCTTCTCACTTTCAGACAAGCGTATCTTCTATTAATTCATTTTCTAAGAATAAAAAAATTACTGTTTTTGACTGTGCCCATGTTTCAGACATAAATGCTGATAGCAGTTTCTTAGGCTTTTCAGTTCTTCAGTGTCATAGGTGACTTCATCCTCAGTCACACGTTCCCCTTCTTATGCTCCTGCGTGTTGAGCTTATGCACATGCATGCTCACTACTATTCTACCTCCGTGTTCCAGATAATTTCCAGGTAACCTACAGCTACTTCTGTAGTTTTAAGAGTTAAAAAAATAAATCACAAAACTTCCTTTTGTATCTCTAATGCTTCTTGAACTCAATAAGCAGTAATCATTTTTGTTCTGTTCTGATAGTCCAGCACTATGTTTTATCTCTATCCTTTTCCAGTATTTTTTTCCAATGCTTTTAATTGCTGTATTGTTTGTTTATTAATCAGGTTCTCTTGCTCTGAATGTCCTTATACTGATAGCTTTCACTGTCTTTCATGTACTTCCTGTTGGCAAAGAAGATGTGTTCTCACTGGAAATTCATGATGTTTAGTAAGGAAGCCATTTATCCAAATGTTAGAAGCATATACAACATTCTGTAATCTCCATAGTTTTATTTCTGGTGCATTAATCAGATATCTTCATCTGTAAATCATATTCTTTCATTCAGTTCTTTCCATATTTAAAAATTAATATTAGAATAGGCTAGATTTGCCAGCAATTAAGAGATTAGAGGAATAGGCTGTGTAGTGTCCATACTACATCTGAGGTCTCTTGCCTACCTCAGACCTCACTAAGCATTCAAAGATTCAGGACAAAGTAACAGGAATCCAGAAACTGTGGGGGGTTGTGTATAATGAATATAGGGTCTTTCCCTCTCTTAAGAAACATTCCTTCATGCTGCTGTGCACACACAAGCTAATTTCCAAATATGATTCCTACAGCAATTCTCACAAGCATTTCCCTTCTTTAGCTTAAGCCCCTGCATCACACAGCCTTTTTGTCCATCTTACTGCATGTGTGTTTGGTCTAGCTTACTAAGGCTGGCTTTGCCTTCTTATTCTTTACTTTTGCCTTTGCAAATGCTGGGCTTTAAGACACAGTAAACTGCTATGTATAAGGATATTGATTTCTATTTAAATATATTTTGAAAAAGATCTAATGGTCTATTGCAAGAAGCAAGTGATGACCAAAACACACTCAATTAAATGTCATGCTTCTTGTTTCTCCCCACTTTTAACTGGATAACATTGGATAATAACCCCACCCCCCCCCACCTGATCAGCGCGGAGCCGATCCTCTCGGATCCGACGAACTCGGATCCGGGAG
>NW_024884253.1:53079787-53085288 GCF_019232065.1 Centrocercus urophasianus
CCCCCACTCCCTTTTTGGAATCTGTACTGCCAATTCTGAATGGAAACTTATCCATAATTGCTTTAGCTGCTTATTACATCACATGAAAAACATGATATAATATGGAGTAGAAGCAGAAAGATTTTGGGAGCAGATTATGTTAGTGACAATTCAATTCCTATAGTATGTGCTATGACCGTAACTAGTATATAAATGGAGCAATGTGACCCAACAGCGTACGCCTTGTTTCCATAGGTCAGAATAACGGTACAGACAAAATATCTGAAACCACGAGATGACATTTATTTCTCAGTGGGAAATAGCAAAGAAGTAGTTCCCTTCATGTTGCTCCTACCACTGCTGTGCAAGAGTAGCTGTTCTCTCCTCAGCCAGAAAGCATGTTCCTTCACCAAATTCAGTCAAATAATTACTCCTAGAGCTAGCAAATGAGAGTGCTGAGAAACACTCACCCTGGTGAGCACAGCAGCTGTTCTGGTAACAATAATTGCTAATTGGAAAAACTGTGTATACAGTGTAACTGTGGGGAAGCCCGCAGTTTCTTTCTTGTCCACTTCCTTCTTGCCCATCCCGAAAGTTATTTTATTCTGTGCCAAGTTTAGTTTTTAACTGTGATTTGAAATTGCTGAAGCCATATGTATCATTTTTCTGCAGGCTATATGGCATGCTCCAACGGACTCTTATCAAAGTAACATTCATTCACAATGTGTGCCATTCACTATCTGTTTAAAGGTATGCAGAGTACAAAGAAAGCTAAATGACTCACTTACAATCAACACAATGGGCATAGCCTGCAGGTTCTTGGCTAGGATGACTGCAGCCTCAAGTCTTTTGTTCCAAAAACGCCAGCTCTTCTTGGTATACTTTCTCCATACAATTTGTAAAACGGTTATGAGGAATACCACATCTGGCTCTACATATCTGTTGTAAAGACAACAACATTTACTATTCTTTTGGGGTGCTTTCATATGTTTCCTTTTCTGTGTGATCCCTTTGTTGGAACAGCTGTAAGAAGTGATCTAGGACACTGATGGTTCCTTTGGGATCACCTTGACATTTGTTACAGCTGTGACTTTTGGTCTTTCACACAAGTCTTTTTGGAAGATTTCAAGATTAGTTATGGAGAGCTTTGGCTAAAGGAATTTGGAATAAATGCTTCATGTTGTCAAAGGGAACTCCCCTAAATGTTTAGCCATGCAGAAGAATTTATTTTCTAAGTCATGGTGTCAATTTCTTTATTTATTACTACAGTTATTGAAAGCACCATATTTTCAGCATTTATGTTCTTGAGAAATGTAGTGAATTATGTTTTGTCCATCCCAATACTATACATGTGAGTGTTAAGGTTAAGGTTTTATGATTTTTGGTTAATGGTATTCTCTCTTATCCCTGCTGCTCGACTCAACTGCACATCTCACCTCAATGTTATGGTGAGGCCTTTCTAACTTTCTGACACTCTCTCTCATTACATTTTATTTATGAGCACCAATTCTAATTATATTATATAGTACTGTATTCCAATATGTATCTTGCATTCCAATATCTTATTTAGTAAATTATTTTGTTTCTCCTCAGATCATTTTCACTGTTTTTAATTGTTCGGGGTCTGCTGTTTCCCTTTCCAGAGGTGCAGATTTGTGAATCTCTCTGCCCCACTTGTCACACAACTGGGCCATACCAGCCCATAAACCATTGACAGTGAGTGAGGTTAGAGACTATGTGCTGTGAATTCATCTCTTGCATTAGAAGAAAAGTATTATCATCACCAAGGATTCTCTTTCCAAAACTGTTATTAGAGCAGTCTAGGTGACTTCATCTAGCCTAATTTAGGTACCTTTGAGTATGTAATATTGCCTAGATTCTGTTTTTTTAATGAAATAAACATCTGTTTGCCATCTAATTTGATAGAAGCCTAAATACTTCCAACTCATTGTAATGGCTTCTATTTTGCTATGTTGGCTCACAACAGATGCAGATGTTGGTGGTATGGAAATAGAGGTTGAACTTTCCCATCAGTATCCCATGATATTTTGTTGCTGTGTGACCGATGGCAGCAGGTGGGCATCTGATATTGATAGAAGTGTGTATGAAGAAAAGGTGTCACAGAATTTTTTCATGCAGAAAAAAATGGCACGCACTGACATTCATTGACACTTACTGAATATTTATGGAGACCAAACAGTAGACTTAAGCACCATGAGGCAGTGGGTTGTGTGCAGCAGAAATGCTAAGTAACTGCTTGAACCAGTGATTGAGCACCTGGTGGGTAGGCAGGGCCAACCCCGGGGAGCTCAGGTGCATGCAGTGCCCCTGACTGAAGGGGGTGGAGCCGGGATCTACTCCTTCACAGACCCCATTTAAGGGTTTCCAGTGGAGGGAAGAGTACCTTGCTGGAGATCCTTGTCTATCTAAGGCCTTTTGGAGGTAAGTTCTTCTTTTCTTTATTTCTATGCTCACAGCTATTGTATTTGAGCATATCTTCACTTGCTGCAGCCTGAGATGTTTCTGTTCTACTGTCATTGCTGTATTTTCCATTGCATAATGGTGGTGCTTTTTGGCAGTGATGACAATGATTCACCTTTGCTGGTGCAGATAATTAGGACTGTGGCATGTGGACTCTTGTTCATCACTAGTGAAAATGCATAGCTAGTAGCGGAGTCTGTGCTGAAGGCTAGTGTTTTGTAGCTGTGAGTTTGTTCTAATACTGGTATTACTGTATTCTTTGCACCTGTAGTAGGTAGTTGTTGGTTAGTTTGGATATAAATAGAAGGTGTTACTTTCAGGGCAATCTACATAACGTGATTAACGTTGGTATAAATAAGAACTAGGTCAGATCACAGAAAAAAATAAAAATTGTGAAGGACTCTACCTGATGCAAGGATTTCAAGTAGAATTTCACGAGACTTTGATGATTCAGAAATGGCGTGATGTTTCAAACCAGACATGAAGCAATGGAGATAATCAGGATCTGTAGGTATTTTAAACAACTTTGAGATGGATTCATGAATGTAAAGTGAAGTTTCAGTTCAGCATTTCTACCTCTTTTAATATATTATCTGTCTTCCCATCTACTGACATATCTATCAAATGTCATATTCATAAAACTATACCAAAAGTGAGGGTGGGTTTCTCTGTGTCCCAGCTGTAATCATGTTAAATAATAGTGTGTATAACAGTGATTGGAAAAAAAAATAGTGCTTCAAAGCACTGATACCAAAACATATGCCACTACTAATTGGGTAGAAGTCATTAAAGGAAAATGATGCAGTGCTTCCTCCTCCGTTAGATTAGATTAGATGTGTTTGATGAATATCATAAATATCTTAAAATGAATGCACTTAAAAGTACTGGCTTCTTTGTTTTGTTTTGTTTTCCTTTCTAATATACACATGCAAGCTAAGTATTTTTTGTTTGTTTTATGTACCCATCTGGAACCAAAACCCTTAGTGATTCAAGAACAAAGCAGATTTGATGCGCTATTGATTTTTCTACCTTAGCAGTGGAAAAACAATTGCTTTATGCAAAGCTCTGTTTTTCTGGAGCTCTGCCATCAATCTTGTTAACACTTATGTAATGTACCTCTTTGGTAGAAAAAGAAGTTTGCAGAAGGTTAAAAAGGAAAAATGTACGCTCTTTCATAAAAACTTAATTCAAACCTTAATATTGCAAAATAACTTCTGAAAGGTACGTGGACTTTATAATGCAGTTTAGACTGTTGAATATCTGAACTTCTTCTATGGCTGAGTAGGGCCCTTCTGGTCAAACTGGGGATTAAGAAAGAAGTGTACACACAGTGAAAGCAGGGACATGTGCTTGGGAAGAATACTGGGACACCACCTGAACATGCAGAGATAGGATCAGGGAAGTCAAGGTGCACATGGAACTGAATTTGTTGAGGGATGTTAAAACCAATAAAAAAGGGTCCTATAGCTATGCTGGTCAGGTGGGCCAAAGAGAATGTACTCCCTCTTCCAAATAAGAGAAAAACTGCAATGATGACATAGAGAAGGCTGAGGTACTTAACAATTTTTTTTTTTATTTCTGTCTTCTCTTGCAGTCAGACTTCCCATGTCCTTCAGATCCCTGAACTTCCATGAGGATGAGGGTTAGGGTAAAGAAACCCTTCCTGCTGTCTTTGCTATCCAGCAAAGATAAAGTCAGAAACAGCTTTAAACAGCTTTTTGAGACTGAATGTGTACATCTATGGGGGGAGAGATTACAAGAATTCTAAGGTTCTGAAGAAATTGGCTGATGTAGTTGCTGAGTGTCTTTCATTATATTTGAAAACTTGTGGATGTCAGGTGAAGATATTTGTGACTGAAAAAGGGAAACATCACTCCTGTTTTTGTGAAAGGGAGAAAGATCAAGGAAGCTATGGGTTGGTGGGTCCCTTGTCTGTGAATGGGAAGATCACAAGTACATCCTCCTGGATGAAAAACTGCATGTGTTCCAGCAACGTGGGTCTGCAGCCTGGAAGGCCAACTGTACGCTGTGCTGTATCAAAAGAAGAGTGGCCAGTAGGGCAAGGGAGGTGATTGTCCCCCTCTGCTCTGCCCTTGTGAGGTCCCATCAGGGGTACCGTGTCCAGGTGTGAGAATCCCAGTACAGGAAAGTTGTGGAGGTGTTGGAACAGTTTCAAAGTATGTTTGCTGTTTTGTATGAAGGAACTGTTCCAGTTCCAAAGGATTATTATGAAGATGATCAGAGGGCTGGAGCAGCTCTACATCTGCATGCTGTTCAGCCTGTTTGCAGAGGTGTGTGGTCAGAATTTGTCACCACAGTATTCTTATCTGACTTTGAGTTTGGCCTTATGATTCTCAGAATCAAACCGTGATTTATGTAAGAAACAACAGGTAACCAAAAGTTTTAAAAAAAATAAGTCCCAGTGTATCTGGAATGAAAGCAAATCAGGAACTGTATGAATTAAATTCCTACTGAGGATCTGGCTGTAATGTGTCTGAGCCCAACGTGTCCTTTACTGTATTGTGGGATTTGTTTGCCTATGATCTACAGTTAGTTCAGGGCTGCGTCAGGAGTAAAGAGCAAATCTTAGAAGTCAAGTTACAGTGTAACCTTTGCATGAAATGTGAATGTGCAGTAAAATTGCCCTTATAGCACAAGCCTCTAAAAAGTCCAGGTATTCTAGGTGTTTGCAGGTGCAAGCAACAGAACATCTAAGGCAATAATTCCATCAGTTAATAAATCAGTACAGGTAGGAATATCCAGTTCATGCCACATTTTGTAGGAATATTTCATAGAATCTGTATGTGATACACAGAAATCTCAAGCATTTATACATTCCAAAAAAAGTGACTCTTCAAAAGGCCTGTCATGAACCTCTTAGGAGATATGTCATTACATTCAGCTTTTTAGGTCTAATCGTTTAGTATGAATACTAAATAGAAATCTTTTTGACAGAAGGCTGATGAAAACTCAAACTGACACATTTCCATCCACAAAATAGTTGTTTCATGGAAACGTTAATTGTCACCAGAAGGGGGGGG